>NC_081413.1:515370254-515688588 GCF_030272615.1 Cryptomeria japonica
GATCCTTTACCTCTTACCGGACATGGTGCATCATTACCAAATCTAACATAGCCTCCATCATAATCTTCTAACATAACAAACTTGTGTTTATCTCCTATCATATGATGTGAGCATCCACTATCTATAATCCAAGAATCATTAGTGTTTATGTGAGATATTAGGGCTTTTTCTTCATACCTTTCTTCATCTGATCCATCCTTGATAGCCACATAAACAACTTCCTCTGTTTCAATCTCATCTAATTTATCATCTTCAGATTCCTCATCAACAATTAAGCAGGTCTTTCTATCTCTTCTTCTGAAGTCTCGGTGACCTCTGTAATGATTATCTTTTTGTCTGTCATCTCGGTAATCTCTCTTTTCAGTGAAATCTTTGTCAGGACAGTTAGAAGCCATATGTCCAATCTTATCACAATTGAAACATTTCAAGGGTAGTTTTCCCTTATACTTACCTTTGCCTCTTGGTAACCTTTTGGCCAATAGTGCTTCAAACTCTTCTTGCTTTCTGATTTCTTCATACAGTTTGTGTACCTCCTCCATGTTCTTCTAAAATCTTTCACTTGCTCCACTATGATCTCCTTCAGAGTACTTATACTTTCTTTCATTGTAATCATTAGATTCATTCAGATGAAAAGAACTAAATGCATATTCAACTTTATTTACCGATGACCCACTCTTATCAAAATTACTTAACTCAAATGCATGTAGCTTACCAATAGTAGCATCCAAGGAAACTGGCATATTAGGTACAGACCTCAATTCATTGATTGCAGAGACTCGGATTGCATAGGTAGGTAGAAGGGTTCTTAACAACTTACTTGTCACATCCTTTTCTTCAATAGTTCCTCTTGCTCCTTTGATTTGATTTACAATCTCCTTTAGTCTTGTACTGTACTGGGTTATGTTCTCACCTTCATTCATCCTCATAGATTCATGTTGTCCTCTTAGACTATCAACTTTTTCTCTTTGAACATGTTCATCTCCTCCATATACAGATATGAGCTTAGTCCACATAGCCTTCGCATCATTGGAGCCTTCTAGATCATTAAACTCAGAATCGATCAATGCAGATGTTATTTCAATCATTGCTTGAATGTGTCCTTGCTTTGCCTTTATCTCTTCCATAGTCAATGGATAGGTGCTCGGTGCAACAAAATCATTCTCCAGATAGTATATAGCATATTCTCCAACTCCTGATAGATGTAGCTTCATCCTTTTCTGCCATGTAGAGAAACTTGACTTATTCAGCTTAGGTGCATCCCTCTTATACATCTTTGGATCTTTAACTCAAGTTCCTTTAAACTTTCCTTTCAGAGTCCAAAGCTCTGATACCAATTAATAGTTCTAATACTTAATATAAGTACAGATCTGATAGCCAACAAGATGAGAGGGGGGGGTGAATCATACAAACTTAATCATTAATGAAAACATCAGATTCAACCTCGGTAACATATATCAGTCATAGAATAAAAACTGTCAAACATGCAAACTCAAAAGCATATGAACAATATAAACCTCATAACACTAGATTTAATGTGGAAACCCAAATAGGGAAAAACCACTGTGGGATTTCGGACCCACTAAGAAATATACTCTTCTAGAGTATGCTCGGTTAAAAGCCAATCCTGTTAAAGATTACAAAACACATTGCTAGATGTGACCTGGTTAAGGGATTTCCCTCAGATCTGTTAGGATCTTCACTTTGTTAGAAGTGACCTTGTCAAAGGATTTCAAACACTCATTTCGAATGTCACCTTGTTAGAGGATTTACTTATAAGACTGTTAAGTCCACTCGGTTAAGAGATTTCCTGTTACTTTCACAAGCTAACAGTAATACAATCTATCTGCAACTTTACATCTGAAATGCTAAAGCAGATTCTTATTTGTTCAACACAATCTAGACATAGAACTATTCTGGTCTATCTGTTGGGCATCAATACTCTGTTATTCCAACAGGTTTTCAAGCTTCTGTGTTCGGTGATCACTATGTAGCATCCCTGTGCATACACTTGCCCGCATACATTGTTTATCAACAGTTTCCTATTTATAGACAATCATCTAACCACTTAATCTCCTTGATCACATTTCCCATGATCAATAATAGCCATCAGATCTTCAATCTTGTTCGAGTTCATTGTATCTTACGATCTGAAAAACATTTTACCCTGCCTCGGAACTTGCACAATCATCTTGGAACTTGTGTTAGGGTAATGCGGTTCAATCTGAGTTGTAGATCTTCTTGCCGACTTTCCATTGCCTTAGATTTGTTAACAAACTTCTTCCACGGCTTGCCAATCATTGATCCGCTCCAGCTCATCAGCTTCTTTCATTAAATATCACATGTAACCATTTAATGCATTCTGTTATAGCTCGGTTACAACTCGGTGAATACTAAACTTTACTCGGTAGACATTCTGTCTTCATTAACCGACTGCGATAACCTTAGGGTTTACCGAGTAGGTTCCTTAGGGTTTACCGACTAGGTTCTTTGCCTGATAACATAGTGTAGTATTAACCTTTACATTTTACAACATATGTATGATGTTAAAACAATCTAAAACATCAAGATCTCATCATTGTCTGACCCGGTAGAGTTGCCCATTGAATAACTTATCCCTTTATTCATCATATTATTTCCTGTGTCTTTACCGACTTCTTTATAATCTTCATATCATATTTCTTAAGATATGGCAACATCATACTGAATTAGAAAATCAATTTCTTGACATCAATGACAAAATAATAATATCAAGACAGTAAAACATCTTTAATCAGTTATGTCCATAATCATCAACAACCTTCTCAATATCCTTGTTATATTGCCAACATCAAACTCATCTAAAATCTATTTAATGTGTCTCCATTTGGCATGGAAACCAAGCAAAAAACTTGTTAAGGCCGATTAATGTTGCAGTATATGATAAATCACAAAAAAGAATAATCTGTGCACATTCTTCATCGACAGAGCACTAAAATCTCCTGATAAAACTTAAAGTAGAGTAACGAAGGCATATGTGAAGAACGAGAAGCTGACCATGATAAAGAGCAGATAGTCCACAAATAGTGATCAAATGTTGTCACAGGTGACAAAATAAAGAAATATATCTCACATTTGGTTGATGGATGAGATAATAGATATTTAATAGAAAAATGTCAATAAAAATGTCTTTGAGATGGCAAATCAATGTTTAGTTTGGGACACCCATTAATCATTGGTGGAACCAATTCGTGATTATCTAGATAGAGAAAGTATAGGAGTATGGTCGTAGGAGCATATTTTTGGTGGGTTCATTCAAACTCATTTAACTTTATCAGTAGATCAGGGTCCATTGACAAAATATCATTTTCCACATTGTTGAATATCGTCACAATGAAGGGAAAGTAGATCTAGGATGAGGTTGTGACATGGATTTTGATCACATGAACATAGGAGTTTGGTTAAAGGAATTCTTGAAATAAGGTACTATCTTCTCAAGGCATGTACCATTAAAGGCATGTGATCTTGTTGTGAAACTCACTCGCTTAAAAGAGTAAGTCGAGAAGCTTGAGATGAAGTGAAAATTGGTTGTTATCTTCTCTTTGTTTAAGAGAGTTTAGGTTATTGGATCTCATTGTCATTGATAAGTTATCCTTTCCTAAAAGGGTGGGTATAACAAAGAGGGGGGCATCACATATTTTAATTTCATATTGTGGATCTTAATGCAAATTTATTATTTATCAATTGTAAGTTGTTGGGCCCCATTTTTATGTTTTTTAAGTGGCCTAGATTGACTAAGTGATTTAAGTCAATTTTAATAGGGTTTAGGGTGGTTTAAAAGTTGGTTGGACTAGTAGTTACCAATAAATTGTTACCAACCAACTTGTTATAAAAAGTCATTACATATCATTTTTAAGGGATCTTTCTTTATTTTTTCTCCAAAACAACAAGATGACAAAAATAGTATATGGTTTTTGTTAAGATATTGTTGAAATAATATAAAAAACATCTAGCAAGGTCCTTAGACCTTAAAGAAGTTCATTTTGTGAAGGCTACAAATTTTATTACAAATCATTTGTTTGATCTAAGAAAGACTTGAGCTTATTGGTAGGATTCACTTGATTCAAGTGAATTATTATTTTCTTGTATTTTGACATATGATTAAAAAACAATTAACTTCCATGAATAGTGTATATTTATTTTGCTTATAATTTAATGACTTAACATATTATAAAAAATATTGTATATATGTAGATATGTGTTATACAACACCCTCATTTGTAATAGGTTCATAGACTAAAAGGAAACCTTCCGTGAAAAAAGAGGGATTTAGTCTTTTGAGTTGTCCTTCATGAATTTGTGCTGACAAATTTTATAGAGAACAAAATCAAAAAGTTGTACACATATGATCATCATATAGATAATTGAATGCTTGAATGAAATCAACGAAAGGAAAACAATCACTAGGCTCATCCACTTTCTCTAACTGCGCTCCCCTTTTTATTTATATTTAAAGTAATTAGTTTACTTTTAAATTTTTCCATATATGAACATACACGCAAAAAAAATATAAGAGATAATTTTAATATGTGAATTCACTTAAATTCATACAAAAAATTAACTTAAATAAATTTACTAGTAAATCTTTCAGAGAACTAGTATCCTCTAATATAAAACACAAATATACACTAACAAACTAAATAAATATAATTAAGATATATTCAAGATATATATATATATATGACAACTTTATCCTTACACTCACCCAATTATAAATCAAGACCACTTGGATTTCTAAAAAATTATTTATGATAATGCATATCCATGTTGTGAATAATTTAAGGTTGAATAAAATCTTAAAATAATAGATTGCCCATTTGAGAAGAAATATACCTAATAAGACAAAAGGATAAAACTTCAATATACATTTTGGTTTTCCATATATCGAGGAATAAACAATTGTTTTTCACGTGCTAAAAAAAAATTATGATTAGGTGGGACCGTGTGAGAAAAGTGTATTGAAATTTTTTTATTTTATTTTTACATGATTAAAATTATGTTATAGTTTAATAAAATAAAATTGTAATAAAATATAACTTATTATACGAATTAAAAGGTAGAAAGTAAAAATGTTGATGGTTTAACTAAAAATTAGTTCGGCAATATTTAGTGTATGAGATCTATAAGTAGACAATATTCAAAGATGAGTAGGAAATGAGTATACGTTTTTATTATCGACTACCAGTGCCAAACCATCCCGCAAGATGATAAGTAGACAATATTCAAATATGAGTAGGAAATGAGTATATGTTTTTATTATAACATGTGGGGAGGCGTCATGGTCCTACATTATAAAGTATATATTTTATAATAACGTCAATATCAAGTACAAAGACAATTTGAAAGTAGACTACCTAATTATCCTATTTGTGGACTCTGGGTCTAGACAAAACAACAAACTTTCTACTAAGGTACATAGTAGAAGATTCAACATCAGAAAAAGTTTCACACTTTTGTAAGGTTGATTGGGCATCCACTTTACTAGGACTCCTAATTCCACAGACTCATTAGTCTTGTCGATTTTATTGGAAGTCTTCAACTTTTTATTCATTGTCAAGACAAAAAAGCAAAGGATCTTTTAAATTAGTTTAATTAGGATTATAAAAGTAATATCGTCATACTTCACTAAAAGAATTGTATTGAAGTTGAAACCTTTGGATTGATCACAAACATTTTTCCATCAATGTTTCGGATCATACTTTCTAATCCATCATCGAGATGGAGTGAACAGAAAAGAAAACGAACAATAGAGTGAAGATTTTTTTTTAGATGTAAACATTTTTCCATCAATATTTCAAATCATCATATTCTATGACCCATCATCAAGATAAAGTGAATCAGAGAAAAAAAACGAATAGAGTAAAGATTTTTTCAGATGTAAACATGTTTCCATCATCATTTTGGATCATACTCTATGATCCATCATCAAGATAAAATGAATCATAGAGGAAAATGAACAATGGAATAAAGATTTTGTCGAACATAAACATGTTTCCATCTATCATATTCTATGATCCATCATCAAGATAAAGTGAATCATCGGAAAAGAAAATGAACGATAGAATAAAACTTTTTTCGGACGTAAATATTTTTCCATCAATATTTTTGAATCTCCGCGATTTTTTCCATCTATGTAGGATGTAAGTTGGGGGAACCCACATGGAGATGGGTATGGGCATGTGCTAGGGCATTATAATTCACGTGGAGTGCACATGGAGATGTTATTCTTTTTAGTGTTTTTTAGAGTTATCCAAATAAAATCTTGGATCCCAATACGCTTCATCTAGGCTGGATAGAAAGGGACGTTTCTTAAAAACAAATGTTTGCGGGCAAAGTACTCTTTCATTATTTATTAGTTTTTTTTCCTTATAAAAGACTTATTTTTACACGGTTCACAAGAAGATTGGATTTGGTTGACGTAGTTGTTGCTTCCTTTTTTGCAATTTCCTCCTTTTGTTGAAATACCTAATGACTTCTTGTATTTTAGTGCACAAATCACATGGGGGCTACTCTTATGATTAGGATAGGGACAACCTTTAATAGTGTTATTCTGATATGATTTGAGATTGGATTGTGATGTTTTATTAAGCTATGATTGTGTAGTTTTGAGTTAAGTTTATTGATTTATATTTTATGGGTAGGAAGTTGATTGGGTTTGAATTCAATGGATTCCAGTCAAAGTGGTATTAGAATGGATGGTCTCTTTGGAAGTATTGATACTTCATGTCTATGAATATCATTTAATGGAGCGAGTGTTAGTGGACTGTTGATGCTCATAGGAGATAGGTCTATGTAGACTATTACTCGTAAAATATGGGTTCTTGTGAAAAAACCACTAATGAAATATGGATCGATGAGTTTGACTGAAGAACTATGCGATTGAATCTCAATTGGATATCATACAATTTCGTTGGTAACACATTGATGCTCATAAGAGATAGGTTCTTGTAGACCATTGCTCACGAAATATGGGTTTTTGTGAACCACCACTCAGGAATTATGGATTGATGAGTTTGACTCGAGAACCATTCAGTTGAATCTTAATTAAATACCATAGAATTTCATTAGGATTAGGGGTGCCATATACCTTGCAAGTTCTAGTGTTCAAATTATTTAATTTTTTTTTTTGTTGTGTTCTAATGAAATGGGATGTTCCACTTTATGTCTTGGTCGTTATGTCATGTGTGATTCTTTATTATCTTAGCATTTACTTGTGTAATATCTTGTCATGAAAGAGGTGTAAAAGCATCTATGACAAATATATATTGTTGTAGATGTTATGACACATATGAGCATGATTAAGAGAGAGTTTACAATTTGGATTAGAGATCTTGACCCATTTATGACACATGTAATGACATATCATGGAGAATCTTTCTAAAAATTGTAAGTGATAGACAATGAAGTGTGGGTTGTGTAAATTTTTATCATGGTATTTTGGGACCTTGTTTGCCATACGGTAATGCATTATGACAGTTTTTTGGGCTTTATTAAGGACTTGAGACAAAGACATTAGAGAGGAAATTTCAAGGCAATAATAGTATTGTATTATAACGACTATTATTGTTGAAAAAAGCATCAGTTTGATGTTTTGTAGGCTAGGGTTTTTCCAAAAAGATTTATCCAAAGTATATCTATGGCATTCTCTTTCTTTTATAAGTGTTGCTTACATGATAGAATATTATTCAAATTCTTGTAAATCTGGTTAATGTGTTTTAATTGATAAGGATTTTGTGAGTACTTCTCTTAAGAAATTTGACACATTGCAAAAAATGCAACCTTTGATAGATTCAAGTGATATTAAAATTAAATTTTAAAAAATTAGTATTTTAGGAACAAAGTTTGGTTTTCCAACATATCAATTGAAAGAATGACAAATTCACCTTATGTGCACAATGAACAAACCACACTCTTGTTGATCTCCGCGTACACACCTTATGACATGTTTGATGTTCACCATGCATTGATTAGATTTGTGCTTAAAAAGATGAATATGAACAAATCAAAGGGAAAAATTATTGTCCCTCGACGGTCCAAATTTTTCTCAAAGATAACCTATGATTTTACACAATAACTCATAAAGAGGGTTTGTAACACCTCAAAATGGGTAACTAAAAGCTAGATAGTTATTTTTGTAATTATTTTTATTGTTTTTTGTTGGCAAACTAAACATAAGTCATCTAGCAAAAAGATCATACAATATTTGTAGAGGAGAATCTTTCCTTCGAGATAATATGTCAAGTTTATTCTAGACCCAGTAATATGTGTTGACTTCAAGAAGAGTCGACATACATAAAAGAGGTTGTTCCACCATATTGGCATAGCTAGTAGGTATGCATGTAATCATATAGTTTGACTTTCTTATGGAGTTGGGTTCTTGTGGAGATGGGGACGAGTTTCAAAGATGTGGGACCAAGGGCCTAAGTTTGGGGATGGTGGGGGAATACCAAGGAGATGGTGGCACAGGGGTAGCGAGGTAGGGGTGGCACCAATACATTTAGTTCTTGAAAAAATAGTTAAAAAATATGTGTAAGGAATAAGTATAAGATTTATAAATGAAACTTAGGCGTGCTAAGTAAATTTTAAATTGATAAACATTAAAAACATGGTAATTATTACATTGAACATTAACAATATTGGGTAGAGATTCACGAGAGAATTGCGAATAAGTATAAGAATTGTAAATGAAAAATTGGCATACTAAGTAGATTTTAAAGAAATAAGCAGATCAAAAGCATGAAAATGAATGCATTGAAAATTACCAATGGTGGGTGGAATTTTGGGGTCAAGAGACAATGCTCCTTGCAATGGTTTGGGTGTAAATCCCCCAACAAATTTAAGGGGCAATGTCCCTTTGTGATGTTTTGCAAGCAAATCCTCCAACATGCTTAAGGGAAAGTGCCCCTTGTGAGGTTCTTGGGGTGGATCCCCTAGTAGAGTTGAGGAGTATAGCACCACTTGCAAGGTTCAATGGAAAATACCTTGCCACAAAGCACAAATTAAGGCCTTCAAAATCCCACAAACTTTCATGGTGAATGTCATTTTCACAATTTATCACATTTTTTGCAACACCTGGAAGTCTATGGGATAGTTGGGAGACTCTTCAAAGTCTCCTAATTGTCTTGAGGATGTCTTTGAGTCCCCAAACCAGAAATTTTCCTAGAACCATCCTTGATACTTGAGTAACAATGGTGGGACATGGAAGGGATGTCCCATGTAGGTCCCCAAATCCTAAGGACATTTCCATCCTAGAAACATGGGGAGTTTGAGTGGGACACATCCCCGTGAAATATTTATTCATATAGACACCCAAACACCATTTTCCTAATATTAAACTATGTGACTTGATATTATGGCCAAACCATAGATCATTAAACTTAGACCAGCATTTAGTATTAAGTGGGGTGCAAGATCAATGGATAGCAAATGAAGGTTGAATGAACAATCTTGTCTAAGATTTCTCAATGAGAAGAACATATTTGATGTAATGGGATACTAACATTTGGTCCCTTTTTACACAAATTAGCAATGGGATGGGAAAATGTATGAAGCTATATCACACTTATGACCAACAAAATAGTTTTGAGCAAAATTATTTCACCCTTAATAATTTTAGGTGAAATAATCTCACATAAAACCACGTAATGCATATAGTTTCGAGTAAAACCCTTTTTTCTTGAAACCATCAAATATATTTTTCAATTAAAAAATTGAAATGAGGTTCAAATTATATGTAAAGATTAAAGTGAAACAGTTTCAGTCAAGAAAATTTCAATTGCTAGGGTATAATTTTTTTAACAACTCTTTCACCTAAAACTGCTTGTGGTTGCCTATTTGATAACTTAACCCTTCTTTTGAGGAAAAGTTAACAAAAATTCACTAGGGTATAGTTTGTTTGTTTTAGATATAATAAATTCGATATAAGTTGACATTTAATGAAAACTCTGCTCAAAACTAGTATTAGTATGGATGACCTCTTTGGAAGTATTGATATTGGTCTATGAACATCACCTAGATGGAGTGAGTGTTAAGTGGACCATTGATGCTCATAAGAGATAAATTTGTGTAGACTAGATTACTCATGAAATATGGGTTATCGTGAACCACCACTCATGAAATATGGATTGATAAGTTTGACTCAAGAACTATGCAATTCAATCTTTGATTATACATCCAAGAGTTTTGTTAGGATTAGGGGTGTCATATGTACCTTGCAAGTTCTAGTGTTCAAATTATTAATTATTTTGTGTTCTAATGAAATGGGATGTTCCACTTTATGCCTTGGTCATTATGTCATGTTTGATTTATTATTATCTTGGCATTTACTTGTGCAAATGCATTTGTAGATGAATAGCTTGTCATGAAAGAGGTGTTGAAGAATCTATGAAATGGCATGTTGTTGTATATATTATGAAAAATAAGAGCATAATTAAGGGAGAAATTACAAATTGGATTAGAAATTTTGACCCACTTATGACACATGCTATGACATGTCATGTAGAATCTTTCTAAAAATGGTAAAAGATAGATAATGAGATGTGGGTCGTATGAATTTGTGCCATGGCATTTTGGGACCTTGTTTAGGCCTATGGTATGCATTATGGCATTTTTTTGGACCCCCATGAGTCCATATATTGAGGTCTTGAGACAATGACATTAGAGAGGAACTTTCTAGGCAATAACTTCAAATTGTGTTATAGTAGGCTTATTATTGTATGTTTATACTTTGGAGGCTAGGTTTTTCTAAAGTATATCTAAAGTATAGTAGGCTTATTATTGTAAATATAATTAATGTGTTAATGTCCTTGAAGAGTTAATGTGGAAACGTTTGTAATACTTAGTAATTATGAAGATTTGGTTTAATTTATAAGGGTTTTGTGGGTACTTTTTCTAACAATTTGAAACATTACAAAATATTCAACCTATTTGATATTGAGATCCAAGTGATATTAGAATAAAATTCAAACATTCTAGTATTTGAATTTTAACAAGGGTTTGGTTTTCCAACAAATCAAATGAACTAATTTTAAATTTATTGTGTGCACAATGAGCATGTGATTACACTTTTTTTCATCTCCGCACATACCTTATGACATGTTTGGTGTCTACCACACACTAATTAGATATATGCTTTATAAGATGAAGATAAATAAATCAAAGGGAAAAATTATTGTCTCTTAAGGATTGTTGATTTTTCTCAAAGATAACCTATGATTTTAAACAATTCAGCTCATAAAGAAGGTTTTTGTAACACCTCAAAATGGGTGACAAAAAGCTAGATAGATTTTTTTGTAACTAGTATTACTATTTTTATATTGGCAAATTAAACATAGTTTAGCAAGAAACAAGATCATACAATATTTGTATATGAGAGCCTTTTCCTTCAAGGTGGTATGTCAAGTTTATTCTAGACTTGATAATATGTGTTGACTTCAAGAAGAGTTACATAAAGAAAAGGAGTAGGTCCACTTTATTGGCATAGTTAGTTGGTGCACATGTAATCACATAGTTTGACTTCCTTGAGGAGCTAGGTCATGTAATAATTCATATCAAAGTTCCATAAGGTATCCTAATGGGGAGACAAGGGGGCAAGGGGTGAGTTTTAGACATGAGGAACCAAGGTTCTAAGTTTGGGAACATGTGGGGATGGCAAGGGGAAGGTTGTGCAAGGGTGACAAGGTGAGGGGTGGTGCAAATACATATAGTACTTGAAAAATTAGTTAAAAAAAGATGTTTAAGGAATAAGTTTAACAATTGTAAATTAAACTTTGGCATACTAAGTAAATTCTAAATTAATAAATATTAAAAACATGGTAATGAATGCATGGAATATTAAAAATGGTGGCTGGAGGTATGAGGGTAAATCAAGGATAAGTATAATAATTGCGAATGAAACTTTGACATACTAATTAAATTTTAAACCAACAAACATCAAAAGCATGACAATGATTGCACTAAACATTAACAATGGTGGGTGGAGATTTGGGGTCAAGAGGAAATTCCCCTTGTGAGGATTTGGGGGTAGATCCCCAACGAGTTCAAGGGGCAACACCCCTTACAAGTGTTTGCAAGCAAATTCCCCAACAAGGTCAAGGGGTAGTGCCCTATGAAAGGTTTTTGGGGCAGAGCCCTTAGTAGGATCAAGGGGTATCATCCCTCATGGGGTCTGAGGACAAATTCCTCATCACCAAGCACAAATTAAGGTCTTTGAAATATCACAAAATTTTATGACGAATATCATTTTCACAATTTTATCACTTATTTTTTGCCATGCCTAGAAGTCCCTAGAACAATTTGGAGACTCTTCAAACTCTCTTGAATTTCTTGAGGACATGTTGGAGTCCCAAAAATAAGGGGCATCTTGAAAACGTCCTCAATACTTGAGTGACAATGGTGGGATAATGAAGGGATATGTCCCCTCCAAGTACCCACATCCTAAGGACATCTCCATCCTCAAAATGTGAGGATTTTGTAAGGTACACATCCTCATGGAACATTTATTCATGCAGACACCCTAACACCATTTTCTTGTTCTTAAACTATGTGACTTGACATTATGGTCAAAACAAAAACCATCAAACTTGATCAACAATTAATACTAATTGGGGTGCAAGATCAATGGACAGCAAGTGAAGACCAAATGAACAATCTTGTCTAAGATTTCTCATAGAGAATAGAATATTTGATATAATGTGATACTACCATGTGGTCCCTTTTTATACATTTTATAAATTGGATAGGTAAAGTATGGAGCTATATCACACTTTCAACAAACAATATAGTTTTGAGCAAAATTATTATACCCTAAAAAATTTCAAGTGAAACAATTTCATCTAAAACCATGTGACACGTATAGTTTCAAATGAAAACTTTTTGCTCAAAACCATCAAATAGATTTTTTCAATTAAAAAAATGAAATGAGGTTCAATTTACATGTAAAGTTTCAAGTGGAAAACTTTCTCTTGAGAGAGTTTTAATCAAAACTCTTTCACCTAAAACTATTTTTGCCTAACTATTTGGTGACTTAACCCCTCTTTCAAGGCAAATTAAACAAAAATTTAACTTCAACTCTTGATTTCTTCAACCAAGAGTACTTTCATGAAAATTTTAATTGCATATAGTTATTTATAGTCAAACATTAGATGGATTAGAAATTTTAAAAATACTAAAACATATTTTAAAATTACAAAAAATAGATGGTACATTAGAAGAGAGAATCTTGTCCAAGAGGGTATAATATGGTTTTTTTAAATGATAAAATAAATTAGATAAAAGTTGAATCATGAAAACTATGATGTTTTGAATAAGTTTGACTTTAAAAATTTATTAAATATAAATATTCATCATATTTTATTCATGCACTATATTTTCAAGTCATCTTTGTGAAAGAATAAAAATGCTTTTTTTTTTTGTGATGTGCCATCAACCTCACTTTTTCAAAAAAACAACAATTGAAATTCTTCTCTTAAATTTATCAAAAATTATATATCAAACTATTTTTTTAAGAAATTAAAAAAAATATAAGCATAAACTAAATTAAAAGTTCTACATTTCATTGATTTACATCATTTCAAAATTCAACAAGTGTCACTTTTAGGTGGTTGAAGTTAAAAAATTATATTTGTGTTGGTCATTTCCTTTATAAAAGTGTGCTATAATTGTGTACTTTTACCCAGATACCATTTACACACTTCAACAAATAAGCATGTATGGCCCTCCATAACTTGCCACACAAAGAACATGGTCTCTCCTTACTTATCTATACACACTTCTCCTTTTCCTTTGGCATTTTGCACATTGATCCTTTGGATTGATAAATTTTATTAGTGTAAGCATCATCTACCTCATGAATCCCACAATCTTTGAATGGTATAAAAGATCTAGTAGCTCATAGAGCTTTACAAAGTCTCTACGGTCTAAAATTTAAATTTATTTTGAGGATCATCTAATGCAAAGAGAAATCAGTGGCTCTTAGGAGCCTAAGGTGATAGTAATAGTACCTATATAAGAAATGAACTCTATAATTGGTTGACTCGCAATTGACTCACTGAGCAATGTACCTTTGATCTCTTGTTATATCTAGTATGAGACAAAAAAAAATTGTGATTGCGTGACATGAAGAGTTGATTAATCCTCAAAGTTTCACAACGAGATTCTTCAAATTGGTAGTGAGTTATTTTGAGGGTTGTCCAATAAGATCAAACCCAATTATCTTTGGATGTTTATGTTAGTTGAGTCAGCATGACATCAAGTCAATAATCAAGTGAATACTATAGACCAATAAGCAATCACCTAGCAATGCAAGACACTATAAGTTGTAATGAAAATCTATACACAAGCCTAGATATAGGTGACTACATAAAATTACATAAATATGTATATGATGTAGAATGTAAATATTAGCTACAATACAATATCAAAAATATGAAAAGATTATAAAAATTAATTTATTGATTCTTAAAATAGAAGAAACTACAAACTGTTAGTGTAATCTTTTCATATCAAGTTAAGATACCACATTTTCAAAATTGATCTTACATGAAGAAAGCACCATGAAAACCTAGAGAGAAGACTCAATCCATGTATTGTGCTTCCATTAAAGAGGAGGAAATATGCATTGTTTGAAGATCAATCTTGTGGTGGCCTGAAACCTGTCAGTTGGAATGAGAATCAATTTTCATTATTAATCAAAGTAGGTGAGGAGTTTTGTGAGGCTATGAAGATTCAAATCCTCTTCAAAGGTGCCATAAAAGATATTATAAGATAGAAAATATATTGAGAGTTTATATCACGTGTAGAATCCTTTGTTGTAGGTCATGAATTCCTTTGTTACAAGTTGATTTCATTGAAGTAGGCTATTGTTGCAACATGGGCCTTTTTTTGTATGAGATATAATTTTGCATGCAACAATCCAAGCCTAGAATTTAGCCCTTTTTGCATGTAGTGCGCTCTTTTTTCCTCACTTATAGGCATTTTTAAATTGTTTTAAGTGAAAAAATAGGTAACATAAGAAAACTTTAAAATTATTATATTTGTTGATTGGCTACTTGAAATTGAGTATTTCTTTTGTGAAAATGAATAATTTATTAAATCTTGATTTATTGGAAACAACATAGCACTAATCTTATAAAGTGTCATTTTTCATTTCAATTGTGTAAGCCTATGCACTAAAATATTAAGTGCCAAAATCTGAGGGAATCAAACATTGAATCAAAGGGGGTGTCTTGAGTTGTGCCTTCGATCACTTCCATGAGTAATGTATTGAGCACTTCCACATTTTTCTTAAATATTTACTTTCCACAAATCAAATTTGGTAATGAAATCTACTTAATAATGGAGTCAATTTGACCTTTGAAGCTTCTGACACCCTTTAATTATCATGAGTGGAAACTTGTTATTTCACTTATAGTAAATAATCAAGGGTTATATTGGGTAACTATGGGTATTGAAAAAGAACCTAATGTTGCTAAAGATAAATAAAATGGTTTAACAAATATGTTTAAGCTTTCAAATTATTTTGTTTTAATTTATATCTAGAACTTCTATTCCATGTAGAAGCTTCAAAAACACCTAATGAAGTTTGGCTAGTCTTAGAGAAAATATTTAGGGAGTTTGATGAACTAAGAAGTCATGAACTAGATAATAAGCTCACAATCTTGAGTCCAAGTAACTTTGACACTTTGGAGGATTAGTTTGAACTGAGTTCAAATCATTAAAATTGCAACTCAAAGAATGTGGGATAAAGAAAAAGGAGGATCAACTCATCCTTTCCATACTTTCCAAATTAAATCTTGAATACTTTTTATTTTTTCTCTACCTTCTATTCCACCAAAAGAGATCTTTGATTTATCTAAAAAATGCCATCTTTGGATGACTTCATTACAGACTTGACAAGGGAACAGGACAAGTTGATGTAGATGAGAACCTTGAAGTCTTATGAACCTTAAGTCCTCATTGGAAAGAAAAGGAAATAGAAGGCTTCAAAAATCAAAGGGGAGAAATAAAATTAACAAAAGGATGAGGAAATTAAGGATAATAAGAAATCCAACAATCAAACTGAAAAAAAATTAAATCAAGGAAAATCTGATAAATAAAAAGTGAAGTGTTCCTATAGCAAGAAACTTTAGCATGATGATCATAAATGTATGAATAAATAGATTGATCACCTCACGCATGTTCTTGAGAAAAATGGTGTCCATGCATCTATCATAGTCTTCATCGACTCTAAAAACTTCTATAGAAAAAAATTAAGATAAAGATAAACCTAAGGGAAAAACATGTATTCCAACTATAATATCTAAGTCTGGAAGATAGATTATTAACTTAATATATTTCCATCATATGTCTCCTTACCCAAAAGTGTTCATATCATTATACCTTACAATACATCCAAAATTATGATAGCTAACAACTATTTTATGTGTGTTTGTGGTTAAGGGACTATTGGCATTGGCAAATAATGTTTCATTGATTTCCTTTTTATTCATAAACTATCTAGAAATATTATTTTCGTATATCAGATTACAAATAGTAGGATAGGGAATACAATTGAGTTTACATTAGACTCAATAATTATTTGAGATTTGCATAGCAAAGAGATTATTGCAATTGGCAAGGTTAACAATTTCTCTTTTGTTTATACCTTCACAAACTTTGCTCCTAATGATTTGTTCTATAAGGTTGATAGTCCTACATGTATTGTAGGTAGTTCGCCAAAGGTTGAGCTTGGTTACTCAAATATTCATGTTCTTAAACCAATCCTAACATCTCATCCACCATCACCTATTGTTGCATCAAAATTCAAATTTTCTTCCTTGAGAACTTCCAGAGATTCCTTATAGTAGGATATTGATACTCATTTTCTAGCACATTGGGATAGATATCAACCAAAAAAATTGTCTCTATTTGTAGAGTCACACATTACAGCTTTGGAAGATAATATTGAAGACATTAGTCTTCTTTTTTATGACATTTCTTCTATAGAGTTTAGAGATGCTTCACCAAGAGAATTCAAAGATTCTTTATAGTAGGACTTCACTTATTTGGTACATGTTTAACATTAGTTTTCACATGGATCATTTGAGTTACTTTCAAAGAGTACTTAATTGTCTTGGATCGTGTGCATCGTTCAACACTATAGGGTTTGTCATCTTATGGGAGGCTACATCATCAATCTCTTCTCTCATATGGGGGAACATTTCTTGTGCATTATATTGCATCATATCTCTTTTAGATAGGAGTTTTCTTTCCCACTAGATTTTCTCGTTTACTTCTTTTATGAAAAGTTTATTTTTATATGGGTACCTAGCATGGCCTAGTAACCAATATCCATCATCATCTTTGTATACACTACTTCCTAACTTGCACTTAAAGGTGTTTGTTACTATAAATAATGTTTTTACATATCTAGTTGGGATATTAACTTTATAGGATTGCCCTATTCACTCTTGGATTAAGTTTACTTAGGATTTTTTTTTTTTATTATGTCTCACCTCACATGGTTGAGGCATGTGTCCTCATAATTGGAGACACCTAGTACGTGCATACTTGTCACTTTCTAGTACACATGTCATTGGAGCTAGATAAGTGTTTCGCCTTTGGAGGGGTAGTCATTCATTGTGTTCTAGCTCCCTACCTCATCTCCCTTTCCTATGTATACAAGGTCTCTATGTCTATTTTACACACATTTTCTAATCGATCATTTTGTATTTCATTCTTTGTTTCTCAATCTCACATATATTGAGTGTGTGATTTCTTGACTTGCATGGCTCATTGATGCTATCATTCAAGTATAGATCTCAGCAACACTAACACATATAATATATATATACTTTAGGAGAACAAGTCAAATATTAAAGTTTAACAAAGGAGTTGAGATAGCCACAAGCAGAAATGTTTCCAAAGGAGTTGACTTAGTTGCAAGTGAACAAGTGGTGGACTCAACATAAAGAAGTAAAATCAAGTGAACTCAACTTGGAGACCAAGTGATATCAACTTGATGTAAAGTTCTCATTATTGCTAAATCTATTTAAGCAAATAAAACCAATTATCTAGGTAAACTTATTATACAAGGTTCATTAAATGATTACACCAACATTTACAAACTTAACTTTGTAATAATTGATAGGGGGTATAGTTACTTGTTTACTATCATACATGGCAAACAATTAAAAAATAGTCTCAAGATATTTATTTTGGGTTATCCATAGTTTCATCTTATCTCTATCCCTATGAATCTCTATACCAAGTATAAATCTAATAGAACCTAGGTCCTTCATTTTAAAGTTGTGAGACAATTGAACTTTCAATTCCTTATTTTATCTCATATTGTTCTTGTAGACACCTATTTCTGTCCACTTAATTAAATAGATATTTTTATATTTATTTAATTATTTTACTAGCATTCTTATATTAATTAAATTCACATTTAATTAATTCACTTACCTTATACTCTTCTATTTAATTAAATGAACTTTATAATTTATTTAATTAAATTCACTAGTTGTATTCTAACTATTAGTTAAATAAATAAGCCTATTTATTTAATTAATTGTATCCCCCTTTTAAATAGATTAAGATTTATTTAAATAAATCCCATCTCTCACATTTAAATAAATTATTATTTATTTAAAAATCATATTTATCCTCACGCACTTGCATTTTGGACTACAATGCCCACTTGCTCACTAATTTCTTCTAATCCCTTCTAAATTAGCCTAATCACTTTCTAATGGGTTGCACATTCCTAAACTAAGGATTAGGAAGGAGTCACTTCTCAAAAACAATTAAGGCTCTTACATAACATTAAAAGTCTTTTCCTTCCACAAAGTTAACCCTCAAAGTCTTCTAAAAGAATTTAAGGCGCTTACATAGCATTAAAAGTATTTTTGTCTTCCAACAAGCTAACTCACCTTTTGACCTTGGGTTAGAGACTTATCCCTTAACCTTACCATCCAAGTTAACCCTCAAGTCTCTTCAAGCATTTAATGCTTTGACTAAGGTATCTCTTAACCCTTGCACATTCACTTACCCCTTGGATAAAAGTTTTATCCATTAACCTAACCCTAACCAAGCCACCTAGGGTAACCATCATGTCTCTTCAGGGATTTAATGCTTCTTCCCTCTCCTTTCAATCCCTATCATGATGCCACTTGTCACCATTGCATTAGTGGAAGTTGCAAACATGAATTAAGGATCGAGCCCTCCTCATGCAATCCTAGCCCTTGCTAAGTCAAATCAATCCTAGCCATCCAATTACCCATTTCCTCTACAAGTAGAACTCATCCTTTCATTATTAGGGATCCAGGTTTTTGTCTATCAAAGTTAGCTCTATCTATATTTTGTCCCTAATTGTCTCTCTCACAAGCATATCAATCATATTAGATATCAAGCATTTTGCAATCATTTTATATCATAATCTCATTATCATAGATCAATTATTGTAATATTGCCATTATCTCATTAGATCTTAATTGCATAGCATATAGATCACTTTATCATAGAGCTCATTTTTTAGGTTGTCATTCTGAAAGTTAAGTGCTCAATGATCTGAGAGCAAAACCATGACTTAAAGAATCCTTGAAGAGAGAACAATGGAACTCCTTAGAAGGATGGTTTGCTTAATTTCTTTTTAATTACATCTTTTTATTTAATGATTCATTGGTGTGCCACTTATATTTTGATCATTTGGCAGTAACACTTTTGTGCACACGGTTCCCAATGATATGCATATCATTAACATATAAAATAATAACTAGAATTTGACTATTCACTCATTTGCAATGGAGATAGTGATTAGAAGTAAATCTTACAATTATTATAACATATATAAATACAAGTTCTAATTCCACATGTGCAATGACTACCTTAATCTATACAAAGAGCTATACAATTTACAAAATATTTTTTTTACCTCTCACTTTAAATTCTTCAAACTATCTCATGTAGATTTCCTCCTTTAAGTCACCATGCAATAATGTAGTCTTAACATCCATTTACTCTATTTTCAAATCATATACGACTATCAATATCAACATTTTAATGAAACTCAACTCAAAAATAAGAGAAAATATTTCATTAAAATCTATTACCTCAGTATGAGATAAACCTATAGCCATCAATATTTCATTGTACCTTCATGTGATCCATCTACCATAAAAAATTACTTGAATACTCATTTTCAAACTACAAGATTCCTTCCATATCATTATTGTGAGCCCCAAAATCTTTGAATGGCATGGAATATCTAGTAGCTTATAGAGATTTAGAAAGTGTCTAATGTCTCAACCCCCTCCAAGTTTTAAGGATTGTCTAATGCAAAGAGAGCTCAATAGCTCTTGGGAGCCTAAGGTGGTAGTAATATTACCTATATTAAATGAGCTATGTGATTGGTTGACTCACAATTGAGGCATTGAGTAGTGGGGATTCGGTCTTTTATTTTATATAACAAATTTTGAGTGATTGCTTGACATGGAGAATTGATTCATCGTGAGTCTTTTAAATGTACTTTACAGTTTTATCTTGTTATTTTTGGTGTTTGGTCTTGTATTCACTCTTTTCATGCTCCTTTTCATCAAAAAAAGGTTTTTGGTAGAAAGCTTTGGTTGAGAAATTACTTTGGTTTTTATAAGAATTGTGACATCTTTGTAGAATTTGATTTTGTTTCAAATTTGAAAAAATAGAAATCCAAATATTTTTCTATTTCTATTGCCCGCACATGTTTTCCTTGGATCTCTAAAGTGGCATTGGTTTATGTAATGTCATAAATTGCATCTTATGTGATTTCACATCACGTATGTCTTCCCTTTAGTTACAATTCATACAATTATGCTCTTCAATCCTAATTTCAATCCAAAACATACATTATCACCTTGCATGCTCAATTTCTTGACCATTAGGTTTGGTTTTTGCTCAAATGTATGCACATCGCATAGATGTATGCACAATGCAATAACATCTTGCTAAAATCTGTGACGGTGTTAGTTGTTGGGAAGCTACACTTGCCATTTTTTGACAATGTAATGCCTTTGTCAACCTACACTGATGTTGAGAGTCATTTACCTTTGCTTAAACCTCCTCTTTTGCCTCCATTTTCCATATTTTGAACATCATTCGCAACCTCTCTTGCATTCTACAGCTTCATTCTTGCATACACAACATTTTCTCACTCACAAGACTCTATCTACTCCATTGTTTCTATTGTTGCAGTAGTATCTTGCTATTGCATTGCTATTACTTGGAGAAGATCACTATAACTTCAAGGTTTCTTGTTGCTTCTTTGCACTTGCAAGTTGTTGAGCTTTTGTGCTTAAGGCTGATAAACTCTCAAAGGTTATTTAATATTTAATCTTAATTTTGATAATAATATTGTTCTTTCTTTTCTTTATGTATTTTATCCATATCTTATCTAAGGTTGTCCGAGGTGGGAACACCAAAGCAAGGGTTTGACTAAGGCAAACACCTATACAGGTGCCCAACCCATCTCTTTGGTCTTATGTGTGTAGGTACACTTGAAAAAGATGTCTGGAGAAAGTCTGTGATCTTATCCAACACTTTTAGTGATATTCAAACTTTCTTTCTCTTGCCATTTTAGTATTTTAATTACATCTAGTACTTGCATTTCGGTTACTTTTTGGTTGTGTAGTCATACTTTATAGTTCTTGATATTCAAAACATTGTGTAAATTGTCTATGTCTCTCTATGGTGATTCTAATTATCTATGTGTACAAGATGCCAACATTTCATTATATTGTTTGTCTATCATGCATTCGTCCTAGATAGAGAGCTTGCCAAGTTGTTTGAGGAACCCCTATGGTCTGCACTTCCAAGTTCTAAATTCTAAAGAACTCAAATAATTTATGTGCACGATTAAAACACACATCCAGTTAATTAGAAGGTAAAATCAAAGTTCGTAGTTACCTAAAGGCTTACTTGAGTGGAGGATTGAAACTTGAATCCTCAAAAGGTTTGATTATCCTTGGCAGCGGTTCACATTTCATACTCTACAGTTTATAATGTCTAATTTCAAATTGAAAGGCAAATAGACAAGACTCAAATTAAAGCTTGACTATGTGTACTTGATAATACAAAATTAGGGAAATGCTCGATGGGAGTTCAAAGGATTCTCTTCCCATGTAATGCCCACCAAAATACCCTAGAGAAATACAGCCAGCTAACATACAACTAAAGATAATAAAAAAAAATTAAAACATCTACTAATGCAACATAATCAACTAGCTACTCATATGCATCTAACATCCATTAAATGATATACAATTACCTATCATGAACATAATCACCAATCATAATACGCAAGCGGAAAAAAAACACAATATAACATCTATCTTCCCTAGGAGAAATCAACGTCATTACTTACACTACTAATCATAAGCAACAACATCATAAGTACAACTAATCTAATACACTCTACTTATATTATCAACTATTCTTTCCATGCACATATGCAAGATCATTTCTAATCTATCTATCATAAATACAATCTTCAATAATGTAACTACCAATTAACCCCATTAGGTTCATATTAAAACATCAATACCAAATGTTCCTAATCCTAGTCACTTACTCGATTACCAATACCAATTACCACATTATTAATCCATACCTTAAACCATAATAAACATACATACAACACTAAATGCATAACCATAGAGCCAATTCCATTTCCATTAATGAATCAATCACAAGATACACATGATACATCAATATGTCCACTACTATACTATCTACTACACAATAACCAATTGCATCAAGGAGCATAACTATCAATCTCAATACAATTACGTCACGAGTCCAATACATACATATGCCATGTAAAATATATACAACAATCTTCTACAAGTATCCATCCATAGTTGTGAAGACATGAGATCTACATCCACACAAAAGCATCCAATGAAGAGCATCCCAATGGAAGAAGGCATTAAACCACCCAACCATGTGGAACCATAAGGAACCACCCCTCGTGCTAGGAGATGACACAAGATCCCACTCACACTCTAGACCTAGGCTGACACCTAACAACCAAGGAAAGACCAATACAAAACAAGTGCAAGAATGCAAATCATAGAATCTCCAATCACAATTACAAATCCTCCAGAGGCAACACGTCAAATCAAGACTCAAGGCACTAGGACCTACATGTAGGGAAAAGAGTGTCATCACATGCGACAAATGGGAACCTAGGCACCTGTCCCGACAATCCTGGATGAACATGTGGAGCCATCTCAACCTCTATGGAGTAAGAGAGATTAGCTTACCTGGGTTACCAAGGCCTTCCCAATCCTATCCCGGTTCACCACCACTAGGCAAGGAAGAGGGGCCACCAATCCATTTCTTATCTTATTAAAATGAATTACTCTACCCAAACCCCGTGAATTATTAATTAGATTATCACTTGATTACAAAGTCAAAGTCCCAATGAGATATCCAACGATCTAGACTCCGATTAACCTGGTCATCTACTCCATGCAATCCCAGTCACTCACTTGGAAGCCCACTCCCCCCTAGCATGCACCTAGACCTTAGGGAGACAACAAAGCAATGCATAAAATATCTTCACATAACCATGGGCTCACAACAATACAAGATCTAGTAAACCAAGGTGTCAAATCAATCCAACAACATCCCATGCAACACGGAAACCTCTTAGGCAAATGCAAGAATTCGACATAAATAAATATAACCAAGGAGCCCGACTACAAGATAAACTCATACATAAGCTAAATAGTCAAAATAACCAATAATCAATCAATAAAATAGACCCGGAACATCTCAGGTATTAGAAATAGCCTCTGGGTATTCGAAAACTAAATCAAAAATCTCAGAAATCATCAAAATTGACAAAATAGACAAAACAACGCATATGTTCTGTAGAACAACGCATATGCCAGATCCTGCAACGCATTTACTAGTTCCTGCAACGCCTTTGACCAACAATGTAGTGCATTTATCAAATCATTTAGCACATTTGTTAAACTAGATAGCACATATACCACACAGAATCGTGCATTTGCTAAAAGAAACCTCACATTTACAACAAGAAATAGCGCATATGATAAATGAATTAGTGCATACGCAGTTTTAGCGCATTTACTCAGACACGAAAAAATCAAACTTGCGATCAACATAGAAAAACACAAAGGCAACGATAAATTCAGAAAATACTACCAAAAGAGATGCAAATGAATACTCAATCGAAGGAGCCAGATAAACAACTCAAAGGAAACCAAAATCATGACTCAATCAGGAAACTTATACACGACAATCATACACAGGAAAATATTGTAGCAACTACAAAGAACAATATACGGTAAACCAATATATATAAATCAAAGTCCCTTATAAAATTTATTTCAAAAGTATATTACTATTAACCAATGTAAATCTTCATTTATCCCAGCCCAAGCAAACATCATAGACACAGTACAGACAATCTTTGAAAACCAAATGTGAAGATCACAGGCTAAAATCTCCAACCTAGAAACAACAAAAGTTATGGTCAAAAGAATTTTGATGAAGAGCAATCTGATTCTCCAACCAAACCAAACAAACTCCAAGCAACAAATCCAAATCCAAATCCAAATAGCTTTCCATAGCCGAATGTGCAAAAATCCTTCCCGGAGGCCAACCAAGGTGAATGCACAAGAAATCCATTAAATAGAAAATCAAAGGCAAACTATATCAAAATGTCGGCCAATCAAAATAATAGAATAAAATATATTTCATACCAACCCTTCTCAATAATCAAGGTAAGAATAATAAAATATCATTTACTTAACTTACCCAATAATTCAACCAATAGAATAATAGGGTAGGTAAAGAAAACATATTAATTAATCCCAAAAGGGTAAAAAGAGGAATAATAATATAAACAATCAATGATAAATTAAACCATGGAAGAAATTAAATATAAAGGCCCAATAATAAAATAACCAAGGGTCAATAAATAAATACCCAAATAATCCTCAATAGATAATAATGATATACAATCATTAATTAAATATAAATCCAAAGGATAAATAATAATAATAATAGTTCCCAACTATTAATTACACATTATTATTATTTACTTATATCAACTATTTATTTAATTTATTATTATAAACTATGTAAATCTATTAATTTAATTTAATGTTATTAAACTATATTAATCAATTAAGTATTTAATAATTCATTCATTCAACAACCATAACACTAAAAGCAATCCAACATAGGATAACTCAAGAGACCACTTGATGCTAAACAACAACTCATACCAAGACTCTAAACCGACAAGGGTAATCAACTTAAACCTAGAGTGTAGAATGGGTTTTCATGTCATCTCCGTTCAACTTGCTACTGGGATAAGACACGCTTAGACCTATGAAGCCAGGTGGAGTCGATGTCTGGTACCTACAAACCTATCATCACCAACACATATACAACAACATATATACATATAATAGGAAGACAAGTGAAAGGAAATCACAACATCATATCGTGCTCACGAATGAGTGGTATGGCATCGTCCCTTATCACAAACGTAGTAGAAGACAGTCAAGCACTATCAAAATCATCATCACATCCATTTTAAATCATGAATTGGGGTTAGTACATAGCTAGATACCATCAAATCATCATAAAGTAGTATAATCTATATCAATAGGATCTATTAATGCACAAAGACAAGATGAGTCAGGGAGTGGCACTACATCCCATGTCCAAGGCTCTTGTAGGAAATCTAGGAGCAAGTCTCGAAGCACTCCTCCTGAACCTCGTTCAACAAAACATCTTAGATTTAAGAATGGTTTTTTTTCATATTTGACCTTGACCATTTCTCTATATAAACTACATATGCTACTTAATATTGAACCCTAGTAAAAAGACTACATCATTCTAGTTGAAACCCAATTCCTAATACTATTCTATAAGATGTTTGGAGAGAAACTAAATAAGATAATGAACTTCCACATTTTGTGACATGTTAATAACTCTTGGTTTCTATGCACTTTGTAATTATTTTTGGTTAATTGGTGGTGCTCTCAATATCCTCAAACTACATTCTCTTAACGTGATTTTTTTTTTAACTTTTTTATTGCTCATGTTTTAATTAGATTGTAAACTTTGTTGCTTCTTAATCTCGAGCTTTGTACCTTAAACTATTGATAGTTTAGTTTTTTAAGATGGTTTTGAGATATGATTTATGTTCACTTTTTTGTTGTATATTTGGCTTTTATAATGAATAAAGCATGAAGAGCATTTAAATGAAAGTTAACCTTAGAAGAGAGTCACTCCTTTTTTAACCCATGGGAAAGGGAAACTAAAGAATAAAGAATAAAACTAAGTATGTGCACATTGGAAGAGGATGATTAGATAGATTGAAATTATTAGATATTACACTTCTGGATCAAAGACAAACTTATAAGTTCAAATGTGTATTTCTTCGTGGTAAATAATTCCCTTCTATCATTCCCTAAAGATTAGTAGATCATCCCCACATTTTTTTTTTTTTAAAATTATTATATATTTTATAATTATAATATTTATGAGAATTTATTGTTTCAATAGTAAATATTCTATTATATTATTGAAGATAATTATATTAGTAATAGTTTAATATTAACTCAAATTTGATGTATATTTTAAGAGTTTTAGAAGTTTCTCTATTTAATAAGAATCAATTATGATTCGGAAAAACAGAGAGAGAGATTATAAAGTACTTAAAGTCTTGAGTCATTGCAACCCAAAAACAATAAATACACTTTTAAGAGGAAAATCATGTATAGAAGAAATTTGAATATAAAACTCATATACGTGCTAATTTGATAACACTATCGCAATTTATGATACTTCTATTGCATTCGAATTTTGAAATTGAACAATTTATAATACTTTATTCAATTCTAGTTTTGAAATTGAACAATAGAAATATACAAAGAAAATTCCTTAAGATTGTCAATCTCTTACTAATGAAATTATGAGTCCAACCCAAAACAATCAACATAACCACTATTAATTACTTGTGAACCCTTAGTTTTACATATTTGTGACATAATGATGTTTTCAATGGCATGGAAGGAAATGGAAAATTTATTCTTCCAGCAAGCGATACTAAAGGTCTTTGAAATTAATTTTTCTTTTACCAAATTCTCACATTATTCTCTTACACAATTTTTCATTAACAACAACATATTGTCACACACATTTGTGATTTTTAAATTTCATATTATTAACAAAATAACAAAAATCTTTAAATCAATGTTATGTTATTTTATTGATAAGATATTGCAACATAATTTGTTGTATTTTAGAAAATATAATCACATGAACTAAGATACTTTATAAAATATGGTTATGTGTTCTTATTGTATATTCTCAAATGGTGTACATATCTTTATGTAAATGTTTTTTTCTCTTAGAAACTCCCTTACCCTACAAGCTTCCTCTAAAACACAATTCAAATGAGTTTACATCTATCATTATAGAAATCTCTCCTATCTATGGCATTTGGTATCAAAGTTGCTCTTGGCCAATAGATAAACTGCTTAAAAAAATTCTCTTTTACCTTTACCAAAACTAATGCCCATAAGGCTTTGTTAATCAAAAGGGCCCATTATAGCTACTATTTCTTATCCTCCGTTGGATCTACTCTATTTTTTATTTGGCATGCAATTCAATGTGATTTTTGGCATCAAAAGAGGAACTATAAAATGCACAAAGCACTATCTTCTCAAATATTGGTGTTTTAGATTTTTTTGGTTTCTTCGATAAGAAATGGCTCGTCTTTAGGTAGCATCTAGTCAAAACTATTCTTGTGTCATTTATATGTATACTTTGTGTCATTTATATGTATACTCTGAGAGACTTATAGATATGGAAATCAAGAATTGTTATTTTCATTGAGTAGATTTTTATATCTAAACTCTTTGAGGTTAGGTTTTTGTTTTTTTTAAACTCCTTGAAGTTTTTGCCTTCAAATTATTTTGCAAAACCATGATATCTTTCTTAATCTCCTATATCTTATTCAAAAACAAGATAGGAGATATAGCATAGGAATCACTGAGTATTAGTACTCATGAACAAATCCTTGTTATCCATGTTGGTAATCCTAAACAAATTTATTGAGAACAATAACATGTTGGTACAAGAAATGAAAAGACTATTTTAAATCGTACTTTATAAAACCAATCACATTCACAACCATTTGACATCTTCATCAAGGCTTCATCAAGGCTTCATCAAGCAACTTAGAAATGCCTATACAACTAACATCATCTTCACTTCCATAATTATCACTAAAATTGATCATTCTCTTTCATTACCACCTTTGTGAGATCCTTGCCATCCTAGCCACAAAGCATCGTGCATTCATCATATGGTTAGCCACACATAATGAAGATATTTTTAATATTTATAATTATCATACAACATATTTAACTAATAAATTCTATCTTTCCAACTCTAGTCATTATTCTTCCTTGTTCAATTTAAAATTTAAACAAAAAAATTATTATTTCAATCGACAATATGCGATGATCATAAGAAAGGCTTCCCTTGTATAGAACTTTCATGCCTTCAATATTTTTCAGTTTCTCTTCTTCAAGTCATGCTATAGTTCTTAGATTTAATGACTACTATAATTACAAAATGTATTATGAATCCAATTCTCACACCCCTACAAATTTGATTTTTCTTATGGATCATCTCGAAAGCTAGGTAGTGTTTCTAACAATCAAATGGAAGTGGAAGGGATTCCCTCTAAAAACGAAAGATAATAGTAGCATGGCATAGTGGAAAATGTATTTTATCACACTTAAGGCATATTATATTCACATAATGGATGTAAAAATGCTTGTCAGTAAAACTAGAAACATTTAATTTGACATTTTTATGACACTTAAATGCATGTGATAATTTATTTATTTCCTCATCTCAACTACCACTCACTCTGAAACTGATCAATCAATTATATCTATTTCCATCAAGTAATCAATTAACTTTGTAATTATCTTAATCTAATATTATAATAATAATATAATAATACGATAATATGATAATATAATAATAATGTAATCTTAATATACTTTTTGATTTGATAAAAAAATTAATAGAAATATAGTAATATAATAATATCTTAATATTAATTACCATAATATGATTATAATAATATAATATTTTTTTAAATGAAATAATAAACAAATGATATTTCTAACTTTATGTATATTCCTCTAAAGATAAATATGCTAGTTAAATATAGTTAATTATATAATCTCCAATATTCTATGTGTAATTTCCATAAACTTAATACAAATGTGCGTGTACATCATGTACAGTTGCAGCCATCTCTTGTGTACACTCTCATGTTCATATAAAAGATAAGCAAGTTGACTACGAGTAGGGGTGTTGATTGAGCTTCCATCTCATGATGTAAATTCTTTTGCATGCTTAAGCTGCCCCGTGGAAATTCCACATGTTATTCAAGGAGTTAATGGATGGAAGAGGCAGATGTCAATTGAATTCCATTACATGCAGCATTAGTGTTGCGTCAATCTTCTCAAACCATAGAAGTTGGGTATACCACGAAGCCAAGCCAAGTGCTTACGTTCAAATCCGAAACTCGGTCGTGTTCAAAGAAGGCCCACCTTCACAATGCATTTTCATTTTTGTCGATTTTATCCTGAAGTAGAGGGGTCTACGATTTCTTCAAACTATAGAGTCACATATTCCATTTCGAAGTTGGTAGAAGGGGATGCTTGGGTTTGAATCTGATTTTAATTGCGAATTCATGTCAAATACCTCTAGGTTTAAAATAATATATTTCACTGGTGAGGCTCTCCAGTCTGATTCCAATCTAGAACAATTCCGCATTCCTATAAGACTAGCTATTTTCGAGGAGGTAATAATATAAAGGCTCCTCTCCTTTCCTTTACCAACAGAGCTTAGTCCCTCAATTAAATTCCACGGAGACCAAAATCTTTCATAAGATGGTAACTGATAACCTCCCATGGTACATGATCAAATTGACAACTTTGTCATGATTAAAAGAGGTATCATTTAATTTTGAATCAACAATTTCCTCCAGATATACTTGCTAAAAAGATGTAAAATACAATTTTGAGTCAAAAAGTTCATCCAAATCTAGTCGTCATGCCGGACCATGCTATCGGCCATGATGCAAGGGTAAACCTAGAAAAAAGGGAACTTTACAAGAAAAAACTCTTGCAGTCATCTAAATCAGATCAGGTTCTCCTCCTGGCACTTGCAGAAACCTTCCAATCAACTTTTGTATCATAATTTCTTTACAAACCCAACCAGCTAGAAAGCCCATGGGTTCCAAGATCATGTTAGCCAGAAAGTTTGCAATGAATTGATAAGGTAGTGATGTTATCAATGAAAAAAGAGAACTTTGCAAGAAAAAACTCTTGCAGTCATCTAAATCAGACTAGGCTCTCCTCCTGGCTCTTGCAGAAACCTTCCAATCCACATTTGGATCATAATTTCTCTACAAACCCAACCAGCTAGAAAGCCCATGGGTTCCAAGATCATGTTAACCAGAAAGTTTGCAATGAATTGATAGGGTTAGTGATGTTATTAATGTAGGACCTCGGTTTTATTGTAACTTACATTGTAAGTTTTGCAACCTTCCAACTCCCCTTCTTTCTCATAGAGCTCATGGTCCCTAAAGATTTAAGTAAGAAGCTTGTGCTTTAGATCAGGGATCTCATTTTCTATATCCAGAATAACTCATTTACATCGATTGGCGTTACAGTAGTATTGATTGTATGAAGACAAATGATGTATAACCTCTTCCTCAAATTGACATCTTCTGGCTTCCAATTGACTGAATTAGGACCTTAGGGCTGTACTTCCTTGGCTATACTTCATTTTTTGTTTTTAGATTTACAATTTCATCAAAATTTTGATTTGATAATTTATATAAATTTTTCACTTATGAATAGATCTAAAACATATTTCAATCTAAATATAATTTCATATGCCATTTCAAATATACTGTAGGGGGTCACAGCTTGGGCATTTACAAGCTTGGCGCAGAAGGCCAGAGCTATCTAAGATGACGTCAGTTCAATCTTACTTGTTCATTAGCATCATCATTCCAACAGTAGGCAAAATTTTGTGCTAAAAACATTATCTTGATACCAATTGCAATTTGCCACACTTATTGAGTAAAGAATATGCCTCGCAAGGAAAAATTACTCATGGAAAATTTCCTGTAGTGCAGGTCCCCAATAAACTGAAGTAGTTTTAGAATATAGGTGCATCACAATCTGAGAGTACTTGGAATCCACCAAAGAAATAGTAATCATTCCAGAATTTCTCTTTTACAACAATATGTCTTTCTACTCCAGCTTAGCCTGAACCAGCATTCTTGGAAGTTAATTATAGATGAAGTTGCTTAATTTTGTTTCTCTCGAGAAACTTTCATTTGGAATTATTATACAATATCTAATGACTGTAAGATCACAGGCAGAATTTTTTGCGTTATTTAGCAAGCTCCTTGAATGGACAATACAACCAATAATATATCACAGTTCACTATAGTTCCAATTTATTCCTGAGCATGATGCAGATGATCCGTGTGCCGAGTTTGAAATAGAATCAGAGGCATATACTGGACCCTTATTTTTCAATGAACTTATGCTGCGACTGGTGCTGGCCTCTTACTGTTCTTGATGTCCTTAATAGCTGCAAGGAAAGACTTACATTTAGCCAGTTTATTTGTCAACTTATGAAGGCTCCCAAATTTTCTGAGAAAAGCATCATGTTTAAATAATAGCTGGATTGTGAGGTCGTTGATCAAATTATAACCATAAACACATACCTTCAGCATAATCTTTTGCTCCAAATACTGCAGAGCCTGCCACCAGAGCATTTGCCCCGGCTTCAATTACCTAAAATAGTGAACAATTTTCAAATCAGCAATTGCGTAGACAATAAATATAAAACTCTAGGTGCCCCAAGAAAATATCATTATTGTAATTATTATATTAACTACAATGCAGACCTTGTATGCATTCGACGGAGTGACACCACCATCTACTTCAATCCACGGATTCACCCCCTGGGAACTATCAAGTTAGCTTTAAATTCTGCAGTAAATAATGGTAGAATTGCCATCAACTAGCACAAAACAGACAATTAAAATTAACAACTCTAGAAAATATTCATATACTTACCCGCTCTAAACACATTCTCCTTAATTCTGAAATTTTCTTTACTTGACTTTCTATAAAGCTTTGTCCACCAAAGCCAGGATTGACCGACATGATTAAGATCAAGTCTACCACTGTCCACATTAACAACCACCACAGCATATCATCAGCTTTCTCAAACAAAAGCATTTGCAGTTTTTACCCATGATCAGAATCTAGAAGAGAATCACATGTACTCTCAGATATGCATGACATAGAAAAAGTAACAGTTCAGATTTTTAACATGGGAAAGCATTCCCAAGCTATCAGCACACATACAAAAAAAGCATGTATATCCTATAACATAGAACTGTCAATGTTAAGAAGAAATCAAACCTATAGTCTAGAACCGGATCACAAAACTATTGTCCTAAGCTATTGAGCACTGTCATAGGTGGGAAATCAACTCGCCAATTTGATTGTACAGATGCCAAGATGGATGATAGTGAGAGAAAAAGACAAAAAAAGGTACAAATAAAACTTTCGTTGGAACCAAGTTCATTGACCAGCTGTAAAAGCTAATAATATCTTAGAGAAATGTTCAGCCTCAAAAGACAAATATATTAGAGCAAGTTCACCGAGACTAGAGAACTAAAATAGGTCCTGTAACTAAATAAAATGTTATGCTCTGTTTCTAAATGAAACAAGATGGGCGATCATGGTAGATAAGCTCAGAAAACAGAAACTGCAAATATGTAGATTGTATTTACTATTCGTATGATATGAATGCATGATGAACACTAGTGGACATCGATACATAGACATTGACGGGGGCATATATCAACAGAAACACCCTTACGACACATGGTTAAATTATCTATTTAGGATTACAACAGATTATGTGGAAATACGGAGAGGGCATTCTCATATGAGAAGGATCAAAAAAAAGAGATTTCTGAATTAGAGGAGAATAATCTCAACTTGATGATGCTAACAGAAATAATGAGAAGAACCCGATATGGCACAAAATTTGGTTTTCCGAGGGCTGGCCTAATGCTAAGGTCTTTGCCTGGTTGGATATTAGAAATGGAATTCTAACTCTAGATAGCATTAGGAGAACAGGATTCTCAGGCCTTTCTCATTGTATTATTTGTTATAACTACACAGAGAGTACTAATCAGATGTGGATCCAACACAGCTGGGCAATGAATATTTAGTACAACTGACAGATAGACTGGGACTAGCCTGAAGTATCCCAGGATTCCTTAGAGAATCCACTTTCGGATAATGATTTTGATTGATGCTCAAAGAAAGATGAGAAGGAACATAGAGGGGACCTTGGTGCTTCGTTTGGACCGTTGGAATGCTCAGACATTTTGAGACAAGTCTTCAAGAGTTGAGTATGTTTGGAAGAAATTAAAATATTCCATTTTGAACTAATGGAAATCTTTAAGGTCAATCAGCTTCAGGTAAATCTTGGAAAGAATAAGATTATTAAGAGACAAGAAAGAATAAACCTCAAAAGGGATCCTCTGGGTGCTAATTGTGTGAATATAAACTCTGACAGTGCTTCAAAAGGAAATCTGAGCAAAGCAGATGCAGGAAGTGTCTGCAGGGATGTAAATAATAAGAAAGTTATTTATTTTGCAGAATATTTAGGAAAGCCACCACCATAGAGCTGAATTTAAGACACTCTTTCAATCACTTAAAATTGATAAAGAAAGGGGGCTTTGAAGAATTCAGTTGGAAGGTGATTTGAAGGTCGTAATTTAAGTAGTCAGAAAAAAGGAAGATTACTAGCTGGCAACTGAGAGGTCAATGGGAAGAAGGTATTCTTCTTATAGATTCCTTCAACCATGTTGCCATTAATTATGTTTACGGGAAGAAAAAAGGGCAGACCTGCTGGTTAGGCAGATTCTAAAGATACTGACTTATAAGTTACCCAAGGAGTTCAGAAAATATTTTTTAGCAATGCAGGCCAGCATAGTTGGCAAGGACTTCAAGTTCAACCCCTTCCTATATATGCTGACCAATAGGATTGTTCCAATTAGACAAGGGGTTTTCTGTTTCAGCAAAGCAAGATTGATAGTGTGACTTTCTTAACTTACCCAGAATGCCTCCATGGAAACCCTTGGGAATTCCAGAATCGACACTTGATCTATATGTTTGCTTAGTACTTCTTTACGGTGCCTGTTCTACTTCAGGTTTACTGGCAGGAAACAGGAAGTTGTTATCATTATACTTTCCACTTAAAGGAATTGTTAGCATTTCCTTTACAATGTACACGCAGGAAATTGCATGATTGTTCCACTTATTATAACCTTTCAAAAGTGGGAAAGTGCAAAAAAAAATGCTGACCATATGTTAGAAATCTTTGGTGCTTTATTCACCTAATGGAAGGACACATGGGAATTGTCTTTACCCTGGACTATTGATTCACTCTCCATGATGTCTCGTAGAGATTGTCACTGATAGTCAGCATAGAGTTACTACACATATGCATAATTTTAGTTCTGGTAGTGTTAGAAAAATCCAGAGAAACAATGCTTTTCAAGCCCTCTGCTAATGATAAAATATATAGGTCTGTGAATCCAAGACAGTAGCTCTTAAATGAAATCCATACCCAAACAATTTTCATGAATGGTGCCACATAACAAGATATACGTAGCATTTGGTGTCTCTGCCATCTCCTAATTCATGAATTCCTTCACGTCTTTTTATGGTAATAAGGCATTGATATCACAAAGTTATGATTGTAGTGGCATATAACTATGACGGATCTATTCTGCAGGGCTATATTATCTATCATCAGAGTGGGAGTTGTACAGTCGTCTTTGTTGGGTTGCTGTGGTACTGTTGCAGACATGATATATGGTTTGAGCAGTAATAAGGGGACGCCAATTGAAACCTGTGACATCCACTACTCAAATCAGCTACCCGCAATTTGTCTTCAAATGTGATCACTGGATTTTCCCCTGTTATTGTAATCTCTTTAGTTTTTTTGCCGAATTCCTTATGGTTGATATCAACGTGAAACAAGTGATGAATTGTCAGTAGTAAGGATTTGTTTATAGGTTCTTTCGAGTTATCTCTATTTGAATTACTTTGTCAACAGTCAGCTCATATTTCACACAGCATCAATGAGGTCCAAGTTGATGATAGCGGTAATCAAGCTGTAGAAAAATGCCATCAATTTTATGGCATCTGCTTGGCCAGAGTAGAGGATATTGTTCCTGCTGCTCAGAGTTGTCTGTTTAACTGGTTTGAAAACTTGAAACCATTGTCAATGATGTGGACAGCTAGTGGACAGGCTGGCAAATTTTATAAAATTTTAAGCCCATGAAATTACTGGAGGATTGCCTCATGCAACATATTGAGTCCCTTGCAATTATGGAATGTTATCTGGGTTTGTAGATGGATGAAACTGTAAAACGGCTCAACTTAAACAATCATGTTCAGAAGGGTGCTACTGCCATTTGAAGAAGTTTTTATTGTATCCACCATCTGAATGAGGAGCTTCACTGTCAATTCGGCTTTATTTTCTGTTTACAGATGTTTTAGTTTCTGATGTAAAGTAAGATGCATCCTTCAAAAGCCAAAAAACAAATAAATATTTTTCCTTATAAAGGACTAACAAATCTTACCATCAAGCACATAGTCTATACAACTGAGTGGAGTTCCTGGGTTCAGAACCACTCCAGCTTTAGCTCCAAGACTCTTGACCTGAAGTTCATAAAAGCAAACATAAAGATAACCTTTACATTTCAAACTTTCCATGGAAAAGAAATTACAGTCAATAATGAGTGTTGCCCAGCCTTTTTATATGAAATGGAAGAAATGAATCATCTTCCAGTCTACAAGATTAACATATACAGTAAAAAGAGAGCATCTTCTGATTTATAATTGTTTCCCCACAAATTGCACTCAATCCCAGCGATTCAGAACAGTTTAGAATGTAGACTCTAAATGAAAAAGTCTGGCTGACGAACTTGTCTTGGCAATAAAAATGTCCCAATGATAATAGATGCAACAGCAATTTTGCAGCATAATTCTACAATAGGAAGCTGTACAGACCAGTTTTGTTTATCTTAAGCATTTCTGGATTATGTTGCTATCCAAGGACAGGTAACTTCTAAATCAAGACCAAACAGGTCAATCAATTAGATTTGTTGTTTATAATTAGGGATGGCGGATTCCAATTGCCTTGGGCAACATTGGAATCCGCCTAAGGGGGCCAGCCCCTTCTCCAACGTGTAAGGGCTGGGCCCTATACTCCACGCTACATTCAAGCCAAACACGCCATCATGATAGGGCCAACCCTATCCCATACATTTCGCATTAAAAAAATTAAATAAATTAAAAGGTTTTAATTTATAAGGAAAGCCGACATGTTTAGGAGGTTTGATCCACATATAATTAAACATAAACCTCTCATCACAATTCAATCATTCAGTTTTTTCATTCATGCGAAATACATATGCCTGGCTAATGCGGACTCCAGGAAGAAAGATTACATCTGCACTTACAGCAATTACCTCTACTACATCAGCAATTTACATCTGCCAGTTGAGGTGCGAAATCCATCATTAGGAATCAGCGAACTTAGTGAATACACAGCGAATTCCTTGAAGGTCTGCAATCTGGGTTAAAGGAGCAATAGCAGCAACCATCACTCATGTGACAGCAAGCTAATCTTGAAGGCAGCTACCTCAATCTGCCATCCTTCCTGTGACAGCAACATCTGCATCTACAAGTACTTGAGATAAGTGTTGTAATGATTACATAACTATAATCCATAATCAGATCTGAGGATCTTCTGTGGCTGGGTTTTTCCTCCTAGGAGGTTTTCCTAGGGTAACTGTGTCTTGTGCTCAATTTGTTCATTTCTATGTTGTCACTAATTCCAAATTATTTCAGCTAATCAAACTAATTAGAAACTAAATATAAATTCTGAGTTTATATCAATCTGAAAGTGTTAAAACTAACATGGTATCAGAGCCAGGTCCAGGCTAGGAGCCCCAAGCACACGAGAGGTGTGGCTTAAGGGGGGGTGTTGGTGTTGGAAATAAGCCACACCCGGACCAACGATGGACTGGTCCAAGAGGGGCCAGTAGCTCAGTGGTACAGCACTCCAGCAGCATATGGAAGGTCCTAGGTTCGAGTCCTAGCTAGTCCATGTCTCAACATGGTATCAGAGCTATAAGCTAGATCAACTTTCAAATTTCAGAATTTAGTACTCCTTTATTTCCAGATTGTTGTCTCATTTGCAGGTCAGGTCAATGGGGCTGAAAGTTGAAGATAGGCTTGATGGGAATCTCAATTTTACTACATGGAAGGTTCGAATCAGGTTGGCTCTAGAGGAAGAAGATCTTCTTCAATTCATAGAAGCGAAAGAGCTAACTGAACCTACGGATGCAGCTGAGCTAAAACAATTCAAAAAGGATGTTGTCAAGGCCAGAAAGATTCTCATTGATTCAGTCAAAGACCACCTAGTCACCTCTATTGCCTCATTTACTACTGCAAGGGAAATGTTCAGCCATCTACAAGGTACATATGAAATTAACAATCTCAGTAGGGCAATTACTTTAAGACAGCAACTACTTAATATCAAAATAGCAAAAGAAGATTTTGTTATTTCCTACTTTATGAGAATTTCAGAACTAAAGAATCAGCTAGGTTTAATTGGACATAACATAGAAGACAAAGACCTTGTCATGATTGCTCTAAATGGTTTACCTCACTCATGGGAGTCCTTTATTCAAACCATAAGTGGTAGAACTGAGTTACCTACCCTTGATCGCCTCAAGAATGATTGCATTCAAGAAGAGTCTCACCTGATCACAAGAGGGCAAACCAAAAGTCCTCATGTAGATGACCAACACATGCTTGTTGCCCAATGCAAGAAAGGAGGAAATTGGAAGAAGCATTATCCAAAGAGAAATAGGGAATTCAGACCATCTAGCTCTCAGCACCCTTGGAAGAAACCAAGAGATATATCTCGGGTTCGATGTTTCAGATGTGACAAATTTGGTCACTATGCTAAAGAATGTCAGAATGATCCCACTCAAAGAGAAGCCAACCTAAATGAAGTCTCAGAACAAAATGATGACTTCTTATTTATCTCTGCCCTGTCAAGCAGCATAGCTACAGACTGTAATACATGGCTGATTGACAGTGGTGCTTCCAGACACATCACAGGCTACCGTGATCATCTTTCAGACTTAGTAGAAAAGGACTCCAGCCTTCACGTGGTAATTGGTGATGATGCTCGATATTCGGTAAGAGGTTCTGGCACTACTCTAAATTTAGACTCTAGTATTTCACTGCACCTAAGTGACATCTTGTTTGTTCCTGTAATTAAAAAAAACTTAATTTCCATTTCTGCTCTAGAAGATAAAGGTTATCAAATTGCATTTTCTAAGGGAAAAGTACTTGCTTGGCCTAAGAAATCTAGTTTTAAATCTGCTCATGTAATCGGTAATAGATATGATAGTCTTTATAAGCTCTCTACTAACCCTGTTCAAGCCCTCATTAATGAGGTTGCCAAATCCTATGAGCTATGGCATAGAAGACTTGGACACCTACACTATCAAGCTCTTCCCTCTCTTGAAAAGTTAGTCAAAAGTATGCCTAAACTCAGTCAAATTCATGATAATACTTGCAAAGGTTGTGCTATAGGTAAAGAAGTTAAAAGTCCTTTTCATAAAAGTGAAAATAGAGCTAAAGATAAACTAGAACTTGTTCACTCTGATTTATGTGGCCCTATGCCTATAGCATCTCCTAGTGGATTTCTTTACTACGTAATCTTCATAGATGATTTCTCTAGGAAAACTTGGATTTACTTCTTGAAATCTAAAGAATCTGATGAAGTCTTAAGTAAATTTAAAGAGTTTAAGGCATTAACTGAAAACTCCTCTGGTAAAAGAATTAAATGTTTAAGATTTGACAATGGAGGTGAGCACACCTCTGGTAGCTTTTATGATTTTTGTGTTGAGTCAGGAATTAAGAGGGAATTTTGTGTTCCATACAACCCTTAGCAAAATGGAGTTGCTAAAAGAAAGAATAGGACTATTATTGAGGCTGCAAAGGCTATGATTCATGATCAAGATTAGCAGAACTTTCTATGGGCTGAAGCTTCTAGAACAGCCGTATATATCCAAAATAGATGTCCTCACCGTGTTCTAAAGAACATGACCCTGAAGAAGCCTTCACAAGATCAAAACCGGACATCAGTCACCTCAGAATTTTTGGAAGTCATGTTCATGTTCATGTGCCCAAAGAAAAGCGAACCAAGTTGGAGCCCTCCGGGAAAAAAGGCATGCTAGTCAAATATAGTGAATCCTCCAAAGCCTTCAGGATCTATATCCCTAGTCAAAGGTATGTCAAGGTAAGTAGGGATGTTACATTTGAAGAAGATATTGCTTTTAAGAAATCAAAAGGTTCTTTTGTTATTGATGAAGCTAATGACAATCAAGATATGAATGTCAATACTAACCCTGAGATTCAAAGGGAGCCTGTTGAACCTCCACCTCAAGAAGAACATAATGATCCACCAGAGCCCATGAATCCCACTGATATTCCTAGTGACATTGTCGTTACCAAAAAGAGGCCTCTTTGGGTAAGAAACACCATTCAAGAAGCCGGAAGATTTGCAGCTCCCAGTGGCACCTTCAGTGAAACCAAGAGACCTCAAGTATTCTCCAATTACGTTGCATTGATGTGCAATCTCATTGAAACTGAACCTTGCAATGTTGAAGAAGCCTTGAACCATCATGCCTGGAAGCTTGCTATGGATGAAGAGTATTAGTCAATCATCAAGAATGATGTTTGGGATATTGTGCCCAAACCCAAAAGTAAATTTGTTGTTTCCTCTAAATGGTTATTTAAAATTAAACATAATGCTGATGGTAGTATTGAAAAATATAAGGCTAGATTTGTAGCTCGTGGTTTTTCTCAAAAGGAAGGCTTAGACTACGAAGAAACATTTGCTCCTGTTGCTAGATATACTTCTATTAGAACTATAATAGCTATTGTTGTTGCTAGAGGTTGGAAGCTACATCAAATGGATGTTAAGACTGCCTTCCTTAATGGTGTCATTGAGGAAGAGGTCTATATTGAACAACCTGAGGGTTATGAGATTCAGGATAGAATAACTCATGTGTGCAGGTTGAAGAAAGCTTTGTATGGCCTTAAACAGGCTCCTCGTGCTTGGTATGAAAGAATTGATAAATACTTGTCAAGTCTAGGTTTTTGTAAAAATGATGTTGACTCTAACATCTACTTTAAGTTATCCAATGATGAAATGCTAATTCTAGTTCTGTATGTGGATGATTTATTTCTTACTCGTAAAGATGAACTTATCATTAGATGCAAGAAAGAACTAGCTTCAGAATTTGAAATGAAAGACTTTGGTCTAATGCATTATTTTCTAGGTCTAGAAATATGGCAAAGATCTAACGAAATTTTTCTAAGTCAAGGAAAGTATACTATTGACATTTTGAAAAGATTTAGAATGATGGATTGTAAACCTATGTCTACTCCTATGGAATCTAACTTAAAGAAGTTAAGTGTTTCTGCAACTAACTCTGATTTTGCAGATCCATCAGAGTACCGGCAGTTGATTGGATCACTGATGTATCTAGTTAACACTAGACCAGACATATATTTTGTTGTGAATGCTCTCAGCCAGTTTATGAGCATGCCCAAACATGTTCATCTTGTTGCAACCAAGCACATCCTAAGATACTTGCGAGGCACAGTTGGTTATGGGCTGAAATATCCACTTAACACTTCAATAACCTTGGAAGGTTATTCAGATGCAAACTGGGCTGGAAGCGTCAAAGACAGGAAAAGCACCTCCGGTATTTGTTTTAGCTTGGGATCTGCAGTGATCTCTTGGGCTTGCAGAAAACAATCCTCAGTGGCACTGAGTACTGCTGAAGCTGAGTATATTGCAGCAAGTGTAGCTTCTAGAGAAGCAGTGTGGCTTCGTAAGCTTCTTGCTGGGCTGTTTGGTCAGCCTTGGGATCCTACAATTATTCATTGTGATAATCAAAGTTGCATCAAAATGTCTATCAATCCAATGTTTCATGACAGGTCAAAACATGTGGAAACTCATTATCACTTCATTCGAGATATGGTGCAGAGAGGCGCGATTCAGCTGAAGTATGTCAACACTGATGAGCAGGTTGCAGATATTCTTACCAAGCCTCTGTCCAAAGTGAAGTTTGTGTACTTCAGGGACAGGCTCGGTGTTGTGTAAAATGAAACCCTGATTGAGAGGGAGTCTCAACCTCAGTGATACATTGCGTTGTATCAAACCACCCTCTGCGGGCAATGTAAGGTGGTATTGTAATCTTCTCAGGGAGAAGTGTAATTGTTAACCATCCTTTGCGGGCAATGTAAGATGGTAGAAAAGATCCTCTCCACCCTCTGCGGGCAATGTAAGGTGGATCCAGCCTATGCTTGTGTGCAAGCTGGAAGATTATATTATGTAGTTCCATTATATGCTTGTGTGCAAGATGGAAGACTACAATATTCTGATTATGTAATCCATTCTCTGCTTGTGTGCAAGATGGAAGATTATGGTTATGTTTTCTCCTCCCTAATTAAGAGGGAGTGTTGTTTATAATTAGGGATGGCAGATTCCAATTGCCTTGGGCAACATTGGAATCCGCCTAAGGGGGCCAGCCCCTTCTCCAACGTGTAAGGGCTGGGCCCTATACTCCACGCTACATTCAAGCCAAACACGCCATCATGATAGGGCCAACCCTATCCCATACATTTTGCATTAAAAAAATTAAATAAATTAAAAGGTTTTAATTTATAAGGAAAGCCGACATGTTTAGGAGGTTTGATCCACATATAAATAAGCATAAACCTCTCATCACAATTCAATCATTCAGTTTTTTCATTCATGCGAAATACATATGCCTGGCTAATGCGGACTCCAGGAAGAAAGATTACATCTGCACTTACAGCAATTACCTCTACTACATCAAAAATTTTCATTTGCCAGTTGAGGTGCGAAATCCATCATTAGGAATCAGCGAACTTAGTGAATACACAGCGAATTCCTTGAAGGTCTGCAATCTGGGTTAAAGGAGCAATAGCAGCAACCATCACTCATGTGACAGCAAGCTAATCTTGAAGGCAGCTTCCTCAATCTGCCATCCTTCCTGTGACAGCAACATCTGCATCTACAAGTACTTGAGATAATTGTTGTAATGATTACATAACTATAATCCATAATCAGATCTGAGGATCTTTTCTGGCTGGGTTTTTCCTCCTAGGAGGTTTTCCCAGGGTAACTGTGTCTTGTGCTCAATTTGTTCATTTCTATGTTGTCACTAATTCCAAATTATTTCAGCTAATCAAACTAATTAGAAACTAAATATAACTTCTGAGTTTATATCAATCTGAAAGTGTTAAAACTAACAAGATTAACATGAATGAGTGTTAAATTTTACCTAAGCATGCAAAGTCATTGACATTTTGCATCAAAATTGATCTAAGATCACTAACCATCAGGCATGAATTGCTATTGAATCCATTACATGCCATTATATTAGATGTAATAATGAAGGCGAAAAGGTCATGTTGCACTTTTTGCATACTTGTTAAAGCAGCATACACAATTTCGCCTACTGGTTCACTTTTATCTTTTATTTTTTATTTCTTTGGTTACTAAGGGTTTTAAATGACTCCTCAGCCTTTGGGACACAAACAGGGAATGTCTAACTTGCACTTTTTTAATCACACTTCTGATGTATTAGCACAAGAGCATGCCCAGCAGTTCCCCTGGGGAATCAAATCTGAGTCTTAATTGTGGTAATGCTCCATCTTTACCGCTCAATCATGCCTACTAGACTGAAATATTAGTATAAACATTGAGGAAGAGCTCAGAAAGAACATGGGGGCGAGTTGGATTCTTCATATTGTTACACTTGATTATGCCAAAGGGCATAGGGGTGAGCTTAGGTCCATGCATTGCCATAATCCCTAACTCAAGGTGTTTCTATGACCACTACAAGGTGCCCTCGCCATGGCAATTGAATCTTGGAAATATTAGTATAAACATTGAGGAAGAGCTCATAAAGAACATGGGGGCGAGTTGGATTCTTAATATTGTTACACTTGATTATGCCAAAGGGCATAGGGGTGAGCTTAGGTCCATGCATTGCCATAATCCCTAACTCAAGGTGTTTCTATGACCACTACAAGGTGCCCTCGCCATGGCAATTGAATCTTGAAACTCATCGTTACACACCACTAACCCAAAACTCATTTGGTGATTCACTTTTATCTTATGTAAAGAGTCTTTAAGATTTTTTCAATTTTACAGTAGAAATGTAATAGCAATTAAGGTTGTCTTAATTTTTGTAAACTTCAAATAGTGATATCAAGCTTACTTCTATTATAGCTATCAACTAATAAATCATGTGCAAATGAAGACAAAGACAATATATAGTATGAAAGAAAATACCAATAAAGGATTTTATAGTTGTTTGAAGACATTAGGCCTACAAAGTTACAATAACAACATATAAACATACCCATGTATGTATTCTTAAAAATTTAAACAAAAGTGAAAAAGACACAAATTTGAGATTCCAGAATAAATGAGTCCTAAAAGAACACGTCAGCTGCCTTGTTTTAAGTTTTACAACTACCAATTAACCCTACTAAAAGTACTAGTGTGACTCTTCATGCCCAAGTGTGCAACAAAAACTTTTAATAAAGACTCTAAGTACTGAGATAAGAAAGATAAATCCAACAACATACTCAGTCTAACTGTATCTGAATCTGGAGAGAAAAAATATCACAAAAAATGTTTTTATAAGTAACCAGTGATAACAATTTAATGTCCTGAAACATTTTACAAATTTTGGAAAATAAAAACCATCCCATTTGTATTTTTAATAAAGACATAAAATAGTTGTGAATCTTTCCAAATGCGTATATTTTGCTAAGTCGATGTTTTGAAAACAAACAATAAATGTTAAAGATATCGGAAAGTATGGGCTATATATTTTAACGTATCTTGTTGAAAATATCTCAAATATTATCGTTGATAATAAGAATAAATCATGGAAGAGCAATACTGATTTATAACCATTTCCCACAACCACATGATTGTTCTTGATGATTCCATTCAAGAAATAAAAATTTGCAGCAGTGACATGTGCCGTATGAAATAGATAAAAGACCAAAGGTTGAAAAGGACCAACATATCAGCATATCAAAATCACTACATAATGATTCCTTAAAGTTACCTTCAAATTGCAATTGCAAGTATCAGACCCTCATTGAATAAAAATGTGACAAAGGATTAATATAATAATAAATAAAGTGAAAAAAGCTAATTCTATTGGCCCGTGCCTGAACAACCAATGGGGAATGAGTGATCCTAAAGATCAGTGCCAACAACACTGCCAATCTATCTCGAAATTAAGGATCATTTTTAAAAACAACCTTGGGTAGCTAATGCTTTGCCAATGAATGCTAATCAAAAAAGGTTTACAGGGTTGGCATATCACAATCTTCTTCATTCTTTGTGGAAGAGGGCTCAGTTCAACATGTCCTGAAATGTACTATAGGATGAGTTCAGTTTCTTATTTATTGCCCCACTTTCTTGGAGGGTTTCCTTTTTATATCAGGAACAAATGCAAAACTTTATAGCATACGAAATGGCAGTCCACCCTTAGCTTCTTGTGGAAGAAAAGATATACTGCAACTTTTCACAAGGACTGTTCCTCTCTCTGGTTAAGAAAACTGAGGCTATTCGAGCAGGATTTGGCTATGCTTGTCAAAGGCAAGCTTCTTTTTGTCCATGAGATGCCAACGCCTTTCCCATTGAGGGCCTTTACTAATAGAGATCTTTTTTGTATTTCTGTTGATCAGCTGCCATAATTATCTTGATCTCCGGTGCAATATAAGATGCATTCCTTTAAAGGAAAAAGTTATATTACTGAAAAGGGGGAATCGGGTAGAATGCCTGGCTTTAAAGAACTCGAATACCCTCTACAAGGTACATTGAAGACTGAAAAATAGTCAAGATCCTGAGTTTTTGAGCAGTAGATGTGCCTTCAATGTTTAAAGGACATTAATGGAGTTTCCCTATGCACTGAGAGAAATCACCAGTATTTTAAATCTAAACACAAATACAATCCCATATTAGCATGGGGATGTGTCCCTATGGGTGGTGATTGCATTTTCCCATCGCCGCAGAAAATGAGGGTGTGGGGACAAAAGAAACATCCCTGTTCCATCCAATACCTGGGGCTTTTAAGGAGAATCATTCACATTCCTACTATATATTATGTCAGGGGCCAACCACATGTGCCAGGCTGTCGCACAAATATTAGTTCTTGGAGCAGCAACACCTCTCAGTCAGCCAACATTATAAATTGGAAAAATAAAAAATACAAAAAGTCCTTTGACGGAAAAGAGGAAAATAAAAATCCTAAAGATAGATCTCATTGTCTATTAAAAATTTAAAATCAAATAAAAGTATTGCCCACATAACTTTGGAGAAGCAGCAGACCAAAAAAACAGGTAAGGGATACACCACCATAAGAAGGAAAAAGAAAGGACAGAAAAGACACCTATATTCTGATTTTTTGTTCTTGTCTGTCCCAAAAAACCAAAAGCGGTGTCGGCAGTAGCAAAAGCAGAGGCTTGAGCAGTGAGGGACGAGCTTCAGGGAAGCCATGTTGGAGAAACACACATAAGATATCAAACATAAACCCAAACTCAAAACCGTGAGGTTGAAACAGATGCCCAAAACACATTATAATAATCTATAGCCATAAAGACAAATTGATGGGGTCAAAAAACAATGATTAACCATGGCTGTGGAAATGTTTCCTACGTGGCAAGCTGGATGAGGCAAAACATTTTTTCTGCTGATGAAAAAAGGAGTTCTGTAATATGCTAGAAGAGATATTGGGGTAACACATACGTCATCTCAGAACTAAACCCAAAGTCAAGCTGAGGGTTTGAAATAGATGCCCAAAAAAGCATTATAATAATTTGTAGCCAGAAAAACAAATTGCCAGGGTCAAAAAACAATGATTAACCATGGCCATTGAAATGTTTCTTTGCAGCAAGTTGGATGAATCAAAACATTCTTTCTGCTGATGACAAAGGTGTTCTATAATATGCTATAAGAGATATTGGTGTAACATAAATACCATCTCAGACCTAAATCCAAACTCAAAACAGAGTTGCAATAGATGCTCAAAAGAGCATTGTTACAATTTGTAACCAAAGTGAAAATTGACGAAGGCCAAAAACCAATGATGAAGCATGATTGTGAAAATGCCTATCTTGTGGCAAGTTGGATGAGTCAAAACATTCTCTTTACTATGACATTGGGGTTATAATATGTCAAAAAATGGTCCTTGTATGTAACATCCCATTTTTAAAATAAAGCCATCGCTAAAAAGTTTGAGTCCACCAAAGAGTGGACCAGGGATTGTAGCGAGATCACATGAGATTAAAATCACCACCGCTCCCAAATACTCAGCTGCATATATTTACTAGCCTAAGCTGAAGGAAGCGCTACAATAATACTCTTTCTGTCATATATGTATGAATAGTAAAGGATAATACCATGTGATCTATTTAAAGACCATTTATAGACTAAAAAGGCTATCGATGAATGCAATTCTTAATGTAAAAAATCCTGTTGCAAAGTCCTATATATCTGCTGACCAAACATCTCTAGTACTCTACTGCACTTTCTTCCCTTTAGATGTTATTAAAATAGATACCTTTACCATAATAGATGAATGGCCAGGTCGATGGGAACTGATGAACCAAATAGTATGGTTCAATTACCTTTCTCTAAGACCTCAAACTATTTCAATATATGCATTAACAGAGTTTTACAAACAATACTTAGACAGTAAAATACAAGCTATTTTCTGGCACAGTACTAATCCTCACTGAGGAGATCTAATTCATGGTGTGCATTTTAATGGTTATGAAATAGCCACAAACTTTGCAAACTATCTTGCACTATTTATTTCCACTAACATGTCATCAAGAAAAAGACACAAGTATTAGAATACATTTTACCTGATTCACAGTCCGGTGCAAGTGGATTGTGGAGGACTGTTCACAATGTACGCTAACAATGTCTGCACCAGCCTTGATAAAGTCTGGAACACGTTGTTCCGGTTCCACAATCATCTACAATAAATGAAGCCGTAAATCAATAAATCAGTCACACATTTCTCTGCAAGGCCATAAATCCATTCACAAACTTAATTGACTGTATCTAAAACCATCAAATTAAACCAGCCTCTGTTCTGCTACTACCATATGAGGGCCATGATATCCTAATGCTGCATTTTAATCCTTAAACAATGATTGAATGGGTAGCTATAAAACAGAATAAAATAAAAATTTACCAAATGCACATCCAAAGGCAAATCAGTCACAGGTCGTAATGCGGCAACCACTAGAGGCCCAATGGTAATATTGGGTACAAACCGTCCATCCATGACATCAACATGAATCCAATCACAACCTGCCAACTCCACTGCTTTGACCTACGTAAAATAAAAGTCACAAACTATACTGAAACTTTTAGCTAGATAAGTTTTCACAAAAGATCAAATATTTTCTCCTAAATAACTGCACCAAACAAGTTACAAAGTTCTATTTAATTCAATTTCATTTTTTTGGAAAATCTTAATCAATAGCATTTTTGCATATATACATGTTTTATTAACAAGCTGCATTATGCTGCATTATCTGACTCTATATTTTCATAATTATTAACAAATGTAGGTGAAACTCCATAATAATGATTTTAATCATTTGCACAATATTCCTAAGTCTTTATCAATAGAATATTGAAAATCACTTTGATGTTCACTATCACAAATTAACTAATTTCTTAACAACTTAAGAACCATCAAACTTTCTGGAGGATTTACAGCAAGGAGAGAAGATTATAGAGTAGCATCTTGCAAGCAAAATAAATAGACTCCCACAGTGACTATCAAGAAACACCTACCAAGAAATCGATCAAAAAAAAGAAACCCTACCAAGAGGATTAGCTATTGAAAACTTCATTAAAGGTTGTATATCTCTCCCAATGACAAAACTGAAATGGTAAGTAGTGTATGGCAGTCAGGTGCACTTTTGGAATGACACTTGAATCACTTGATTATAAAAAAATCCCACCAAATCAAGATGAGGAACTTGAAGCTTTTTCCGACGATGCCATAATTTGATAGGGCCCAAAGGCGAAGGACTACATAAATTATTGTGATGCAACTAGCGGAGACAGTTGGCTTGACCAAAATGAGATATGAAAAGAAAGCCATGAGATTGAACCATATGCTGGCTTGCTACCCCATCAAAATAAGGAAAAGGTAATCTCATCTACAATGGAGATAAATAAGGAATTGTCATGGCAAAATCTGCACCAAAAACTAATGATTGAGTCCCAAAGGAAAAGATATAGGTTTCCAAGTTAAAAAATACCTTCATGAGGGATTGTCCAAGGAAATTTAATCTTATGGCTCACTCTTCAAGAGAAAGCTCTTAATTCCAGTATATAGAAAGACAAGGCTCCATGGGTCATCCATGATTGTATTTGCATAAAAAAATGAAGAAAGTAATAATCATATGTTTCTTTATTACACCTCTGCCTAGGGTAGTTGTAATAGATTTTTAGAAAGTGGGAAAAAAATGTATCTCTCGAGTCAATTAAATTAATGATGAAAAAATGGATCTATAGCATCAACACTCACCCTTGTAAGAGATTATGGATGATCTCTCCAATAATCATAATATAGAACATTTGGATTGCAAAAAATTGCCAAATATTTAAGGAAAAAACTTCAATAGAAATTCAAGTGCAGGGAAGTATCAACTCTGTTATTTTGGAATTGACTATGGTTTGGCTAAGAAAAGATGATTGGATTGATCATGAAGTGCAAAAATCAATCAAAAGGTGCCATCTAATTGCATGGCCCAAGAAGATTTCCTGCCATAAAAAATAGAAATATCAAAGACTTGAATTGCAATTAAAAAAATAGGACATTATGGTTTCCTCAACTTTTGTGAATATGGAACTTAAATTTGTAGTAGTTAAGGGCAACTTTGGCCCTTCTGGTGGAGGTGGTGTCATAAGGGATGGATTATTTTAGCCAAAGATGATATATTATATGTGTCATGCCCAAAATTTCACTTAAGGGCATGACACAACTCGCAAACTCTTTTTTGTTTAAACGTAATCTACTTTCTAAATGCGCCATGTATGGGTATGGTGCGATGTCTATACGCATCAGATGATCAATGTTCCCCCATTGTCACCATAGACACTTCGCCCATAGGTGGGAAAGAAGGGAATTAGTCTACACAAGATGTGCACAATGAAATTCATGGAAAAGATGATTGGATTGATCATGAAGTGCAAAAATGGAGCAAAATGTGGCATCTAATAGCATGGCCTGAGAATAGTTCCTCTCCTAATAAAAAAATATAACAAAGACTTGAATTGCACTAAAAAAAAGGACAGTATGGTTCCCTCAACTTTTGTAAATATGTGAAACTTAAATCTGGAGTAGTTGAGGACAACTTTGGCCCTTCTAGTGGAGGTGGTGTCATAAGGGCTTAATTATTTTAGCCAAAGATGATATATTATACGGACATTGGGATTTGGTACTCAAGTGGAGACCACGGCAATGCTAAAAGGTGTTCAAGCTGCAGTCACTAAAGGAAAGAAGAAAATAATTGTGGAAGGGTACTTAAATTCTTACTAAAGAAATGAAATCTGGGAAAATTACATGCTGATGATGAAAAACAATTGCTGGTTGAGCTAGACAGGTGACTTCTAAGTTAAAATTGAAATCTTTTTACCTCAATAGAAAAGAAGCAAATATGGTTGAAAAGTTAGCTGCAAATAAGTAAGTTAACCTATGTAGAAAGAATGAGGCCCATCTTCAGTATTTAGAAAACCCCTTTATAGATCGCTTCCAAAGGCTAATTGTAAGGGATGCACTATGCAGGGCATCCCACATCCTAGTCTACCTCATCTCCTTCGCTAATCCTAATTATCATCATTCCTAAACCCCTACCACCTCCTTTTCATAAACCTAATATGCACTTTATCCCATAATCTAGATAATATATAATAATCATAATGACATTTGATTTTAAATTTTATTCCTATTAATGAAAGTTACAGAGTACGAAACAAGCTCAAAATCACAAGTGACAAACATCAAAATGACAAAATGGCAATGCCAAGACAAGATATGCATAGCTAGTTTTAGCATCAAGCTCAAAAATTGGATTCATCATCCGATGGAAATCTCACAAACTGCTCATTAGCAGAATTGTTGGTCTCAACTGGCTCTTGCAACAAGACCTCAACTAAACCAAGCTGTAACTTCAAATCCTAATCAACCTACTACAACTCATTGGATTGTACATACCATCATGTTGTTGGATTTTGCTTGTATTCAAGTGTCTTGAGATCAATGAGACACAAGGTATTGTGTACAACTAACTTTTTAACTCTCCTACAAATTGGATCCTCTTACGAGAGTAGATAAAGCTATATGTGCAATACTTCTTCTCAGAAGTAGAGGAACTAGAATTCTGCAAGAGGCAAATGGTAAGCGTACACAACAATCTTGAAGGTGAACAATCACTGCTTATTTAGCTTGTCATGTGCCAAAGTGTTTGGATCTGTTATAGTCTGTAACTTTTATATTAAAGATGTCATGTCCCCAAATCCGAACAAATGAATAGTAATGAAGACCGTGAGAGAAAAGGCAGGGTTATATTCTGTTGGAGATCAAGTCAAGAATTCAATCAATGATTTGACATTCATGTATTCCATGTTGGCATCTATTATTAGAAATTTAGAATATAAGCCAACTTCATGGTCGATTTATTAGAACTAAAGAGATTAAAGTATGGATTAATTTGTGAAGGCAAGGCAGCAATTATTTAATAAACTAAGACATATCAAAGTCAAGCAACAGCGATGATACAAGTCAGCAATACAAAGGTTGCCACATTGGAAAGGAATGAAACAAACCAAATGGTGCAATTAGTTTGTAGCAACGAATTAGTAATTCATTTACTAGGAAGGTGCGATTAAAGGAAAGGAATATTAAGTAAATAAATTAATGTTATTTAGTAAAGGACATGGCTGTTAGAAAAAACCGTCCCATTGAAGGGACATAACTCTTGATATTAGATATGTTTGATGTGTATTAAGGGGAAGGATATACGAAAGGAAGAGGACACAATCTGATCTGAGCTTACACTATAAATTTGTGGGAAGAAGATTACTATATATGCTTTGCAGACCCAAATAAATGAAAAGGACTATTGATCAGAAAATGAGATCATAGGAATTCAGACATAGAAATCAGGTATAGCTATACTATCATCGCACAAGCATTAAAGCAACCTATCGGAATGCACCAAGGAGAATCATCGAACATGAACAAGGATAACATCAAGAAGGATAGCATACATCATTACCGACTGGTATGTCATATCTGATCTTGTCCATAATATTATTTAAATTATAGTTATAATGGAACTTCTGTCAGTCTATTATGATATATATATATAGGTATAATTAATAATACAGGGTTTCACCTGAATGATCAGCATAGATATTATTAAGGAATGTTAATAATCTGCACTACTGGTTTATAGTAGAATCACTACTGTTAGTAGAAATTCATTACTCTTACCGCAGATATTACATTATCAGCGTGATAGTTGTTCTAAGAGATACATTAGAAATTGTATTTGATAGTCCATTTTGTGGGAGAGGGATGGAGGAGTAATCTAGCGGTGACGAGAGGCACACAAGTGGTCATAAGGATCTATGGAGTCAAGGAGCCAGTTACTCCCTCTATGCCAAACTCACAAAGATGGTGATGTGTGTATAGGTAATGGGCATGGAGGGACAGCACCATGGGCCGCCAAGTCTAACAAGGAGGTTAGAAGCAACCATTCCTTGGACTTGGTAGACAACGGACCCAAACAACCCTTTTATGTCTCATATGCCCACTCTTTCTGTTGTTACATTAGAATAGATTATAACTGGTTAAGAATGGATATGTTTGTAGGTGTTTGCCTTTCCTTGTGAGTGCAGGTTATCTTTATAAGTCTCCACTCTAATACAAGGTAAGTCTCAAGCCCTATCTCTGAGTTATAAATTTATAAATTCTTGATTACAGTAGGATATTGGATTCAGAGATAATTACATTGAGTACTATGACAAATGTCTGTTTCAGATATATTGTTATCAAGTTAAGAATGGGAACTCCAAATTAAGCAAATTAATTTAAGTCATAAGTTTATTGAAATTAGGTAATTGTTGTTAAACAGGCCTATATCTAGTAGGGGACATTACAAAAGTGCTATTTAAGACTTCCCTGAAACAATGGCACAATTGCATGGATGTCCATCTAATCACATTGTCCTCCCATGATAGTACAGCTGTATGGATTCAATATAACAGCCAGTTTGGTGATGTTTTGACTTCATTATTTTTATAATGGCCATTTGAGCAAGTTCTGACAAATTTGTGACCAAAATTCCCTGATCGCTTGACTAGAATTAGAAACCTTAGTGACTGTTGGGAGTCTCCTTCATTTCGTACATGCATTGAACTATTAGAGGATTTTTGACATTCAGTTCTATGTTGGCTAGTGTGAGACTTTTTTCTGGAAAATCTCTATAATCTCTAAGTTTTTCTACAGCATTCTTGTGTGAATCTGGAGATATACTATCGCTGCAATTCATCCACCCTTGTGAGCTTACATTATTTGGAATCATATTATTGATTATGGTTTCTTGTGTTCTTTCTTTTGAGTTTGCAGATTTCCAGAGGCAGCATCTTTTCTCTATAGCTGGAAAGTTCTTGAGGGAGACAATTTTCAAAGAGCAGTAACTTCTTCTCAACATCCATGTTAGGCGTTTTCTTAACTTACTTGATACAGTGATATTGTTGTTGTTCATACTCAACCCTTCTCTCTTTTCCAGCTCTCTTTTAGTCTTTCATTTCAAGTTCGTTTGGATTTTCACAAGGTTATTGTTGTATTCACTATTCTCTATCTCCTCAAAACCAGTATTTGAATTGTTGTTTATTTTACTTTGGACTTGGAGCCTATAAATCCCATTGTTGGCAGTTGGCACTATTGGATTCTATATTCTACACATTTCTCCTCCATACACATAGGGCATTTAGTAACTTTATAGACCTCTGCTCGTAAGTGTTCATTTTGTAACCATTGAGATTGAAAGACCAATTAGGCGATTGACCATTTGGCAACCTCCCTAGCAGTCACCCCCATCCTTCCTGTCCTACCATAGTTAACATTGGTGAATCAAACACACAACGGCTTTGTGTCCCTAACTTATCTTTGTCTTATTTCTAATATTTAGCTACTATATCATTTCCTTCATTTAGCGCATATTTACATCATTCTAATAAAAGTTAAATAACCTTTTTGCCATTTTCAGTTTTATTGTGAGCATGTTTTGTTGCTATTGGAATAGATTTACTACTTTTAGTCTATATAATTCACTTCTGTGTACAGACTACAGCGCACTTGGATGCTAGAGCAATTGCATTGTTCTCTGTGAATCATGTAGGCATCTGTACTACATCAGCTCTATGAAACTTTCTTCAAATTCTGTATTTTTCTAGGTTACTGTTTTTGTCTTCATTTTCCAGAATATCATTCTATATCTTCAATAATTCCATTGTTCCACGGCCGTTGGGGACATGGAGACGGGGCGACATGGAGATGGGGGGACACGGGTACAGAGGGAAAAATTTTTGGGGACAGGGGGACTTGGGCCTCCGGGGGGGACGCGTTTCCGTGGAACACTGATTATAATTCCAAAATTTATTAGTCCATTAGCAAAAACAGACTATATCTTCTATATCTGGAATAGATTTACTACTTGTAGTCTATACAATTCACCTCTGTGTACAGACTACAGCGCACTTGGATGCTAGAGCAATTGCATTGTTCTCTGTGAATATGTAGGCATCTGTACTACGTCAGATCTTTGAAACTTCCTCCGAATTCCATATTTTTCTAGGTTCCTCATTTTGTCTTCATTTTCCAGAATATTGTTCTATATCTTCAATAATTCCAGAATTGGTTAGTCCATTAGCAAAAAGGTAGTAATTTTCCTTGAAAATGAGCATAGCTCTTTCTTAAGTGAAATACACTTAGATAGATCAGAACACTCTACTTATTACCCTGTTGTAGATTTCATTAATGTTTTGGTTATAGGGAATTTGAATAAACTATAATCAAATTTAACATATTTCACTCCCCAAAGGTGGAATTATCAAAATCCCCAAATTTGATGACATTGAAAATGAAGGATACATAAGACGTAATGAATCTCACATTCATCCAAAATCTATCACTAACCACAACCTCCTTCACCGTCTTCCCCTGTTTTGTCTCAGACTCCCCCCATCTAGATGAAACATGTGTAATGATTATAACTTAGAAGGGCTCCTACAACTCAAGTATCCTCTCCAATAGAAAGAAGTTGCAAGAAAACTTGGTCTCAATTGGTTTGAGGAATTCCTTCCTTGAAACCAGACCAAAATGAATTGCAATGAGGTTTGATGATTGCAAATAAACTTCTGCATTTGCCTTGCATCTGACATAACATTTTTGACCCACTCAATTTTGGTGTTCTTGAGTGCATTGTTCACGACATTCACACAAGAAGGGATCCAAAAGATGTGCCTACAGGTAAACCCAAATAATATGCCTTTACATTGCACACATGCATTGCATTAGTAGCCACCTGCACTCCATTAAGAACACCAATCTTCATCTATAAGGACTTGAAACTGCAACTCTATGCCTTTGAGTTTTCCTAAGTGCTCAACATCACTAAATAAGGCCCTTCCTTAGATGTAACTATAATATTCATGAGTGAGTGTTGTCTAATGCCTATCCCCTCATCCATGATTACGTCATAGCCTACGTCATACCCATGTGACCTTCATCTCCTCTCTCAATAAATTAACCATGGAAAAGTTTTTCAAGATTGTGGTGCTCAATTTGGTCTTGCCAGAAGGCACATAAGTTGTACCAACTTTCCTACATTGGACATTGCCTCCTTGTAATAAGGAGATTGATCAACATGAAAGGGTATAATAGTGGCAAACACAAATTCGCCAACGGCCTCGCTGGCCTCCTTGTAATAAGGAGATTGACCAACATGAAAGGGTATAATAGTGGCAAACACAAATTCGCCAACGGCCTCGCTGGCCTCCTTGCCTTCACATTGAACATATTTGTAACCAGTTTTTTTAATGTTGAGCCTATGGCCTTCTCTTTCCATCTTGATTCCACCCCACTCACCTCAAATATGAAACTATTGGAGATGTAACTCCCTAAAGAAAGTACAAGATGGTACAATGATGTACCTTCTAGTATAATTTATAATATGTGACCTCTTCTCAAGTGCCAACTCGGTACAAGAGCCAACCCCTTAACCAAGCATATGTAAGGAGTGTGCATTAACCCTCATAATGGTGCACCTCCAATCAAGGAAGCAAATGTTGACACCAACACCCTCCTAAATTGTTTTCCTTGTTTATGTCAGATGTCACTTCAAATAAGCAATCAAATTGCATTGCACTCCCAACTAAACTATCTATACGAGGGTTTAGTTGTCACCTCTTTTCTCCATGCTCCCCCCACTTTCGCCACCTAATTCAAAATCCCATTGTCGCTCAAGTACCTCATCTTGACCCCAAAAAGGAAATAAAAATTAAAAATGAAAGCAATATATATTAAAAAAACAGAAAACTTTCTACATATTGTAGCACATTTCAAATACAAAAAAATAAAAAATAAACTCTTAAGACATTAAAAGTGCGAAAAAAAGGTTTCTATGCATTGTAATTTGTAACATATTTCAAGTGGCAAAAAAACAGCGATCTTGTTTAAACTTTTGAGGGCATTGAAGTACAAAAGAAATGACACACTTTTTACAAATTGCACATGTTTCAAGTGCAAAAGAAAAGTATTTTAAGGCATAAAGGAATATAGACAAATTTTAAACAGAGAAAATTTGGCATTTTATTTTTGAAGTGAAATAAACTGTGGTTTATTCAATCACAACAAAGAACATTAAAAAAAAAATTATCACAATGTGTTTTTCAGCTTATTCTTTACATTTACTTGTACAACGCAAACAAACAAACAAAAAACTTGTCACAAATGTGAAACATAAAAAAAGAAAATCTGAAAGTTTGGATAGATTGAAAGCCACAGTGACATATGGAACTACCTCCTTCCTTCTCTCTTTTTCAATTTTTCCCTTCTTGCTTGCAAATGCAAATTGTGAAACTGCAAAGTGTGAAATCATAAAATACAAATAGGTTAGGATTTATGGGTGTATTTTGGGGTGCTGTGGACCCTTGTATAGATATTTGGGTTTATTTATTTATTTTGACATTTTTTATTTTTTAAGTATGAAATAAACATCAGAAACAGCCTACCCTCCCCAAGATAGTCAAGGGACCCCAAGGATAGGAAAAAAAATTAAAAGGGGCACCTCACTGGGGATGTCCCTCAAATTGGGTGAATGTCTCCATATTTTGAGAATATTTGGAATGAACCTTGATTTTTTGTTTCCGTCTTGGAGCCCCCGAAACATCCCTGAATTTGGGGGCAGGTAAAAATCTTTGTCCTCATGATACACTGGATTTTTAACCTATTGGAATCGATATTTCGTTCATTTTTTTGTCGATTTAGGTCCTTAGATCCTTAACCTAGGTTCTTTAGCTTTAAAAAAAGATACCTTGTAGTTTAAATGCTTATAGAAAATTCCACTCCAACAAAATAATTGAAAGAAGCTTCCCAATAATTATATATATTAAAAGCCAGCTCATAACACCTTACATAATGCTTGCACATGTATCACTTATAATGATTCTATTTATAAAGTGAATATATTTGCATTTTGAACTAAACATATCCATGATACCAGTTAACTGGCTAACTTGGCAATAAAACAGGATGCTCTAATCCAACCGAACCTGCTTTAGAACCAACAAAATCTCACATTGATGAAATTAAAGATATATTGAGTCATCATATTGCTCTAACTTTAGGGTCTAGAACATTATTAACAATAAATTTTAAAAATCTTGTGCATGCATCCAGATATTCAACTAATATCTTGCTTCCAAAATGTCCTTATAGGTTAATAACTAAATAGTGCCTTAAAGAACTTTGTGCTGTATTCAAACTGTGACAAAGAACTAGGAGTCCCGTTCCAGATTTGACAATTGGTGCTTAAATATAACTTGTTAAATATGGACTGCAAAAAGAAACTTGTGAGAATCTTACCCTATTGCAAAATCTAACCCCACAAAACTATATCCAGACTCCACATAGTGGCCTATGAAAATTGCAAAAAAATTGTTCCTAAAACTTTCATAGTGGTTTATATCATTTTACATTTATAGAAAATTTAGTTGCCCATAAAAGTTTGAAAAAAACACCTGTTCACCCAACTTTGCGAAATTTGCAGAAAGAATAGAAGGAGAAACAATGATGTCAGCTTTGGAGAATTTGTCAACTCGGGCAGATGCCTTCACTATGGTGCTGATTTTCCTGCAAAAGTTGTCATCGTCAAATTTCAATGTAAAACAAAATGCTACCATTTCTTTTTATCAGGCAGCTGGCTTTATGATCAACTGAGATACAACCTAATAAAGACCAAGGATGGAAGTATAATTATCATATTTGTTCTACTTTCAAGCCATATTCAAGTTGAACAGACAAAAATTTTATAACCTGTGAAATATTAGAATTCATCAAGCACAAATGAATATTTTCAAGCTCCACCTAAGGGGATAGATGCCTCTGTTCCAACTTTATATAGTGTAAATTAAGATTTATCATTTATATTAACAAAGACTTAATACATATTTCCATTGTTCATATAGTACTTTCACTAAATAAGTTATTGGATCTGTATATTTTTTGAAGGTGCATGGCACCAGCGTTGATCCATCTTTTCCTGTGTCTTCACTATGTTGTGGTCTGATTTACAGCTTTGGCATTCATGTATTCTCAATACATCTCTTGTTCAAACAATCTAACTGTAGAGACCAATCAGCCTTCACAAAATTCTTCAGAGATAGATTTCAATTTCAACAGCTTTTAGAAAAAGATATCGTACATTCAGTTCTAATATTTCAGCTATTTATAAAGATTCATTGTACCATGACATTTGAATATCAGATCTGAAGTCATTAGTGGAATCCTATAATATGGCCATTACAACCTGGTGAAATTATTGTTCTTCTGCACTGATTAAATTTAATATTTCCATTTTTCAAAAACTTAAAAACACTTATGCACATGCACAGCCAGCTTCTAGCAAGAAGATTCCCTTATAGTATCAGATGTTGAAGGTGTTATCTTATATCAAAAAGTCCCTAGTGAACAGGATTTATCTTAGTGTTTACCTCACATGGGTAAATGGATCTCATTATTTAAGTTGCTGAATCACTAATATAATTCCATTATCAAAGTTTCAATCATAATCTAAATACTAACTCCAACTCAACTTGAGGTTTTACCATGCATACTTGTAACCATGGGAAATTTATCTGTGATGGCACCCGTGGACCAGACTATTGCAGCATCCAAGTTTCCTAACTTTTCTCATATTACTTTGTGACTTGCGTGAATTTTATCATTCATGGCATTACCATGGCACAAATCAGACACATCACAACTTATCTTATTTCTCAACTAAGTAGGTTTGCATCATAAGTTTTCCATCCGAATACAACTGTAATCCGCTGAATATAGTAAATGCCTATCTATACTTGGTCAAGATACAATACATTTCGAAAATATTTCAATATAAAGATTCCAATTCAAGTTTGATTGTTTTGTTAAGGATTATCAATGTTTATGAGGAGGACACAGAGTATTTCTCAGTATGCATATTTCTCATATGGCCACATAATTGAGAGAGAATTAGTGATGATTTGGCAGGAGTACCTTCTCAGGACTGTAATTAGAAATCTGTGCAAGGTATGTTTAAAGAAACATGATGATTATGTAAAAGAGGAACCTAATGCAATGCCAAATTAAGCATGAATGTGCATCAAATTATACTTAATTTCTAAGTTGCTGAATCTTGGGAATTTTTGGGCGATTCTGGGTATGAAACGTACCGGAATCAGATTCTGAAACGAATCTCCTGTGGGTACATCCAGGGTTTGCATTTTTAGATGCCGAAATGTTTAGTGATTTAGTTTGACCTTTTTGATATTCTTAAGACCTACAGTGCTGATTAGTGAACTCAAAACTTATCTATCATGAGACATTGAGATTCTAGTTTGATCTTTTTGATATTGAAAACTGAATTTAAATTAGTATGTTATATTTCAAAATTTGAAATTTGTAATGGTTTTGCTTATTAGAGTATGCATTGGTATATGACATTCTAAACTTAATTCTATTTTTTAGCTACATATACATACATACATACATACATGTATATGTATATGTATATGTATATGTATACACATGCATGTACATATATGTATATATATACAATAAATGTACCGAATACGTACCTGTTGTGACCTTTTTCACACATCGCCCCATTGCAAATGGGGACCCTCTCTTTTCCTACTTTCTAGGGTTTTTGTTAGTGTCCTATGACCTTTTGCTGCAGTTTCACCAAGCCTTGTCCAGTTCAGAGCATTTCAAGCCTGACGATTGAAAGTTAGTTTTTGCAAGTTATGTGATTCCGAAATGCGAACACCACCAGAGTGCTTAGAGAGGCCAAAGGACAAAGATCGCAATTGATTTGGACGAATTTGGACAACTTTCTATTTTTAGAAAGTTTGCTTTTTTGCTTTTTCCTATTTTTTAGGAAGTTTTGTTTTTGGCCTTTTTAGCCCGATCCCCGGTATGGCTATTTTTAAAAAAAATTTCCTTTTTTTTAGGGATGTCTGCTTTTTGCTTTTTCGGGATGCAAACCTAGGGTTTACACTTGCACCACTGACCTGCTTCGACCGAAACTCGAAAATTCCAAGTTTTGACCTAAAAAGCTAAATCCCTAGATTTTAGGCTTTTTGCTTTTTCAGGATGCAAACCTAGGGTTTACACTTGCACCACTGACCTGCTTCAACCGGAACTCGAAAATTCCAAGTTTTGACCTAAAAAGCTAAATCCCTAGATTTTAGGCTTTTTGCTTTTTCGGGATGCAAACCTAGGGTTTACACTTGCACCACTGACCTGCTTCGACCGGAACTCAAAATTTTCAAGTTATGACCTAAAAAAACTAAATCCCTAGATTTTAGGCTTTAAACCTAGGGTTTACACTTGTACCACTGACCTGCTTCGACTGCGATCCAAAATTTTCAAGTTTTGACCCAAAAAGCTAAGTTCCTATATTTTAGGGGGTCATGGCACCTTCAAAGGATAATCAGCTCGAAAAAATCATCCTGATCCTCAAATGTCCTGAAATTTGGCTAAGTCTGGAATGTCATCCTGATCCTCAAATGTCCTGAAATTTGGCTAAGTCTGGAATGTCATCCTGATCCTGAAATTTGACTAAGTCTGGAAAATTGGAGAATCTTCCAAAAACTAGATTTTGCATTATAAGTCCTAGAGACCTGAAACCACTCTCAAACATCCAAATATAACTTAAAGTATAAGATACCACTTATACTTAAATGTTATATTTCATATATAGTCCGCCCTCTTGAGAGCCTCCAAAAGTCCGCCTTGAAGAGAAAAGGTCTAGAAGTCCGCCCATGTTGGAGATGTCTAAAAGTCCGCCATGTTGGGAGGTAGACCAAAACTCCGCCAAGATGGGAGAGATGCTTGAAGTCCGCCCAAGAGGAGGTGTCTCCAAAGTCCGCTCAAGGTGGGAGAGATGCCTAAAGTCCGCCCTAGAAGGTGTCTCCAAAGTCCGCTCAAGGTGGGAGTGTTGCCTAAAGTCCGCCTTGCATGGAGCAACTCCAAAGTCTGCCATAGGTTGAAGAGGCCATGGTGGCCAACACTCCAAAGTCCACCATGTATGTGTAGGGTGCATAGGGGTGTAGCCTAAAGTCCGCCCAAGCATGCCAAGTGATGAGAAGCCAAGTCTAAACTCCGCCATAGGTTAGAGAGCCATGAGGAGGTGTCTCCAAAGTCCGCCCAAGGTGGGAGAGATGATAGAAGTCCGCCCAAGTTGGGGACACCACCAAAGTCCGCCCAAGATGAGAGACCACCAAAGTCCGCCCAAGATGGGAGCCGCCACTAAAGTCCGCCAAGGTGAAGAGGTCATGTGGGAGCAAGGGTCAAAGTCCACCCCAATGCCTTAGCCAAAAATTTCGCCATAATGGAGGCCAAGGAAGAGCTCTAGCCAAAGTCTGCCATACCTTGGAGGAAAATATCTAAAAGTGCGCCAAAATTGAAGTAAATTGGAAATTCAAAATTCAAAATTTCACCAAGGCATTGAAAAGTCAGAAATGATCAATATGATGTCATAAAAAACTTATCTAAAATCTCGAATTCGAAGACCAAAATAGAAAGTTTTTTCAAAATGGAATATTGGAAGATTAATAAGGATTTTGAACTCCAAAGCCAGAATAGAAAGTTTCTAAAAAGAAAATTCATGGATTGTCAGATATTTTCCAACCTCAACCAAAATAGAAAGTTTCCAGAGAAGAATATTGGAGGATTAATTAATATTTCGAACTTATAAACCAAAATAGAAACTTTTGGAAGATATTTTCAAAATTGGAAACATGGCGAAAAAACTTTCTGAAAGAACTGGAGATGAAATTAGAAGTATTATCTTAAGGGTTTATGATTGAGGATTTAACTTTATTTACAAATACTTCGTTGTAAACTTCATTTCTACACCAAGAAGTTCGAAAATGTTAAGGAGAGCATAGTAAAATACTTTCAGTTTGGAGTTCATCTGGAGAAAGTTTTGGATATTGCTGGAAGTTGGATAAACTTTTTTGACAAAAGTTTCACAGATTTTTGGAGAAAGACAACCAGTATAAGGACGAATTATTGAATCTCTCCTGAATTTTCGAGTATTTTTTAAGGTGAAATTAAATTCATGATGCAGATTTATGTATTTTCTGAGTTTTTCCAGAGTTTGAGAAATGATGAATTTGTTCGAATTTCTAAGGGAGGAAAATCATTTTTTTGGCTAAGTATAAGAAATTTTCGGAGTTATAACACTTGGTGTTGGATTGTGATCACAGTTATCTTGAAGGTTGGAGAATTTATATGTGAAAATCCCATTCTCATGGCTAAGTGAAATTTTCCAAACACTTAGCCATTCGCAGCCTCGATTTTCTTTAATCCAAGATAGATTTCTAACTTATTTTCCTTTGGTTTTACAGGTCGCAAGAGGAAATAGAAGCGGGATCATCATAGAGATCGCAGTTGGAGTTCACAAGCAAGGTTCATCCGGGCATGAAGATAGCCAAAATTTGGCTAAGTATGGGAAATGTTGAAGGCATGTCAAGGTATCGAGAAGAAGGACATGATCACAGTGAATGCCTGAACAACTTGATCCCATCATTTCATATTTGCAAGGGGTTACCCAGAGCTTTTTAACCCTCCTCCCACGCAACATAAATTGGCAACTGAAGGCAGGATCATCATAGAAAACACAAATGGAGTTTCGAGCCAATTTCAGAATTGAAAACGGGACCACAAGCAAGGTTCGTCCGAGCATAGAGAGGGACAAAATTTGGCTAAGTATGAGAAATACTTCGCGAAGAGATTTCTCCTCCAAATTCGAGGCACTTGAAAGAATCTCAAGGCATCAAGAAAGACAAGTTCTCAGACTTGGTGAAAATATGGAAAAGTTAAATAAACTTCCAACTTCTTGAAGGATTTCATCTTTAGAAGGAATTGAAAAATACAAGCTCCCAAGCATAATCAAATGGTGACAAGAAAGAATCAAATTTCCATACTTAGACAATTTCTTGACACAAATTGGAAAATTCAAGGAAGACATTCAACACGTTGAGGTGGCGCCTCGTCATTTTCCAACCAATCAGATCGCTCCAAGTCAACATGTCCAAGTTCGATGAACCTGACTTATCCAGAAGCTTCTAGAAGGGCACACTTCACAATGCAACAACCTTCTATTTTCATTGATGGTTCATATTTAGCAAGAAGGACAAGTGTCCCAAATGTAATTGGTCGAGGGTAGTTAGTTTTGGGAAACCCTAATTAGGGTTTATAGCATTCAATCTGGGCCCTTGATCACTGTTTGATCTCGGCCATTCGTTTATTTTTGAAAACTATATAAGGCTACCTCCTCTCATTTGGAGAGAGTGAGCTTTTTGATGTATTGTTGCTTAAGGTCATTTCCAGATAATATATTGCATGTGCGCTGCTTTGTAATCTCTATTATTTGAATGATTTGCATGGTTTCAATTGCTTCAACACTTAGTTAGAAATAATTTAGATTTGCTTTCATTGTTGTTAATTTGAATGAAGGATTTGATAATCAATTGATGGTGTATTTCCGCTCATACTTTTGGTAAATGGATGATTTCCATTCTACCGTGCAAAGTTAGTCTGAGCCCATCCCCTGTGCATCCCAACACCTCCATCATAAGCACAACCCATTGAAGATTGCACCGGCCTTGTGTAGTTGTCCCTAGTGTGGCGAAGCAAGGTTTGGTTTCTCGAAAGCATCCAGTTGATACCGTCTCCAAAATTCGTAGGATTAGATTAGCCTTCCTGAACCCTATCTCTTTTTCCCTTTCTTTTGAAAGTCTAAATCCCAGAAAATCCCAAAAAAAAATAAAGAAGAGCCTAAAATTGCCAAATCCATCTAAGTCCAGCAGTTCAAGATACTTGTCAAACGTAAGTCCCCCCTTGAAATTTCAGCATACACTACCCAAGAAGTTATTCCACCAAAGTCACTTGTTCGCACATATAGACCTTGGAATCAGTAGTGATTTTTCAAGAGAGGATAGAATACCTTCGGGTATCCTATCCTAATGTTTGGTAGATGATAAAACAGACACCAACAATACCCAACCCCCAAAACAATTTCTGCCGTACTGACATTTTGTACCCACGTACCCTTCCCGTTCCCATACCCGATTCGACAACTTAGCTTAATTTCAATTTATCATCTTTCCTTTGCTGACATATAATTTTGAACCTGTGGCTTATGTGATAATTGGAAGGTCGCTAGTTTGATCTATAAGGCAACTTATCATAGAACTACGGAGGCTTGTGTAGAAAGACTCACAAACCATGAGTTAGTGCAAAGAAAACCAATACAGCTTTAAGGGATAAAGGTTTCAGCACAAGAAATTGTATCCTTTAACAAACCCTAATGTGTTCAAAAGGTGACCATGCAAATGGCATCCTCAAGTCAACATGATTCTTTACGCTAATGGGATCCTCCTCTATATATATAACCACTTATTTAATAACAGTGGGCAGTGAATAAGGGGGTAAAACCTGTTGGCATATGCACACTCCAATGCAAATCTGATTTAAATAATAAGTGCAGATCTGATTATGAGAGGTTGTGTCCCTTTCAAAGGGCAGAAATAATGAAGAGTTGCACTCTTTCAAAGGGTGCTAATGGTGAAAGGGTGTGTCTCTTGCTAAAGGGCATACATGATGAAGAGGTGTGACCTCTCCCTCACATTGAGAGATATAAAGGAAAGGAATTAAAAACATCTAGTAAGATCACCATGGATCATATCAAATCAGAACTGTTATTAAGTTACAGGCAGTAACCTCCTTGTTCTTGGTGGTATGCATGGGGATGTGTTTAATAAGTATGCTTAATATACGAAGCCCAATAATATTCTTATGCAGAATTAATAGTAATACTAGTATGGACTACAATATGTATGACAGTCATACTTAATTTCATATATATATATATATATATATTCATAATACATAAGAAATATATATACTTAAAGTCTAAATCATGTTATTACTTTCCGTATTTAAGAAGATGGGATTGAGATGTTCCAAAGAGGGGCAGTCTAAATCCAAGCAATAGGTTAAGTCCCAAGATAGGGTGGGGATCAGCGACCCGTAAGCCTTGAGGGTATAGACCCAAGATAGGTAAGGGCTTGGATTTGTAAACTTTGAGGGAACCTATTGTAGTTGGTCTCTAAGCGCTTTGGTAGCATATGTAAACCCTTCTCCCTTAAAACTGAAGTAGTAGCAGGGTTTGATAACTATATTAAGAACTATGAATAATGAAATTAATCAGCTAATGAGGAAAATCGACAAACACTTCTTAATAACTAATTGAAGAAAATCTATTAATTTTAGTATATTTAAATAGATCTGATGGACACTTAAATACAAAAGCTACCTATTAGATCCAATATAAGTAACCAACAATTATGTGGACCACCAATTGGCTACTCCATAATCTCACATTAACCATGGCTTCTCTTCCTCAATTACATAATACTCCGCCCTCTTGGCATAATTCTCCTAAAGCATATTTAGAAACCAAACTGTAGGACTTCCTCAAATCTGTGACCACTTGGCACCATGCTAGATCATTCATCCATCCAAATGTCCCTACTTCATTATATGTTTCTGATTTCCATTGTGCTCCTCTGATTCTACATATGTTCATAGTTGATCCTTTGACATGGCGTATATCCAAAGTTGTTGCTTCTTTGATTTCAAAAACTCGACAGACTCCAAAAAATTTAGAAACTCACACAAAAACTCGTAAATTTGCAAAATACTCATGAAAAACATGCATAGAACCGAATTTACAAAGGCCATAAGTAGTTTTTCCATCATTCATAGCTCAAAAAACAAGATCAAGTCACATCACAAAGTCATGATTATAAATTACAAATCTGTATTAATATTTTACAAATTTCATCCATGGAATACATGGTCCCAAATGTCATATTCCCGTGTAGATAGAGGGAAATGATTAGAAACATAAACAATACATGTACATAAATATATATTTTCTTTTAATGCATAAAATATTTTACCGCTTAAATGCATTTTATCTTAACTAGTGTGAGTGATGAAAGGACGCGTCCATTCCCAAGTCACCTCCAGAATAGACGCCATGTTTCAAAGGGAATCGCGTGGTTTCAAGAGGTATAAACCCGCACCCCAAGGGAAGCACGGGAGAGGTGACAAGGAGAGAAGGGCAAGGAGAAGCGTCTAACAGGTAACTTGTTACTCAGCAATAATGTTTATTTCAGTTTCATAATTTACGATGCCTAGACAACCATGAGGATTGACCAGTGAACGCATCAGTCAGCAGACGATGTGGAGGGCTAGTCGTTGGTTCTTCCCAGCGATGAAGAACCAGCGCCTAGTAAGCATCCCTCCCCATCGCCAGCAGTCTGGTACGCCCCCAGGCCAGTCCGCCTAAATGTTGAAATGTGCCCATGTGTTTATCGCCAATGAAGTATGTCTCTGCGCAAGTCGTATTCAATCTGCTTTCCTTTAATTCATTCTTCATATAACAGTAATGAATATAATTTAACTAGTGGCCCAGATTAATTGCTAAATCGGTTCCATGACTAAAAATTCTTGCCAAATGAACTAAGCACATCTGTAACGTACAAATGGTAAAATGAACTTAATCTTCACGCCAGATAGGTAACCTGCAATATCAGGTTTAGTATGATGCATTAAAATGAACTTTAGTAACAGACAAGAGAATAAACATAATTTGTTCATTCTCAAACACAACTAATAAGTCAAGAAAAGGAATACTAATTAATGATAGTCATATTTCTGCAACTAGGCACAAACGTATGAATCAATCCCTACAAATTTACATAATGGATAAATGTTAACCAAGTAATGCAAATTCTATAGTTATGAATCTATGTTTTCTGTAGGTATTTATTATCTTCTTGTTATCCTCTGTTTGTTAGTACATTCAAGATAATGAGTGCAAGTCAAGGGTATGCTGGCCCATCCTCAAGTGGCCCTATTAGCCCTAAGAGACAGGATGGGTCTGGATGGGTAGTCCAACCAACCTGGAGAGTCCTCAAAGTCTAGAATGGGTCGTGTATATATTTTGTACTGCAATAATTATGCCACTGATTTAATATTACTGCTAACATATAAAATGAAATATCTATAATGTTGCAGGGAACCGTAAATCCTTTAATTTGGCCCTAAATCAAACCTTCGGTGGACAAATCAGGCCCAAATTATCAAGAAGGCGAGGCAGGTACAGCAAAGGTTCATTACAGTGGTATCAGAGCCTCCTTCCTGCCACCCTATGGAAATAGTTGATGCAACAAAGCCAAAGAACCCATAGGGCCTTAGAAAGAGAGAGGAAAAAAGGAGCCAACAACATGAGTGAACAAGCTAGTAATGAACTTAGAGCCTCATGGAGCAAACCGCTCAAGCACTGAGGGAACAAACTAAAAGAACCATGCAGGCCTTCATTGAACAGAATGAGAGGAACAACCAACTGGTCCTTCAGGCCCTCCAAAACATAAGCAACCATAATACCAAAGAAGCCCAATCCAATCATTCTGAAAACCCCCACCCCACCCCGTCAAAGGACACCAGCTCAAGGTCCACCTGACCTTCATTCCTACCTGAGGAAGCGCCAATAAGTGATGATAACTATGACAGACCCATGGGAAATGTAGACCAGATCCTTGCAGACTACCGCGGGTTGGATCCCGAACTACGAGATCTTGTAACCTTCAAAGACTATTGTGATGCCAAACTAAAGACACTTGGTCGTAACGAAAGACATCCTCCAGCACACAAAGAGCTTCAAAACAAACTTAGTAAGGTGACTATCCCCAACTATGATGGGGAAGGAAAGGTATCAGCTAGGTCATGGGTCCAAAAATGGGAAATGTAGACCAGATCCTTGCAGACTACCACGGGTTGTATCCCGAACTACGAGATCTTGTAACCTTCAAAGACTATTGTGATGCCAAACTAAAGACACTTGGTCGTAACGAAAGATATCCTCCAGCCCACAAAGAGCTTCAAAACAAACTCAGTAAGGTGACTATCCCCAACTATGATGGGGAAGGAAAGGTATCGGCTAGGTCCTAGGTCCAAAAATTGGATACCTATTTATCCCTCAACCCCATGACTCAATCCAATGCTATTAAATTTGCTATACTTCATCTATCCGGTGTTGCCCATGAGTGGTGGCACCATGGCCTCATCACTCAAGGACATCAACTTATAAACACATATGAGGAGTTTACCCAAAAGCTGAGGGCATCAGTCAAAAGCACAGTAAGTGCCCATGAACCCCAAACATTAGATGAGGCTATACAAAAAGCTATGAAATTTGAAGAAAGCTCACCCAAGGACAAACCAAGCCCTTTGGCAACTCCTCCAAACCTCCACCCAAGGACAATAAACACAATCAAGAAGGGATTGTAAGGTCTTGTACCTATTGCAAGGGAAAGAGAGAAAAGGGACATATGTGTTCAGCCTTGGAGGACCTTAAAAAGAAGGGACTTTGTTCACATGCCTAAAACACTATGAAGGAAGGAGCCATAAATGTCAAGGTCGGGCTCACAAAATAGAAGCCTCACCATATGAGGATGAGGAAGAGCCACCTAGCAAAAGGATGAGATTGGGGGAAGAAGATCAGGCCATAGTTGCCACTATCACCCATGCTGCTAAGCACAACCTGTTTAGAATCAAGAGTTCACTTAAAGGGAAGAAAGTAGTCACACTTGTGGATAGCGGAGCCTCCCATAACTTCATCGATGAAAGGGTTGTCAAGCAGCATAAATTACCCACACAGACTTTTAAGGGGTTCGAAGCAGCAACAGCCACGGGGGCAAGGGTCCAGTGCACTAAGTTGGTACCTAAGTTGGAGTTCATAATAGGTAGCCATCTAGTAAGGGAAGATCTCTACGTGGTACCATTGGACACGGATATCATATTGGGAACTCCATGGATTTATTCACTGGGATGTTTCATGTTTGATCTCCCAAACCAAATAATCCGATTTTAGCATGAAGGGAAGGAAGTTGCTCTCAAGGACTTACCTAATGGTAGCTCTAAGCTGGTTTCTAACTTTCTTGTAAAAAAATGGAGCAAATTTTTAGAAAAGGGCGAGGAGAATGGGTGGCCCAATGCATGATACTAGATAAGAGCAATACTCATGAGAAATCCACGCATGTGGACATCAAACCCATCATGGAGAAATATAAAAGGGTGTTTGGGGAAATTCCCCAAGGTTTGCCTCCCAAACGGGAGTTTGAACACACTATAGAATTGGAAGAGGGGGCAAAACCAGTCATCACTACCCCTTATCGCCACCCTCACAAATATAAGGAAGAAATTGAGAAAACCATTAAGGAACTACTTGCTATGGGACACATCCAACCTAGTTCCAGCCCTTTCGCATCATCGGTGGTACTTGTTAAAAAGAAAGATGGCACTCTAAGGATGTGCATTGACTACAAACCACTGAATATGAAAACCATCAAAAATAGGTACCCAATCCCAAGAATAGATGAGTTGATTGATGAACTACACGGAGCCAGATATTTCTCCAAGATTGACCTTCGATCAGGATATCATCAAATCAGGATGGACATCCACAAAATAGCTTTTCGGTGTCACTATGGACATTTTGAATTCTTGGTTCTACCTTTCGGTCTAACCAATGCACCAGCAACATTTCAGTCATGTATGAATCATACTTTCCGCAAGCAACTAAGGCAATTTCTACTAGTTTTTTTTGACGACATTTTGATCTACGACAAAACTTGGGAGGAGCACCTCAAACATATTGAGAAAACATTGAGGATCCTAGAGCAAGAGTCACTTTATGCAAAGGCGTCCAAATGCGAGTTTGGAATGAAGGAAATCCTATATGTAGGGCATAAGATTAATGCGGAGGGAGTTAGCGTGGATGAGGAGAAGATAGCCACTATCAAAGAATGGCCTAGACCTAAGTCCCTCACACAATTAAGGGGATTCTTGGGGTTATGCAGTTACTACAAAAGGTTTGTATGGGGTTTCTCCAAAGTGGCAGCCCCTCTCACCGATCTAACTAAGAAAGGGGCTTTCGCTTGGAGCAAAGCAGCCCAAAGAGCTTTTGAAAGTCTGAAGGAAGCTATGAGCTCATGCCCCGTCCTAGCTATCCCTAATTTTTCCCTTCCTTTTGAACTACAATGTGATGGCTCCGGATAAGGGATTGGAGCTGTCCTCATGCAAAACAAACACCCCATAGCCTTTGAAAGTCGTAAGCTAACAAAAACAGAAAAGCATTACCCCGTCTATGATAAAAAGATGTTAGCCATTATGCATGCCCTAGCCAAATTCCGCCAATACCTACTTTGCACCAAATTCCATGTAAAGACAGATCATAACAGCCTAAGATTCTTTTTAAACCAAAGGGATCTAAATGATAGGCAACAAAAATGGGTCAGTGGGATACAAGCTTATGACTTTGATATTGAATACGTTAAAGGAACAACCAATGTGGTAGCAGATGCCTTATCAAGGATGCCACAAATAAATACCATAACTTCTATAAATGCTGATTGGAAATATGATCTTTTGGCAGAATACGCCAAAGACCCTTTTGCTAGCGAGATCTTGAGGGACCCATCAAGTCATGCAGAATACAAAGTTGTGGAGGACCTTATCCTATATAAGGACAGAGTGTACTTGGTGCCCAGCTCTAAACTCAAGGAAGTAATAGTTAAAGAGTACCATGATAATCCATTGGCAGGACACCCAGGGTTCTACAAGACATAAACAAATCAGAGAACGGTATTCTTGGAAAGGACTTAAGAAGGAAGTCAAAAAATACATACAAGAATGTACACAGTACCAGAAGAACAAAGCAAAACTCAACCACCCAGTCGGGTTGCTACAACCATTGCCCATTCCCGAACAGAAGTGGGAAAGCATTTCGATGAATTTTATCACCGGCCTACCCAAGGCTGAAGGAAAAGATTGTATATATGTGGTCGTGGACCATCTCACCAAATATGCACACTTCTTTGCTATAACAAACAAATTCCAAGCATCTCAAGTAGCAGAAGTGTTTTTTAGGGGAGTCTTCAGACTTCATGGGCTCCCCTAGAATATCATAAGTGACCGAGACAGACGATTTATGGGGCAATTTTGGCAAGAAATCTTCAGGATGGCAGGGACTAGTCTCACCCCGAGTACTAGCTATCATCCCCAAACCGATGGATAAATTCAAATCGTCAACAAATGGATTGAAGGATATCTAAGAAATTATGTCACTGGGCAATAGAAAGCTTGGATCAAATGGTTACATTTAGGAGAATATTGTTATAACACTACACATCATATGTCGATCCAAATGAGCCCATTCAAAGCACTTTATGGTTATGAACCCACCTCTTTTGGATCACTAATTACTCGAGAAAGTCAAGTACCACGAGCCAGGGATTTTATTCAGGAAAGCATGGACATCCTAAAGGCTCTAAAAGATCACATACATCAAGCCCAAAATCAGCAAAAGATATACGCTGATCGTAATCGTATTGAAAGATCATTTGAGATAGGAGACTTAGTCTTCCTACGGTTGCAGCCTTACAAGCAGTCTTCGTTGAAATCTAGTGGGGCGGAGAAGCTGAAGCCACGGTTCTACGGACCCTACCCAATATCAAGGAAGGTAGGGGAGGTAGCATATGAACTTGAGCTTCCTCCAGGCAGCCGCATCCACAATGTATTCCATGTGTCTAGGTTAAAAAAAGCATTAGGGCAGCAGATATCCCCATGCAAGGAGTTACCTCCATTAGATGGCGAGGAAAAATTAACACTGGAGCCAGAAGCCCTTTTAGACATAAGAGAAAGGAGAATAAAGAGTAAAAACATTGTAGAATACTTGATCTTATGGAAAGGGTTGTCGGAGGAGGATGCAACCTAGGAGGGTGAAGAGATCTTCAACCACCCAAATCTCCACATCGCTTGAGGACAAGCAATGTAAGGGGGGAGGACTGTCATATTCCCGTGTCGACAGCACGAAATGATTAGAAACATAAACAATACATGTCCATAAATATATATTTTCTTTTAATGCATAAATTATTTTACCGCTTAAATGCGTTTTATCTTAACTAGTGTGAGTGATGAAAGGACGCGTCCATTCCCAAGTCACCTCCGGAATAGACGCCATGTTTCAAAAGGAATCGCGTCGTTTCAAGAGGTATAAACCCGCACCCCAAGGGAAGCACGGGAGAGGAGGTGACAAGGAGAGAAGGGCAAGGAGAAGCATCTAACAGGTAACTTGTTACTCAGCAATAATATTTATTTCAGTTTCATAATTTACGATGCCTAGACAACCATGAGGATTGACCAGTGAACGCATCAGTCAGCAGATGATGTGGAGGGCTAGTCGTTGGTTCTTCCCAGCGATGAAGAACCAGCGCTAGTAAGCATCCCTCCCCATCACTAGCGGTCTGGTACGTCCCTAGGCCAGTCCGCCTAAATGTCGAAATGTGCCCATGTGTTTATCGCCAATGAAGTATGTCTCTGCGCAAGTCGTATTCAATCTGCTTTCCTTTAATTCATTCTTCATATAACAGTAATGAATATAATTTAACTAGTGGCCCAGATTAATTGCTAAATCGGTTCCATGCCTAAAAATTCTTGCCAGATGAACTAAGCACATCTGTAACGTACAAATGGTAAAATGAACTTAATCTTCACGCCAGATAGGTAACCTGCAATATCAGGTTTAGTATGATTCATTAAAATGAACTTTAGTAACGGACAGGAGAATAAACATAATTCATTCATTCTCAGACACAACTAATAAGTAAAGAAAAGGAATACTAATTAATGATAGTCATATTTCTGCAACTAGGCACAAATGTAATGAATCAATCCCTACAAAATTACATAATGGATAAATGTTAACCAAGTAATGCAAATTCTATAGTTATGAATCTATGTTTTCTATAGGCATTATTATCTTCATGTTATCCTCTGTTAGTTAGTACATTCAAGATAATGAGTGCAAGCCAAGGGTATGCTGGCCCATCCTCAGGTGGCCCTATTAGCCCTAAGAGACGGGATGGGTCTGGATGGGTAGCCTAGCCAACCTGGAGAGTCCTCAAAGTCTAGAATGGGTCGTGTATGTATTTTGTACTGCAACAACTATGCCACTGATTTAATATTATTGCTGACATATAAAATGAAATATCTATAATGTTGCAGGGAACTGTAAATCCTTTAATTTGGCCCTAAATCAAACCTTCGGTGGACAGATCGGGCCCTAATTATCAGGAAGGTGAGGCAGGTACAGCAAAGGTTCATTACACCAAAGCAACTTTTATTTTTTACTTTTTAGTCCTAGCAAGGGGATCAAGGGGCAGGTGCCCTCACAGGTTCTGGAGGCAGAGCAATAGCTTAATCGGTTCTTATGCCATTGGCTTCTAGTTGATAGGTTTTAGAATGCTCTCTTCCACAAATTTCATAATCCCCTCGTTGTCCTGAATTTTTTTAACATCAAGTCAATTGGTGCTCAATGGCTTTATCTGGCCCCTTGTTGCCAAGCTGATTGGTCATAGACAGTTTTGCTTTCTGCCTGTTGAGCTAGCAAGTTTGAGTATGCATAAAATAGACATGTCAAGTGAGCAAGGCTTTAATCTATTTGCATGCATGTGAAATCCTGGTTGCAGATGTAGGAAAAAGTAAAAACCATAAGGCATGAGAAAATATGATTAGGCATTTCTGTGGTAGTAGATTAGAACCAGGAATTAGTGTTGTCGTCAAAGAAGAATGAGTCCTGGACACTTTAATAGAAGTGTAGATCAGCCACAAAAATTAGCACAGCACATATGAGCGAATTCCTCTTCGAATTCATAGATTTCAGTATACAGAAGTGAGTGTATCTTTGGAGTTGGCTTGGGTCCAGCATGGGGTCTGCCTTGATGCTGTCCAAAATCTCACAAAGGGGTTCTTCCTTTTTCATTTTGTTGAAGCCATCCTCAAACATGGCTCTTGGTTTGTCCATGCATCCCTTCTTGTTTCACATCCTAGACATGTGACTTTGTAGTCTCCAAGCATAGAGTTCTATGCACCCTTGTTTGGGTGGAATTCCCTAGGCTATCTTTGCCATGCTGGAATGTTTCAGATGAAATAGCAGATTCTTTAGGCAATGTTATTTGTGTTGAAGTTTGAACCCTATTAAAAAATTTCAGCCTATTCCCAAAAACACATCTGCGTTGAAATTGATCTTTCTGTTGATCTGAAAGAGCCGATTGATATTCAAACTAACTAGATGAGGCACACCCAACATGCCCTTTTTCTCAACCTGCGCAACACCTGTTACAAGTGCCAGTCCTCTAATCATAAGAATAGACATTATCCCCTTCTTACTTCTCAAAGCAAGCCCACTCTCAAGCTTGCAAATGATGCTCTGCCTTCAAAGAAAGCAAATTTTTGGACCATAGCAGGAAAAATCTTTAGGGGAAAAATTGGGAAATTAAGAGTATAAGATTATTTCAAAAAATTGGGATTTATTTGGGAAAAATAAGATTTTAAAAATGTAAATGCAATAAAAAAGAGAGAGAGAGAAGCCCCAATGTTCATTGTTTTTTAAATTTAAAAGCATTTCAATAGAATAGAGATATAGAGAGAAAATAAAATTGAGATTTAGCCCATGAATTGTGGAATAGATTTTTGTCATTTATGTTCATATCACTGATTACATTGCCTTGGACAATGCATACTACATAGTGCATAAATAATAACTAGATGCTAATAGTTTTCAAATTTTCAAATACAAGCTACTTTGTACAAAGTCAACCTACAAAATGAGTGTCCTAAGTTCAAAAATATCAGACGTAGCCAATGACTCTTGTTGTTACAAAGAAAGCTACACTACAGGGTTGTAGGTCCTGAAGATGAAGATCCTAGGTCAAAGCCTCTCTTGAGTCGTTTAACCACATCACCATCATAGTTGTACTCCTTAGGGAGATCATAATCATCACTATCATCAAGGGCATCATCATTTGCAATCCATTAAGAATTTGGATTGATCTCGTCAAGGTCAATTAGCTGGTCTTCCCTATTAATATTAGTTTTGCCAATTGAATAAGATGTTGTTTCTGTCCTGATGGTCATTGGAGTTCATAATATATTTTGTATGAAGTAGGTGGTGTTTTCACAATGTGGTAAATTATGTGATGTTTTACTAGGATTCAACTATGTAGATTTTTGAGTCAATCTCATTAAACAATTGAATCCTGATAAAATATCACATATTCTATAGTGTTGATTTGAACTCATTCCATGTGATGATTGGATGTTAATATCTTGACAATTTTGGTGGTGAGATTCCCTCCAATTACAGGCATTTGACACATATCTCAATGTGTTGAAAACTTGAAAGCAATTTATTCTTCCTCCAAGGCTACATTTGTTTGTCCTCTAAATAAAGGAATTATGAAATTGACCAGCACTTTGAGAGGACTATGCTATTCAAATAATAAATTAGACATTGACATAAAGAGCCCTTTAATGGATTAATTTTCACAAGGAGTTGTAAACTGAAGAATTTTTTCTTCTTATTGTTTTTGTAAAAGTTATGGATGATACTCAGAAATTCTTGTCCTGCACATTGTTGTGACGTTTTCACACATCGCCCCATTGCAAATGGGGACCCCCACTTTTTTCTGCTTTCTAGGATAGTTGTAGAGTCTTTTAGCTATTATCCTTGCATTCTGTAAGAAGTGTGGTATCCCAAGTGGCTAAGCTGTAATCAAGACAACTATCTCTCTTCAGGATGAAGTCAAGCACAACACCTCCTTCGCCCAAGCCTGATCGCTTCCCATGGCCATCTCACACCCCCCACTCTCACCTTCCATTCCCTTCCATCTCCCCTTATTTCCATTTTCTTTCCTTCATTTCTCCCTTTCCCTAAACCTCTCCATCCATTAACCTATCTTCCTTTAACCTTCACTCCCCACCCTCAACTCCCTTACTACTTCCCACTTACCATTTCCTACCTATCCACCATCCCTCACTAACCCCAACCTCATCTTAACTACCTCCTACATCCTCTCCCCTCCTTGCAACGACCTCCCTTTATCCCTTATGCCTCCCTAACATACCACCACCTCCTTTTCCTACCCCGCCCCCCCGTATTCCTTCCTTCCTACCCCGTGGCACTTCCTTATCCCTTCCCCTCATCTTTCCCTTTGCCACGGTATCTTTTCATCTTACCACCTTTATTTCCTTCACTTCCCCCACTTACATGGCATTGCTGGGACCCACCAAAATGGAGAGTTAAAAGTTTTTTTAAGGAACATTTTTTTATGTGGTATGCTGGCCCCCACAAAGCACTAACAAGGAAATTGAAATTGTTTTTTAAGGCAGTGTGTATGGTATTGTTGAGCCCCACCGACTTTAGAGAAGAGAGCAAAAATGTTTCTAAGGCATTGATAATGCCACTTCAGCATAGAGGCTAAACTGACATCAGCACATTTTTTGGGTTAAGAAGTATGAACCCAGCCCACGATTTATCTTTGATTACCTAAATGAAAAGAGAAAAACCAAGGCATGAAGGCGCCTTGTGCATTTCTCTCACACTCCTTGTGCATTGCTCTCAACGCCTATTGTCATTGCTTTCAATGCCTTGTGCCATTGTCTTGTTCGATTATGAGAGAAAGGATAACTACGCCTTGCACAATGCAAGCCATTCGGTGGGTGCAATGAACGAAGAGCAAGGATGCATGTGAAATGCAAAGGTAATTACATTAAGTGACACGAGTCACAAAACCCGAAGGCTTGCATAGGCATCATTGAAATGCATTTAATGATGAGCGTTCACCTCTGTAAATAATTGCAAGATGATTTTATTTGAGACTCAAAGAGCAAAGTTCGAGGCCTCTTGCTAATGATAAATGCAAACGAACTTAGTGAATGCTGTCTCACCTTCTAAAAAATCGATTATGAAGGGGTGAATTTGAATTTCCTAAATGCCACGATTCAAAACATCACAACTATCATTTAAAATACGCAATGCATATTGAATGAAGGTGGCCACTGCATTAAATAAAATCACCAATGCCTGCGATGGAAATTACCAAGCTTCTTAAAGGGCGATTAAATCTGTGTGTTGATCAGTGCATTTGATCAACACACAAAATTGATGATCTTCACATACAGTGATTCTGTTTTTTTTTTATCTTCATTGGCAGCGATTTTGTTTTGATTACAAACCCTGGCAATTTTGGAAGATTGAGAGAAGCGATTTGGTTCATCTCCATTGTCCAACGATTCTGAGACTATCATTTGTATACACAGCGGCTGCACCTAGCAATAGCGATTTTCAATTTATGGTCAGTAATTTTGATCATTGAATTTGTTTAGCAAGCTCTTTGATCAGCGATTTCATTTGAAGGTGACAACTCCGTGCTTCTTGACAGCAAATTCATCTCTGGTTCACAGCGAAATAACTATATTTTGATCAGCAACTTTGTGACTCTGATTTTGTTCCTTCAGCAAATTGATTAGATATCAAGTTTGGGCGCAGAATTATTGTTTACCAAGCTCAATTTGGTCCATTCATTTGATTACCAATCTCTTGAGACATTTGCAGGTCTGAAGTAAGGTTCATTTTATCATTTTCATACGAATTTGATCTTATTACAAGAATGGTCCAGCACTCTTATCTATTATTTCCATGGGACCTTTTAAGGGATCGATTGTTAGCATGTTAGGATCATTTTAGGCATTTGTAGGAACATAATTCATGAGTTCGATTGATCATATTCAGCTGAGGATAAAATTTACAAGCTAAGGGTTCCGAACTAGACACCTAGGGTTTTATGCAATATTGCGAGATTTTGATGAATTATCATTTTTGGATAGTTCTTTGCCTAGGTGGTTGATTCTTACTTTGCAAAGCATTCATTTATATCATTCCACAAAACTAATTTGAACATCTCTCTCAGGTGAAGGATGGCTAGAGCCCGACAAATTCTGATCAAGGAAGACAATGAATTTTAGGGTATGTCCTAGGCTAGAACGAGGTCCATCCAAGACAAGAACAAGATCCATCCAAGGCAATGACTGAGGTCTGATGCAGGCAATCAAAGCAAAGGGGCAACTTTCAACATCAAGCACTCGAGGAAATTTTCACAATCTTGAATTTCCTTCGGAAATCCAAGAATCACTGCCAATATAGCTAGATGAAGCTCAAGAATGCAAGTGATTAAGACAAGAGACAGTTTCAGAAGAGATAATCAAAGTCAAAAGATCAACTTGAGCAAAGTCATCATCACATCAGGAGCTTGGAAATGTTGAGTATCAAGAGATATGCCTCATTCATTCACAACTTGTGATGAGTTACAAAGATCGAGCAAGCTAAGGTGGTGCCTAGCCATCATTTATCCAATCATATCGTTTCATGAGAAGGTGTCCAAATTCAATGTACCTAACTCATCCTACAAAAGAAGGTAACTACCACGTGGACACAAAGTTCAATGCACCTACCGGTGTCACCTATTGGTCGAATTTTTTAAGGACATGTGTCCCATTAATTGTAATTTTGTCATTGGTCAAGCATTAAATGCTTTGCAATGGGTGTAACAAACCCTAATTAGGGTTTCTATCTTTTGATCTTCGCCATTGATCTCAAATTGATCTGAACCATTAAATTGTAATGAGAGCACTATATAAGGCTCCACTTCTTCATTTGTAAAGTTAATAGTAGCAGTCCAAGAGTAGATAATAGCAAATAGCGAATAGACATTAGATAGTAAGCAATTAGCGTATGTTATAAAAGGCATGTAAACTTCATTGACGATATGGTCAATTCTATATGTTGATTCAACAATTTGCATGGTCTCTACTTCCCAATTTGATTTTCATGTTATTTAGATGAATGGAAAAACTTTGTGTATGATCAATGGTGAAATTTGTACATCCATACTACTAACACTTTGCCGATGGTAAAGTGCCTTGCGTAGTCAACTGGATTTGTCTTAGACAAAGCTTAACTTCAATTATCGCTTCTTCATTGATATGCATCAACTTGATGGTGTCTATGCTTGTGGTGCTACTTTGAAAATCATAAAGCTATCCTTAGGAGATTACACTAGCCTTGTGGAGATGTTCATAGCATGTCAAAGCAAGACTTAGCTGAATTCCACCAAAGATTGTCCTTTGCTCTTACATTCGTAGAGTTAGAATAGTCCTCCTTAACCCTATCCCTTTTTCCTTTTTTTTAATCAAGTGAAATCCCACGTTCCAACATAATTCGAGCATTCAAGCCTTCAACGTAAGTCCACCTTGTGATCCTAGCACTAACACATCATATACAACTGAGTTTATCCAAGAACCCATCAAGACCTGAAATTCGAGAACCTTGGAGTCGTCCCACTTGATCACGCAACTTAGCATTTGGGAGTCTTTGTTCAAGAGAGGATATACTTAGTATTTTATTCCGTGTTGCATAGTGCATAAAAACACCAACAACACACATGGGTATGAGTTTTGACTGATTGCTATCTGTTACTTGATAGGCATACCATATCATTGCTTAATGGATTTGTATGCATAACCCACTACCTCCTATATCCAAACCGCAACCAAAATGGGTATTTGTGGTCCTATGGCGACATAGATGTAATACATGGGTTCACATTAGTATTAGATTGGCCTAGATTATATGGAAATCTAGAGACAAGAATGTTCTAAGAGGATTGGTAGTTTAAGAACTCTTATAGCATGAATGTGAGTATGTGATAAGTGATGCAAAATGTGCAATAAATGTTATAGAGCTCTAAGAAGATGGGTAATAAAGAAAGTATTTTTTATATAGTTTCAAGATTTAATCATTCACAAATGAGAAATAGACAACTATGGACTCTATATATATATATAGAGAGAGAGAGAGAGTTGGAAGGGGCACGTAATATATACATATATATATATATATATATATATATATAATTTGTATTGCATAATTGAAATGAACTCTGTTATATCAGCATAGGGATCTCCATGAATATAAGATTTGACCATTGATTTAATGATGCATACTTGATTACCTATTATTATAGAAAAAGTACAATATGCTGCCGCAGTCACCTTCAAAAATAATCGATAGGTTTGTCCTAGCTACATCGAAATGTTGTGCAGCAAAGTGTTTTTCGTTTGCCTTCAAATTACAAGAAAAACCCTACCTATCACTCAAATTGGCAAGCCACAAGTCGTGTCAATCAAAAAGGGGTTAAAATTGCACAAGAAATATAAGATTCATGTTGAGGATGATTTAATCCTATTTAAATCCAATTCAAATGCATTTCAACACGGAAAGTTTTGGTCAGCTAACATTGACCACAATTTTTTTTTTAAATGTCTTTTTTAAGCAAAAAATTATCAATAATAGTGATGCCTAATCAATCATGTTTAATTGCGATTTTTTGGCAATTTCTGCTTCTTTGGTTTGAACAATAATTAGGAATCACAAGAACAACCAAAATGCTAGTATTAGTGGTGTGCCACCTAAAAACCCAACTCATAATGGCAGAATGCCTCCTAAAAACCAAGGTGGCATTGTTTCAAAACCTCTTGAGATAAGGAGAAAGAGATTGTTTTCTCCAATGGTGAGTCATCCAAAGAGATGAATAAACCTAGGTATAATAGGTCTCTACTTCTAGCTATTGTGTTGTCTTCTCAAACAAACGCTTTTATTCATCCACCTTCCTCTTCCCTCCGACAATTCCACAACAATCTCACAATCTAACTTGGAATTGGGAAGAGGATGAACATCTTCCCAACAAATGAAGGCAGAGTCAACCAGTAATTCGGCTAGGTAGCTCCAATACCCTTCTAGAGGGTGTATTTTTGTAGAATAGCTATGTAACTCTTGACGAGTTATATAGTGAGGATATAACTCATGGTTGTCGTCAATAAATTTTCTCATGGAATGTTCAATATTTGATAGACCTCACAAGAAAATGTTTTTTAGCAACGCATTCAACAAATATTTCCTAGTCTAGGCATTCTCTATTTACAAGAGGTTAAAATTTCTCTCATTCTTTTATCATTTTTCATGTCATATGGCTAGCAAGTTTTTTTTTTGTGTTGTAACCATGATGCAGATGATGGTGGTGTTGTTACTTTTCTCTCCCCTACATGGAAGCCACATTTAGTTGACTACAATATCATGCACTAACTAAGCATTATGGACTCTCTTTAATATTGATAATCTTACCTTCAGAATTATTAATGTTTATGTTCCCAATGATGTTGAAAGATCTCCTCAAAGATAGATATATCATTCCATTCCTATAGTCACTTTCATCATGTGAAGAGACGCAACACATTGCTTATGCATTGAACAACTGGTGAAAGCAGATCTTGGTACTACATGTGCAATAGATTGGGGCTTTTGATCCCAATCCTGGTCATTGTCATAACCAACCTACTTGGTCTATGTGGAGCAATCTTCATTTGAAATATGATAGAGTTTACAAATGGCTTGAAAGGTCCATGTTGTCAGCTCAATCCTTCTTATTCTTTGCCATTTGTTTCTCGCTACCAATGGAGCCTCTACCAAACGTCCTTTCAAACCACTTTCCCATATGATTTTGCATTGAATGGCAGTTTGCCAAATCCAACAACAAAAGGACTCATTTGTTCCTGATCACCTCTTTGTTTACTCATTTACCCACGCTTGTTCATTAAATAAGAGATGTTTGTGGATCATTTGGGGATACATTTGATTATGGTTGTCAGGATTCAAAACCAGGATCGCATAGTTTAAGGAGATATTTTTCTTGGTAAAGATGTAACCCTAACCATAACTTGTTGCAATTCTGATTCTAGGGCAAATTTGAAAAGGGGACACTACAAGTTCATTATTGTTGAACTTTGGTTTTTGTAACCCTTTTAAATAGGTTTCAAACAAGACCATTGATTGATTTGCCAAGTATCATCCATCAGCAGTGGCAACTTGTGCTTGCAATAAGCTGCAATTGTAGATGTGACAATTGAAGAACTGAATTTGGACCATTCTGCTATAGACAAGTGGCCTTTTGTTTGCTTATATAACCACAATGGAGCTAATGTGACACTTCATTAAGCCATTACACATCAACCAGTGGTTGTTTTACTAAGAACTTGCTGATGCAACAGCATTGACTGACGCAATGAGAAATAACCATATAGAATTACTCATTTGGAGGTATTGAGTAGCCATGGTTGACACTTGATTTGCATACATGTGACAAGGATCTGAGACACAATATTTTGACAAGCAGGAACAAGCGATGAGGAAGCAACAAACAAGCAGGCACACAGACAATTAGCATGGCAGTGAGGCTAAGCAAAGCAAATGATGGGGACCACACAAGGCTTATTGCACATCGGCAGGAGAATGTTTTAATGAGCTCTCACTGATTCAAAGGGCAAATGCAGTGTAATGGGTGTCCCCATGTGTCTCAGATTGCGATTTGAGGAAAAGTAGGGCAAGCCAGCAGATCTGCAGCAAAGAGTTAAAAGCTAATACAGATCGACCATGTGTATGCATTCAAAATGCAAGTGGGATTTGTTAGACCACGTGGGCACGAACTGACAAATAATATCTTGACACAACACCATGCCCTAGTTGGCAATGAGGAATAAAGCAACCAATAACATACCATCAGTAAGTGAGGCTACATTCAGATAAAGGCACTTTCTGATACAAAGGGAACTATGATGGGGTCGGTTAGTCTACGAAACACATAAAGCGACAACTTAAGAGACTACACCTGGGAAGAACAAGTCACCAAGAGGATATAACAAAAGTTACAAAGGAAAGACATAACAGATAGAGATAGAGTTATACCATAGCTTAGGGCAACTTATACATAGCACAAGACCATAGAACTAGTACAGGCAAGGATAATACACTTCTATTAGAGACTAGATCAAAAGTTTAAAAAATGGGGATATAGCCAGCAGAACACCAGGTGAATGACATACATATTCTGCTTAGGATTGAAGCACCAAATGAAAATGATAACAAGCCCCTCCATATGCAACACCCTAATCATTCTTCAATGTTAATGTCAACGAAGATGAATTTGGCAATCCACTAATCTATGGATTGATATGGTATCCTTCCTTCAATTCCCCTTTTTTCTTAATTTAAAATAGCAAAGTGTATATGTTAGGTACAGTCATTATGCAAGCATTCTTCTATCCTTAAACTTCACATCTTGAATATGTAATTGTTCAGATACAAAATCTGTAAGAGCCACATCAACCATTCCAATGGCAAACAGATTTTGGATCTTTAATTTCACCAAAAACAATTATGAAAGCAACATGGTTATGCCCATCTCCATATTTGAAAGGGGCTTCCCCACTAAAACGAAAAAACAAACAAGATTTTTCCTTGCTAAAAAGACAACTTGTAACAAAATCCATAAAGAGATTATGGAATTCTTAAGTAAAAGTGAAAAGCATATGAAAGAAGAATTCATGATCGCAAAAGCCCAACAGACTTCAAACTATGAATCTACCAGCTTCTTTATCATTTCATATCCTATCACGTGAATGCCAAAACTTCCACTTGCCATAAAATAAAACCTCATAAAATTCTTCCACCATCTATAAAACTAAATGACCAATTTAACGTGGCATTGTGAAGACCTTAACTATAAGTAATTAAAAAATCTGCAAAAATGAGTCGTTTGGCACAGTACTATGGTTTTACGTTTGAACTTTAACTACAGATAAAGGAACTCCTAACCAAGAGGAAGGGTGCAAGACTAAAGTGAGAAACATGGGTAAGGGTGAGAAAGATTTCACAACTAGTGTCCTTAGTCTCCTACGCATTGCTATCATGAATGGAACAAGGATTGCTTTGTCATTAGAGATTTCTCTTACCCTCCTTACAGTCCAAAAGGGCTATAAACTTGTATAAACTAAAGTAATACAATTGAAAATAAATTTTAGCATTTTTAGTTCTAGAGATCAAATGCAGGTTATATGGGATTTTTTTATGTGGGCTAGTTTTTGCCAATAGACTATAGCCAGGTTTCCCAAAAATCTTTAAGCATGAGTTCTAGTGTTTCCTCGTAGTCCACCATAAGTTTTAATGTATTCGAATTGAAAAGATATGCCACCTATTTTTAGAAATAATAGATTTCATCCTATGCAATTTATTCAATTAGAAATGAATTGAATATATCTCATATAGACATATATATATTTTATATGAAGACTATATCTAACTGTATTAAATTTTGAATCTTATTTTCAATTGTCCAGTGCAGAAATTCAAATGGGTGATTTAAAACCCCGCTTTTAACAATAGTAAAAAGCTTCTGGAAAAACATGATAACAATTTGGAAACCGTCCATGTTTAGGACCAGCTTATATGATCCATCAATTTATAGAGCTCCATCTACAGACGATTCTAGATTAGCTAAATAAGATGCCTAGCCAGACCAACTGGGCACTGGGCATAAATTATTTTTTCATCTAGGCAATTTCGTAAAAGTTTGTTTCAGAATCCAGAGAAGTTATCAGGAATAATAAAACAATTGACATTTGATTAGAGGTTTGCAGCTGTCAGGTACACAATTTTATTTACATCTGATTTTGTAACATTTGCATTAAACATATTAGCATTCAATATATTCGTCAATTAGGAGCGTTGTTGCTGAGTTTATAGGTCTTCCTGAAATCTATTGCTCCAATCATTATGACTTAGGAAACCCAATTATAAATGGTTGAACAATAAACCTAGCGTGTGGAACGAAGCTTCTGCAATCAATTGGGAATGAAGAGAAAGAAAATACCTTGAAGAGGGTGATAGTAAGACTCTGTTGTGCTTTTTCCCCAAGAAACTCCCTGTCTTGTGAAACAGAGGGGCGTTTGTCACCGCTGTGGAGCATATTGAAGTCGCTGTTGACATGGCTAGAATCGAACCTTCGATCTCGAGGCAAGCTCCGAATAAAAAAATGTAATGTTCAGGGCCTCAACCAACAGATATTGGGAGTTGGCAACAAATAATAGAGTAAATGACGCGTGTCTGGATCACAATTTTTTAAGCATTTATCTTCATTATAATTCTAATTTTTTTTATTTTCTCAGGAAGTATCTTTGAGAGGAAGTTTGTATTATCCTCTGATCTCAGAGATTGTTCAGTTTTGTACATTATTAAAACCATTCGTCTGTTCATTATTCCAAGTCAAAATGAGGTAAGATTATATTAGCCTTTTACTTCAAGGTATCTTTGTGGGGTTTCGGTGGACACTGTGTGGTTTCGATCATTAAGGGTAGGGCGTTCATCATTATCTTATACAAGAAAAGGATGGAATTGCAAAAGTCTGTTTGATCAAGCAGGTTGTCTATAAGCTATTTTTAGTTTAAATTTATTTTTTCTTTTAAATTGAATTTATAAAATTGTATAGTTATTTTTTTATTAGGAGTGAAAATCAAATGATATCTGTATATACATAAAATTGGTTATGAGCAATTAAATAAATATTTTATATTTATTTAATGATTATTCTTCTATTAAATAATTAATTTGAAAAGATTAATTTATTTAATTCATTAGTTTTTAATATTCTTCTATTAATTAATTGAGTTGAAACATTTAATTCATTCATTCATTATCCCTCTTTCTTATAAGTCAATAATTAAATATTTAATATTTAATTATCATTCCTTATCATATTTGTGCATTATTCACTATCATATAGTTCCATTATTAAATAATTTCATAATTATTTAATCACCACTTTCCAACTCACCTCATCTCCACATCATCTCCACATTTGCCAACTCATCCATCATGTGGCTAATTTAAATCAATAAAAACAAATAAAAGTAAATCATTTATGAGCCACTTATCTCCAACTTCCATGTTCATGAATAATATGTGTACTTGCACATAATCTTTGAAACCTCCCTATTTTTACTCCAACACTTCTATATTCTTGGAACAGGTTTTGTCCACCTAACCCTAGTCCATCTCCATTTGTCCCTCCATCCCTAAATATTCTCCAACCAATCCTAGATTCTCTCAGTCTTCCCCTCAGTCAAGGTGAGATGAGTGACACTTGTCTTCTCCTTCCCCCTTTCTCTCAACCTTCAACCTCTTGCTCATAACCATCCAAAAAGAAAGATTTAATCATGATTGTTGATCTCTACCACCTAAGCTTATGCACTCAAAAATCTATAAATAGAGGTCTCCTAAGCTATTTTTGAAACTAATAGCTAATCTTATAGTTAACTAGGAGTCTTAATCTTTGCATCCGTGAGTTCATTTGTCTAGCATTTTAGAGTTTTTGAGCAAATTAGCATAAATCATTTTCATAGCATAGTTTTTGCATATCATATCATCTATCGGTCCATTCCACACTTGTCATCTTGGAAGCTATCAGTGCTTGTCTGAGAGCAAATCATATGTAACCAAGAACAATGGGGTTAAGACACAATGAGACATAATCCATGAGGGTATAATCATTTTATTTGCTTTATTTCATGTTATTTAATTGGTTGAATCTTGAGTTCCTGTAGTTTTATATTTTCATGATGGACTAACAAGTTGCAGGTTAATTTTTGAGGTGAAAACTTAAGTCAATACATTTTTTGCGCCCACCGTGGGGCTCAAGCCTCGCACATCTTCTTCTAATATCCTATCTAATTCTTGGAGTAAGGCATTTGTAAGCCTATTTCACGCCTATGTGAAATTGGGCAGTGCTTTAGTACATAGGTTAACACTTTTACTGCCTAAGTTACCACATTTATTACTCAGGTTGGCAGTTTTATTGCTTAGGTTAGCGTTTTTATTGCTCAAGTTAGTGCTTATGCTTGTGAAATCATGCATTTATTACGCAGGACAACGCTTTTATAACGTAGGTTAATGCTTTTGTGTTGCAAGGTAGCACTTATGTTTTGTAGGATACTACATTTACTGTTTTAAAGTTTTCATTCTCATTATCTGCAAAATTTGAAATTTATAATCTGTCAGCTAACAAATCTCTGCATGTTCGACTATCCAAGACTCAATTTTTGCAAACTACTAACTTGTGTGCATGCAGGTTTTATCTTTAGCAATTTTGATGCATTTTCTCACTTAGTCTAACTAGGAGTTATTTTGGAAAGTAAAAGATCATACATCTTTCATCTAGCTTAACTAAGGGGTTAATGAACAACATACAAACTTGCATTATGTGTTTTCAGTAAGGTAGTTGCACATAGATGATCTAAAGGTTAAAAAGAATCGTTGTTTACCGTGTTTCCTTAAAAGTAGTAGGTGAGTATGCTCTCACCCTAATACGGTGATTAGAAAGCTAGACCTGCTTTTATCTTGTGTAACCTTTAGAGGGTCTACCTTCCCGAGCTTCCTTGAGGGGGGCAGTTAGAGGGGAATGACCCAAGTGGAAATGTGCTAATATCAAGTCCTTCCGATCCACTTTAAATAAATCGTGTCTATGATGAAAGTCATGGGAAACATGTGTTGATTAGTTCATACCGACACTATGTTTCCCCATAAACCCTATAGAGTGCAACCTATATAGGTTGGGAACCTTTTGTATTTAAAGAGTGTAAAGTGTCGCATGTATGGCCACATGACCGGAAGCCCTTACTAAAAACCATCTTGTCTGGTTGCCAAAATCCATCTAATTGTTGGCGTAGGAGGTCAGACCTCTGAAGCGACTCACACATGTACGGTTCCTAGTAGAGATACGTAGTTTGTCATGGGTAATTTTCATGGAAACTAGTGCTTGGCTGCCCCAGAGAAGTGAGTGTCAAGGGTGGAACTAGTGCGGTCAAGCACCTATATATCCGTTTTGAATAGCATAGCCTCAGGGGAAATCCCATGTGAGATTCAACAATTATTGTCTCGACCTACCATAAAACTTGTACTTGCTTGTGCACTTTGACTTTCCAAACATTGTGTCTTTTGTGTCTGCAAAATATTCTCAAAATGGTCAAAAACTTGAAAAATCATTATCTTGAAATAAGTCAAAAATTCGATAACTTGCTGATAAACTGGAAAATTCAATCAAAGTAGTGAGAATCATGCTTTTGCAGCGCAGAGCAGTGCTTTTGCACGTTAAGATGACACTTTTACTCAACAATACAGCGCATTTAAGTCATAGGATCATGCATTTGTCAAACTGGGCAGTGCTTTTACAACAGAAACAACGCATTTAAAACCTAGGTTCATGCTTTTACAGGTACAAAGTAGCACTTTTATTCAACAGTGCAGCGCACTTGTTACCCAAGACAATGCTTTTATTCAATAGGATAGCGCATTCGTTCCAGCTCATCTATAACAGTGAAACTTTTCCCATATTAGAACAAAATTTCAACATCAATTTCATATTTTTCGAGGAGATTCATTTTCAACTAGCATAGATTTTCAAACTAGTCAAATAATCAGGTTTATCAATCAAATAAGTCATTTCCAAAGGTTTTCATAAGCATAAACATTCAACAAGTTATTGGTTCAACCATCTCAAGTGCAAAATTGTCATCATCATTAGTTTCTTATCAAGATACATCAAATCCTTTATCACGAAACTAGATCATATCAACCTTTGTTCATCATCTTGGATATATCATTCCTATTTGGACCTAGGTTATATCAAAATCAAAATTGCACTCTTAGGAATCAAGCAACTTGAAAATCATTATATGCTTATATGACTTTTCGATATTGCCTCAAGAAAAGGAAACCTAGATTTAAGGCTATCTTTAAGAAGAGGAGATTCTTATACATCAACCGCAAACTCTTGTTAAAACATAGAACATTCCTACACCATTTTCGTAACTATTTACATGGTTACGGAATAGAGTTTGACGGAGAAACCTTACAAGCACGATCCTTTCAACAAAAAGACGCCTTATCACAATGCACTAATAGGGGTGGTAAAATCAATTTAGCTTATCTTTCTAAACCAGTGATCAGCTATTGAGTTGTATCTAGAAAATCAAAACTTGGGAAGTTTCAAATCAATCATATGCCAGTTTGGACTAGAGCTCAACACGAACAATTAAGAAGACAACAAAAACAAATGGAAGAGAAAAATCCAATGTTTCATAAATTTGGATACACAGATGTTGATGAAGAAGCAGTCAATAATACCATTAGAGACCTTGAACAAGATTCCAGATACGAAAAACTAATGGAAACTCTTGGAAAAACAAAAATAGAAATATATCCTAATGTTGGCAAATTCAGGAGCAAAATTGCCACAAGATTTCAACATGAAAAGTTTTAAACAAGATGCGGAAACAAGCCAAAATCAAAACACTGATGATCACAAGGATGATGACTTGAATCAGGTAAACCACAAAGAAACAAGAAGAGATAGGGAAGAAACAAGAGGAGATAGAACAAGAAGAGACCATGATGATACAAGGAACCACAATGAAACAAGAAGGGAGAGAAGTGAGAGGAGAACTTATGAGGATGCAAGGAGAACCCATGTTGATAATCCTCTATTAACTCTCACTCGACAAATGCAAATTTTGCAACAACAAATACAGGATATGCAGAATGGAACGAGTTCCAAGAAATATTCATTGGAGAACATCTATCCATATCCTTTTGAAAATAATTTAAACATGATACCATTCCCACAACATTGTGAAATCCCAAAATATGATAAATATGATGGGAAATCTTATCCTCAAGATCTTGCACTATGAGTATGGAGTTTGCACACAATGAAACTTATATGATGCGTCTATTTCCTAGAAGTTTAAGTGGGCAATCAATGGAATGGTTCTCAAGATTGCCATCTGGGATTAAATCTTTTGAAGAACTTGTAAACAAATTCATCTCTCACAAAACTCCTACAACACAATAAATGAGATAACAATGCTAGACCTATGCAATATCAAACAAAAGAATGGTGAACCTTTCATGGTTTTTCTACAACAATGGAGATGATTGTTTAATAGGTATCCAAGAGATGTACTAGATCAAGAGAAAATGGACATATTCATTGATAATCTTACCAGTGAAATGATTTATAGACTCAAACTGCAATTCCTCCCAGTTTTGCAAAAATGATTGAAAATGGTCTAAAGATAGAAGATGTAATGGCAAATAAGGGAGAGTTAAAACTCTACAACAATTCTTATAGCAACAATCACAACAACAACAACAACAATGGTAACAATAACAATGACAAACCTAAATTCTGGTCAAAGAATAGAAATGTTACCAATGGAGGAAATGACGATAACAATAGTGTCAAACAACAACCAATCTTTAACTTATCAAGCCAAGTGCCAAACAAAAACAATCAAAAGAACAGTAAACCCAAGTCTTTCTTCTCAAATCCCCACAAGAGATTCACAAACATTGGGGAACCATTGGAATCAGCTTTAAAGACTCTTCTTGCAAATAAATTGATTACCTTACCAGAAGCAAGAAATTATGAGCCTCAAATCAAACCAAGTTAGTGGAATGACAATTATTTTTGCAACTATCATCGAAACACGGGACATCAAACCAATGATTGTCAAATATTAAAGCACCTTATTCAAGACTTAATTGATAATGGAGCTATCATAGTGGATGATCATAAAATGAATGAATCGCATCTAGCATTCAAAACTCCACTCCCAAATTATGAACAAGGTGAACAACCTAAACCAAAGGATGACAAGGGAAAAGCCAAGGTAAACTATACTTACACATATGATGATGTGGTAAATGTCATCATTGTCAAAGACAAAACACCTTCAGAACCGATCAACGATATTACTAGAAGCAAAGCAAAGGTTACATTTCCGAGTACAACGAATGAATCAACATCTACTCCGAGACAATACAACTTAGTGGAACAATTACAAAAGATATCCGCCCAAATATCAATTTTGGAGCTCCTTAAAGTTTCACCTCTGCATAAGGAAATATTGGAGAGAGCTCTAGCAGAAACAACGGTCTCAAAAGACCTAGATGTAGATCAATTCCAAAACATGGTGGGACACCTCATAGCCCCTCTTTTTTTTTTCTTTTTTTTTTCCTCTTTTTTTCTTTTTTCTGGAAATGATGATGCATCTTTACAATACCCTCATAGTGCTCCCTTACATATCGAAGTCACCATTCATACAACCCGTGTCAAACACGTACTCATAGATGGTGGAGATGTGTTGAATATTTGTGCATTAAGTTTAATAAAGGCTTTGGGATATTCAGAGAATGCAATGGATCCAAAGAAAAAAATAACTATCATGGCTTATGATGAGGAAGAGCATTCTTCTAAAGATACATTTTTGTGCCAGGTTCTAGATTTGAATCTATCTTATAACATTCTTTTGGGAAGACCATGGATTTATAGCATGCAAGCAGTTCCTTCTACATACCATCAATGTGTTAAGTTTCCTCATAATGGATGAGAAATCACTGTATTAGCAGACTCCAGCCAATATTGCAATAATTTAAAACCAATGCAAGATGTAAGGGTTCCACATAATAGAGAAGTAGTATGTCCCACTAAGGAAACTCGAGAAATATTATGGCAGAATTTTGAGAAAAAGCTCAAAATAAATGATGAAGGAATGGGGAAGTACTCTTTGCATAAATTGCCACTTTCACCTAAATCACATGGAAAACCTATAAATGCTCAACCACAGATCCAATAGAAATCAATTGAAATGTTTGATGGAGCATTTGTTAGAGCTGGAACACTTTCAGAGGAAACTGAAGATAAGGATATGCTTAGCTGGTTGCACAAAGATGAAAATGAGACTATAGCAACAGTTATAGAAGTCATTATTCCCATAGAGCAATATGGAAATGATTACAAAATCATGCAACAGATGGGATGTGAAGGAAATGGGTCGATTGGTAAGCGCCATGAAGGTATTTCAGAACCCATTTATCCTCACATGCAATCTAAGAAAGATAAATCAGGACTTGGGTATTCTAAACCAAAACAAAAGCAGCCTAATTATCAACATCCCAAATGGAGAAAGAAAGCAATTCCTAAACAAGAACCATGGCAAGAAAGGCTACATCAAGCAATAGAAACAGTAAACAAAAAGCATAAACAAGAAGAATATGAGAGATAGCAGGAAGAGCTTGCTATCAAAAGAGAAGAAGAATCTTACAAACAAGTCCAAAGAATACAAGGAAGCATGTAACCTGATCAAGATATTCCAGAAACAATAAATGAACAGATGACAAAAATCAAACAACTATTCTCACCATATAACATTCATGTCAGATATAGTGGTGTCATTATAGATAATGATTCAAAGATAGATTCTAATTAATATGAATGGGGTTCAAATCCATTATCTGATGCATCAAGTAAAGAGAATGATGAGGAACAAACTGTTGTTACAAGTGACGACATAATTTCTATAAAACAGAGAAGAGTGCTAGAAAGAAGGCAAGAAGAAATCAGGATCCAAGGAAAAGAGGCATATGCAAGACAACAAAGACAAGAGAATGAGAAGAATCAAGAATTAATAACATAGGGAACACAAACAATCATTGATCAATCATCAGAAGATCAACAAAATATCAGGTTTATATCAAACATTGAGCAAGAAATACCAAGATATGGAAGAAATCTAGGAGAACTAATAGAAAGTCAAGTAGAAACGATTGTTAGTCCAGAAGAAGTTGAGTTCGAGAGAAGGCAGAAGCTAGCAAACAAAATAGTAACAGAATCCTCTACGCCATGTGCACAAGTATGTCAACTTCAAGCCACAAATGAATTTGATGAAATTAACCCAGAGGGAACCTACAATACCAAAGATGTGTGCATTAATACAATTCATTCGTTTGAGGGACAAACATCAACTAATGAATCACTTGAGAGAATCGCAAAATACCCATCCTGACTTCATTAGAGCTAATTGGAGAGCACTTGGGAGAGATTATCCTCAAGAGAGTTCTATGTATGACATCACCTACTCAATACCAAATTATGACTATTATGTCATGAGTATTGAAATACCCAACGATGATGAAGACTATGTCCTACCTATGCTTCATCCAGAACTGATTGACTGGGAAAACACTAAAAACCTTGAATTTGATATCTTTCCAATGATCATGCCTTAGACATATATCTTAACAACATTGAATCAATCACATCTACGATATCTTCCACCAGTGAATCAAGTAATGCTTCTTGCAGTCGAGAGGGTGCCAAACTGTCCAGTCGTAAAATTGAAATAAAACAAGGAAAATGACCTAGTGTTGAAAACCATTTCATGGCAATACTAGATCAGTCAAAAGGAAAAATAAAGGACGTATCTGATGGTGAAAACCTCCTTGAGGCACCGGAGGATGGAAGGTTTGACACCCTCCCTGCATATTTTCAAGAGAGATCTGTTATATTAATAGAGCCAATGGAATCAATAAACATTGGCACATCAAAGGATCCCAAGGTACTTCATCTTGTTGCATCATTATCAGATGAAGAAAAGAAAGGCTACATAGATTTCTTCAAACAAAGACAAATAAATTTTGCTTGGTTTTATGCAGACATTCTAAGACTTCATCCAAATATCATCATGCACCATCTCAATATAGATCTAAAAGCAAAACCAATTAAGCAAAAGTTAAGAAAGATGCATCCACATATCACTCTCCTTATCAAAACAAAGCTGAAGAAACTATTAGATGTGGATTTCATAAGACCTGTAGCTTATCCAAAGTGGGTTTCAAGCATTGTACCAATGTCAAAACTGGATAAAAGCATAAGAGTTTGCACCGACATCAGAGATTTGAACAAAGAATGTCCCAAAGATGACTTCCCACTGCCAAACATTGATATAATTGTAGATTTATCAAAGGGACATGAGATATTTTCCTTAATGGATGGATTCTTAGGGTATAATCAAATAAAAATTGCCCCTGAAGATCAAGAGAAGACATCATTCACTTGTGCATGGGGTACCTACTATTGAAATGTCATGCCATTTGGGCTTTAAAATGTAGGAGCAACTTATCAGAGAGCCATGATCACAACAATTTTCCATGACATGATGCATACATTTATGGAAGACTATGTGGATGACATGCTTGCAAAATCTCATACAAGGAAAGAACATTTGAAGATCTTGGTCAAGATCTTTGACATGTTTGAACAATATCAATTAAGATTAAACCCAAAGAAATGTGCATTCAGAGTTACCTCATGAAAACTCATTGGGTACATTATATCAGCAAGTGGAATCGAAGTAGACCTTGAAAAGGTAAAAGATATAATGGAGATGGAGTCACCTAAGAATATAATCCAGTTGCATTCTCTACAAATGAGATTGCAGTCAATCGGAATATTCATTTCTCAGCTAGCAGATAGATGACATCCCTTCAGTCACTTATTACACAAGAATGTTCCATTCAAATGGGATCATAAATGTGAGGAAGCTTTCATGCAAATTAAGGAATATTTGGTGAATCCTTTGGTACTAGTATCACCAATCAAAGGGAAATCATTGTTGCTTTACATTTTAGTGACAAATGTATCACTAGGAGTTGTCTTAGCACAACATGATGAAGAAGGAAAAGAAAGAGCAATATATTACATCAGCAAAACACTTGTAGGCTATGAATTGAACTACACATCAGTTGAGAAGACATGCCTAGTAGTTGTATTTACAACTCATAAATTGCGACATTATATGCTGACTCATTCTATAAAATTGATAATAAAAATTGATCCATTGAAGTTTTTTCTAAGCAAGCCGACATTGACACGTAGATTGGCCAAATGGGTTATGATACTAAGTGAGTTTGACATAGAATATGTTGATCAGAAAGCTATCAAAGGAAAAGTAATTGTTGATCAATTGGCTGAAGTACCCTTGCAAGATGACACACCATTGCATATTGAATTTCCCGATGCAGACATTCTAACAGTTAGCACATTTTTTTGGGAGTTATACTTTAATGGCTCATATACACAACATGGATTAGGTGCAGGAATCTTGTTCATAACACCTCAAGGCCATACAATTCCAAAATCATATAGACTATGATTTCCATGCACAAACAACACTGTAGAGTATGAGGCATTGGCCATTGGGGTCAAAATGGCCATTGAATGGAACATCAAGGAACTACATGTTTATGGAGATTCATACCTCACACTCAACTTGATAAATGATGATTATCAAACCAAAGATGACAAGATGATGCCCTATAAAAAGTTGGTTGAAGATTTTAAAGAGCACTTTGAAGAAATATCATTCACTCAGATCCCAAGGAATAAGAATAAAGCAACAGATACAATGGCTACAATAGAATCTCTTTTACAAAACCAAGAGAATCAACAACGTTACGAATTCCTAGTGGAAGATATATTGCATCCTAATGCTAAGTCCCAGAACACCCACATGATTTTCCACATATCTGGAACTGATCAATCCTTATATAGCCAAACTTATCGATACCTAAAGGAGAATATCCTTCCCCCAGACCTATCCTGCAATCAAAAAACAAATTTTATCCGTTGGTCATCTCATTATCTAATACTTTATATAGACGAGGTCTTGATAGCACTCTGCTGAGGTGTCTTGAACAGGAAGAATCTAAGAAAGTTCTCAACAAAGTCCACAAAGGTATTTGTGGCATGCACTCAAGTGGCTTAACACTGGCTAAGAAACTTATTCGATTGGGTTACTATTTGCCTACTATGAAGAGAGTTTCATTTACATATGCTAAGAAATGCAAACAATGTCAGATCCATGGGAATCTCATCCATGCACCCATAGGAACTCCATCCTATGGCAAGATCATGCCATTCTCTCAATGGGGACTTGACCTAGTAGATAAGATAAATCCTTCATCTTCTAATGGACATAAGTTCATTTTGATTTCTACTGAGTATTTCACTCAATGGATTGAAGAAGTGTCTCTAACAAAGGTGACAGGAAAGCAAATATCATCATTCATCTTGAACTACATAATCTATCGCCATGGAGTCCCTATGACCATCATCACTCATAATGGGAGGCCATTTAAGAATCAAGACATGAAGGAACTACGTGAGCGATTTCATATCCAACATGGGTTCTCAACACCATATTATCCACAGGGAAATGGTCAAGTCGAGGCATCAAATAAAACAATCCTAAAGATCTTGAAGAAGATAGTTAATGAAGCTGGTAAAGACTGACACATTCAACTAAATCTTGCTCTATGGGCATACCGAACTAGCATTCGTACACCAATGGGGGAAACTCCATATTTTCTTGTGTATGGATCAGAAGCAATATTACCAGTAGAAGTAGAGATACCTTCTCTACGGGTGTCCTCAAAAGGTCTTATCCCAAAGGGGGAACAATGAGGCTCTAGGCTTCAAGAATTTGAATTGATTCATGAATGTAGCCACAATGCTTCAGATCACTTAAAAGCATACCAAAAAAGGATGGCAAGAAGCTATAACAACAGAGTTAAGCCACAAATTTTTCAGATTGGAGATCTAGTCCTAAGAGAAAATCCACTCAACTAGCAAGATCGAGAAAAGAAAGGCAAATTTGAGCCAAATTGGTTGGGTCCCTTTGTCGTGGTAGCATCATATGGTTTGGTAGCATACAGATTATCTACACCAGAAGGTGATTGGTTCAATGAGCCTATCAATACTATGCATCTAAAGAAATTCTATGCTTAAAAGTATCAGCAGAAAATGCCAAAAAATAATGAAAAAGCAGAAAAAGTATAAAAATCAGAAAAGCAGCAAAAATCCCTAAAAATCATAAAGAGAAAAATACAAAAATAGTGTAAAACAGCGAAAACAATAAAAAAATAAATAAAAATGATATATATATAAATGCAATAATTTTAGATGGTGAAAACCCGGTAAACAGGCGCTATTGAAAGTGGGTTCTTTCATCTATGAGATCGCTTTGCACATCTATCCATCCTATCACATCTATCTATTTTAGCATATCCATTTCATCTATTGCATCCATTTCTCTGAACCATTAGCAGGAAATTTGTAGCTTATCAACAGTTATCAATCTTTGACATACTTAGTGTAATCACTTTCTTGGATTTTATCAGAGTTAATCATATTCGTATCACATCCCACCATGGTTTGGATTATCCTTTATATATCCATCATAAATTTTGTTTCTGCTGGGGGCAAAATCCTAAAACCTTTGCTAAGGACATCTTTAAAAGCTTTGAAAAATCCAAAAACATTCAAACACTTAGAAAAACAAAAACACCTAGGGTTTTGAAATAGACGACAAGCAACAAGACAACAAAGATCAAGACATTTGTAACAACTGACTTGTAAAACTCAGAATGCAAAGATTCAACCAACAAGTAATAAGGGATTATCAATGATCATTCGTCAAGATGATTATATCATTTAATGACTATGAGAACATATGTATGACATGCATGATTTAGTGTTTATATCTTGATTTTTGCTAATCATGTACCTTATGCAACTCGATGATGTCCATGACTAGAGGAGATATGATGGGGCATGATTATTTTGTTTGTTTGTTGTTTGTGGTTTATCTCTTAGTAATGTATGTACTTGTCTAAGGATATTATCGACAAAAGATCATGGAAGACGTTTCGAGTCATGCATGAAAAGGGATAATCCTTGTCTGTTCTGCAAGAAATACTCAGGTCAACTTGGTTCATCATATCAAGTTGCTTGTATTAACTTGCTCTATCAAAATCCATGTAAGAAATACTCAGGTCAAATTGAGTCATTATGTCAAGTTGCTTGTATTTTCTTACAATAATTTAAAAGCTCAATGATGAAATCAAGCACTATTACCAAAAAGCATGTGAGGAATGGTAGTATCATTTAAGTCAGGTCATTTTAGATTAGTGCCATTTGCGGTTTCATTATAAGCATTTCATTGTCAATTTCATTATAAGCATTCATTGTCAGTTGCATTATAAGTTTTTCATCTCATTTCATTCGAGATCAACAGTCGAAATAAAGATTGAGTATATTAGGACAAACAAACAAAAATTTGCACTAATCATATTAAGTTGCATTAAATTATTTAGGTTCATTTCATCTTTCAATCATTAGGTTTGCATGTTATCATAATCATCATATCGCTCATCATTCATCATTAATTAATTGCATTCGATTTAATTGCATTAGTTTTAATAGAGTGTAATTTGTATTGATCATATCATTTTTTTCGTTGCATTAGGTTCATTTATCAGTATCATTTTCACATCTAGTTATCATTAGTTTCTTTAGGATCATTTATTCATTAGGTTCATTTAATTGCATTTTTGCATTTAGATTCATTAATCATATTATTTCATCATTATTATTAATATTTGATCATCTAATTATCATAGGCATTTAAATCATAAATAAAAATCAAATGCATTTCATGAGTATCATTTCATCATTTCATCATCATATGCATGTACATCATAGAATAGCAATAAACATGCATTGCATAAATCATCATTATAAGCATTTTTCATATAGATCATCACATTTAATCATTTAAGTTAAGCATCATTGAATCATTTTCATCATCATATAGATCATATAATCATCAGTCACATCATTTCATAAAGATCATCATCATATCATAGAGGCATATAGATCATTATAAAATCAGAAAACACAAAGAAAAAAAAGATCATCATAGGATCATCCATGTAATCAATGCATATAGGTCATCATCACAATAGGGTGCATCATAAATCATAAATCAAAGCATCATATAAATTCCATGTCTGCATATCATCATAAACATAAAAAGTCAAGTATACAATGATATCCCAAAGAAATAATCAATAAAATACAATGTCCCATGATACAAATCAAGTCTCAAATCAAGGGTGTCCAGTGCCACTGTCTCCCAAATTTGTCTGTCTCTGTGCAAGTAGACGAGAAGACCCACCAAATAGACCTGCTCCTCAATCCCTGTCTCTCTGAGGAGGCCCCATAACCCCACCACTATTGGTATCCATCCTGACTGTGGTCACATAGCTACCTATTCTCTGGCTCTCTGAGACCAGATCCTCATATAACCTCTGCCAATGCGCAATCTCCTTCCCAACCCGGAATAATGCTCTAACAGTGTCGTTTGAGAGAGTACTAGAACCAACCTATTGTATATGATTGAGAGTATCCTGTACATCACGATATCTCCTCACTGACCTATCTCTCTCAAGAGTGAGAGCTTGTACATGTTTTCTCAGCTGATCAATTTGTGCTCTGAGATCATCCATACTCTCCTGCTGAGGTATATCCTGCATAGCCTCCTCATTAGCCCTCTCTACTGTCTCTCCACCAACTGGAGTCTGAATCTGTGTGGATCTCCTGATCCGCTAAAGGATAAGTGGCACATGTTCCTCTAAATTGTCCTCGCCCTCATCCCAACCTCCATGTGCCGCTATAACCCCGGGATCTGACCAAAATCAATCCCCCTCCCCTGACCTTTGTCCAATCCGTCGCCTCTACCTAATCTAGGAGAAGGTAATCCTCTCACTGATCCAATCATGCCATTCTCTCTCCCTGTATCCCTCCCAACTCGACCTGCATCTCTACTTGCCATGGGAAGTGGTCTCCCTATCATGCCAACCTGCCCAATCTCTCCAAAAGGTCCTCCTTGGACTCTAGCTCTGCCTCCTCTCTGGCCTCGCCTCCCTCCGCGATCATCACCATCATCATCCCCCTCATCTCCCCCAACCTCTTGAGTAGCTTTGAGCTCTTGCCTCCATCTCTGCCTCCTGATAATAGGATCATCATAATCTCACTCCTCACCTCCTGAGCTGGGAGGAGGGTCCATAGGATCAGTAATGCAAAGGAATAGAAGAGTAGGTTGATATTGTGCTTAATTTGTTGTAATACCTGCATCTAGAATATGAGGTCTAAAATCGTAAGCCACCATGGGAACAACCAAAAACTCTACGTATGCTACATAAAAAGACAAAGAAGGACCCCAATCTCATTTGTCCTTGTATGCTCGCCCATACATGGCCACACCAGAAGGCATATGTTGAATATAGCCAAACTGTCCCAAAATCTGACCAAATAACTGTCTCTCAATAATAAAAGAAGTACTACTGATCAGATATCTACTCTGCAAAATCAACGGTAATACATGAACATCCTCTAACCATGGCTCACAATGAATGTATGGTCACCAAATAACAATATCCAAAGAATCAAGAACCCATCTCCAATACTCTAGCTCACCCAACTTACGTTGAGTAACGATACCTCTGTACAAGTAAACAAAAGATTGACCATCTCCTCTAACCCTATCATGCACTGGTCGTGTGACATCAATGTGCTCCCAACACCAGATCTGGAGGAGTGTACACCCAGTAGACAGACTAGCCCTGCCATCATACATGACCTGATGTAAATCATGATAAAGATGCATGAGCATGCAAATACCCCACACATATAGAGTATGGTGTCGCATCATGCTCTGAAGAATGTCGCCCCATCCAACAGTAAAACCTCATGATCTCCTATCTAGGCAGATAAATCCACCAATCAAACCTGTGAGTATAACTGGGAGAGTCTCATAATGCATAATCATATCCTCCCATCTGATCTCCCCACCATCAATGCACTCATCTCCAAAATCTGCCCCGCAGGCCTTAGTCCCTCCTAAGTCCTGGTAGTCATACTGGACAAGCTCGTCAGTGACAAGGATATGTAGGATACTGTATACATCCTCGAGCGTCACATTGATCTCACCAATGGGTAGGTGAAACGTGTTATGCTCACTATGCCATCTCTCAACCAATGTTGTCAATAGACCCCTGTTATGTGTAATATCTAGCATATACAATAGGTGACGCAAACCACAAGATCAAATGTCTAATCTCATCCTGACTCAACTCTGGAACCAAGTGGCGCATCGTCGGGAATTTCTCTCGACATTGGAGAACATCAAGTTTCTCCTGTTTAATTAGACAAATTTGTCCATCAATCATCTCTTCTCTCAATTTTTTTTTTAAGAAAATCTTATCTATCAAGCAAATCATGTTATCCATCAAATGATCAAAGATCTCACGCTCCTCATTAGAGACTCAATCGGTCTCTTCAAGCTCCTATCAAACCATCAATCATGGTTTTATCAACCAACTATCCTATCAATTAAAACATCTATCAAACAATCAATGAGCAATCATCAATCAAGTAATAAATCATCGATCAATCTTATCAATCATCATAAATTGTCTATCAAACTATCAAATTGAAGCATCAAAACCTCTTATCAAATTTCTCAGGATGAACTTACACATTGTATCAATCAACAAAGTTAAATTTTTCACAAAAGATTTGTCGAAATCAACATATGCGATAACAAAATATGCACAGGCGTTAAATAGAGAAAAAGTGCTAACTAACATCACGAAGGTGCTAATCTACATTGCAAAAGCAGGAATTCAATCAAATGCGCTAACCAACATAACATTTGCGAAACCTAACGAAGCAAAAGCGCTAACAACGCAAAAGTGCTAACCAAGGAAATAGATGCATGAACAAACATGACATATGCGCTAAACTAATGAAAATGCTAACCTATTCAATGAAAGTGCTAACTTACCACGCAAATGCGAGAAACAACAACACAAAAAAATGTAAAAAAATTCAAACTACCCTAAATCATGCGAAAAACACGAAAAACTTGTACAGAAATTTAAAAAAACTAAGCTTGGGAAAGGTCACTCACTGATGGGATGTACTCGACGAGTCTCTATATTGACGAACACACTCAAATCTGTGGTTCTCGTACAGGATCACCATCTTGCCAGCTCAAAACTTCAAGATAATTTCCCTTTCTCTCCAAAAGCTGACAAATTGCAAATGAGGATAAAATGAGCCAATTGTTAATTTTATTATTACCTTTTTTATTTTTTGAAGGGGTAATTAATTTTTCAAAGTGGGGCAATTTTATTTATTTTTCATAGGTAAATTTAATTGAAAGGATTATTTTTAATCAAATCTTTTCAATCAATTATCGTGAGATTAATGACTAAATCAAAATTTTCAAAATTTCACGATCAATCACTCAAGGGGGCACACAATCAGGATTTTTATCATCATTAGGGGCATCATTGAGACTTGATTTAATCTTTGAAACAATGTTGTCTCAACATCATTTCAAAGAGGGGCAAAATGTATACACATAAAATTGGCTACAAGCAATTAAATAAATATTTTATATTTATTTAATGATTATTCTTCTATTAAATTATTTATTTATTTAATTCATTAGTCTTTAATATTCTTCTATTAATTAATTGAGTTGAAACATTTAATTAATTCATTCATTATCCCTATTGCACGATCTGACCTCATCTCTTATAGTGTTGAGACCTTGCAGTAGGTAGGACTTAATTTCTAATGGGCTCATTAATATCCATTCAAATTCACCAATAAATCAAGGACCCAATGATAAATTGACACTTCTCTAATTGTTACCTTACATGTTAAATGATTAATTTTTCATATTTTCCTAATATATTTGATTGTGTATTTAGTAGTATTAGTCTCTAAAAAAAATATGATATCTAATGACTAATAGGCATAAATATTTATAATTTTACTATCGTAATTTATGCCAAATGACCATCTACTATTTGTTTTGAATGTTATGACTAATTTTCAAGAGTTTTACAAGTTCAATAATTTAAGAGATTTTCTAAAGCAAATTTTAAAATATTTTAACTTAATTAATATTATGATGATTTCTATATATAGTAGTGACAATAAATATCAATCTTAAGAACTAATTTATAATATTATTTTTAAAAACATATTTTTTCCATTAATATTATGAAAGTGATAGTTATGTCATTAATATTTATTTTAATTTTTTTGTGGTCTAGGTGAACATCTCAAATTTACAAGTAATTGTCATTAAAATCATTTTCTTAGTTCATCATTTAGAATTGATAATATAGATCTTCTTGATTTTTTATGTATTTTTCTCTCTAATTTTAATATGAGGGATATGGTTAGCTATGTTCATGGGTGAATGCCATAATATTTATTTGGCATTTCTTTTTTAATACTTTAATTAATAGAATTATTTAATATGATTTTTGGATGGCTCATTTGTTAGTGTTAACACAATATATTTTCCAGGGTTAACATGATATAATACTTAACTAGTTCCATATTAGGTCTCATACACTTGCATACTTAAGCTTACTTAGGTAATTTATTTTTTATTTCTCGTAACATATGACTAAGACAATTATTATGATCTTAGCATGTCACAAGATTTCATCTAAGGTTTTATCCTATCTTTATAACAATAATTTATTTGTTGTATACTTTATCAATTTCATTTTATATCCAATAAATTATTTGGCCTCATAACATTTATATTTCTTCTCTTACGCAGAAGGTTGTTTTGGTTGTAAGTGATCCTTGAGTTTTTGTGGGTTTGATCAATAATTCTTAAAATATTCACCCACATAATTTTATATGAATTCATAACTTTTAATTAAAAAAAATGTTTACAAAGTACATTTATCAATGTAGGGTTGACATCATTATCCACCAACCTCTAGTAAGTTAGCACCTTGTCACATGGGTGACCAACACGCAAGCTCCATCTTATCTTTTAGAAGTCGTAAAAAGGTTCTTTTTATGAAAAAGATCATAATTTGGGCATAAAGTTAGATTTTTGCAAATAAATAGGTTGTAGACAATTAATTTCAAGAAATATTTTCTATTAAGTATAAGTCAACTTAATTTCAAGAATTATGCAATTGTCATCTACTTGGTTGTTCTTGATTTTGCTCCAAGTATCTATTATTTTGATTTGAATTCACTTTAATTTTGCCCTAGATAATTATTATTTCAATTTGAAGTCACTTTTATTTTTTAATTATACTTTGGATATCTTACAAAACATGGAATCTTTTTTTTTAACCTTGTGAGGGTTTTGAAAACAATTATTTTAATCTTTAATATTTATATGAGGATTATATCATTGTAAAATGTAAGATTTTAAATTCATCCTCCAGTACAATCACCCTAAATAAAGGGAACTATGGGTCTTGGCAAAAATACATCTTAAAATATCTTAGGTGGCCTCATCTCTTGCCACGTCACTATGGACTTTCCCTTAAAAATGAATTGCACCTAATAAAAAATAAGCATGAGATATCGAGGATGGTCGATCCTTGGATTGATTGGTAGCAATGTTAATTTTGACACTATGTATTCTATCTCATATATAAGTGCTCATGCGCTCTTTAGACCAAAATCTACAAGATCTTTAGAGACTCATATCACTGTTCATTCCTAAATTATTGTATTATGGATATTATTCTACTTTTGATGATTGTGATAATCTACCATATGATAATGATACAAAAGACCAGCCTAATTATTTCATAGGTCTCGATAGTTGTGATGGAATTGAGGCTTCACCAAATTTGCTCCTTCTCCTCCTATAGATCTATATCCAGTCATTTTGCTCCTACTTCAAATTCAAAGACATCATTTTCATTATCTTCAAGTCACTATTTTGAGGCTAAGGATCCATACATTCCAAGTGTTAGATCCTAAAACTATTACTTCATAATCCTAGAACGTTTATCACCTTCAAGGCCAAGGATATGTTGTCAAAAAGGAAAAAATGGTTTCATCAATAGATTGTGGATTGTCAAAGGCTAATGATGAGACTACACAATCTCTCATACACTTTGGACTTTGCTTAATTTTGACAAGGATATTCCTAGAGGTGACCTTTTTAGGCTTCTATGTGAATAAAATGTAACATGATGAAAATAATTGGCAACGATGTACCTAATTTATACCTAACCCTAATTATTATAACTAGTCAAAGACAACTTAATTGCATTCAACCTCTTATATAATTTATAACACCTTGCATATACACTTATGAATGACAATAATATTATGCTCCCTTTAAGATGATTTTCATATATAATGAAAGTTGCAACTAAGTTGAATATGATTCTTTAGTGATTTAATTATTTGGGGTTTGCTTAATATTTGCTCACTAGTTGGTAATAATAAACTATAAACAATAGGCATTCTACTTTACTCCTAATCTATTCCTACTGCTAAGAGATATGGAGATGATTAAATGATGGAAAGATTGACCCTTCACCAATGTGGATCAATGATTACTTCATTAGGCAATAAAACAACAAAGAGAAAAAAAATCAATTAAAGAACTAGCAAAATGATTTAATTTACATGCAATTCAAATATTATATTTTATATTATGGATATATTTAATAAGCCATATTGGAACCTATAGAAAATCACATGTAAAAGAGGAAGACCATTACAAATAATTTATAATAGCATTAGAAGATATCACTCTTCGTCTAACATTTATCATAGTCACACCAATAAATATGATGAGGCAAAATGCATAATCACGACTATTTATTCCTCTTAAATACTACAAACTACTATGGAGACATACCCATACATGGAAATATGTTGTTATAGACTCTTCCTACTCTTTACCAAAAATATTCCTACATTTGAATCCCTACAATAACCTACTGACTCATTTGACCTAAACAAATGGCTCATTGACAAACTCTTTTGATGTAAAATGAATTGGTTTATAATTTTTAATATTTAGTGTCCAAATACTCGTGAAAAAATCGAAAGGGGTTAGAATCTATGGACTTTGCATATAGGAATCATCTAAATCATGGATGTCACATGTGGGAAAGGTTCAAGTCCATTGAACATTCAAAATGAATGATAGAGATTCATTGTGAGTTGATCTAGGTAAGTGGAACCTTATTAGCCACATTTATGGTGGTATGGGCACCATTGCAATTTTTAATTAGATATTCATGTGAAATCATGCCTAACATGTTAAATATATGTATGTTTGGTGAGAAAAGACAATTGGAAGTAGTGAGGTCTAATTGAACATTAATGGAGCGATGGGCAAGCTATTAAGGTATGTGAAAACACATTCCAAGGATTTTGGGGTCAAAACTAAGGAAATAGTAGATTTTTTGGTCCATGAGGGACCTTGGAACTAGGTTCCAAAGTGGAGGAGAAATCCACAAATTTGGTGGAAGAAGTGAGTGAAACTAGCAAAAGTTGAGGGGTGGAAGGAAACAAGGAATCGTGACCAAACGTAGAGGTGTAAGGTTCTCCTAGAGGTCTGGGCTTCAAGGAAAAGAAGGGAAACTATGAGGTTAAATTGAGTGTTGGAGGGAATCAAGAATTCAAAACCAATTATGATAAATTGGCAAGGTCAAAGATCAAGTCCTAAGAGGGATCAAGGACCTAAGAAGAGCGAACAAATGAAGAAATGGGTCGCAGGCCTATTGATGGATAGGGATGGATAATGAGGAGGGATTGGGGAATGAGATAATAAAAAAACTGTGGATATCAAAATAAATTTGAAGGTGAAAATTTCTTTTGGGATCTGGAGGTTCAGTGGGAGTAAATGAAACTAGGGGTGAGGTTAAAAGATATGAAATGGATGCAAGGTAGAAAAAATGAAAAAAAGAATAGATTTTTACGGAGTCAAGAGTCTAGATGGACTTGGGACTAGGAGGAGTGGGAAATAAGTTGTTGTGACTAGGCCCAAAAAGGGATTTGAGACTAATATATAGAAAGATAGGGAAAAATTAAAGCAAAAGTAATGATTGGTCTCTACTATATACATAGAGTTGGTCCACTATGTCATGAACTCAGCCTGGTTGAAGTGTCCAAGGGGGTAAATTAATGTCCTAAGTGAAGGCTTCACTAAATTATCGATCAAGGACGTATCTTCAAATATGGTGTTGGAACTATGTGTGCAGTAAAGGAGTTCTCAAGATTCCTATCATTGCATGAATGAAAGCACTAACTAATGAAGGCATAAATAGTGTTGGAACTAAAAACTATATGATACAATAGTTGTTGCGAGTGACTCGGAGAGTGACCTAGAAATGGTTGCGGACAGTAATTAATAATATGATAAAGTGATAGTTTGGTTGCAACCAAGACTCTAACTACAAACAGTATGACAAATAATAATAATAACTTTAACAACAATTAGAAACTAAAAACAATCTATTTGTTGCATTCATGAATAAACTAAGTAATAGAAAAGAGAAAGGAGGACTATGATACCTTAAGTGGCCCTTGCTCGAGGCGTGCGATCTCCAAAAAGTAATAGTATGGCAATTTAGGTAAAAACAATTATTGTATATTCTCATTCATAACTCATATTCAAGATAACAAGATTAAAAGTGTGTAGAAGATCACATTGTTTGTAGTTCTATCATTAACAAACTAGTAAATGGAAACAACTTAACTCACAAAAGAAGATCCTAACTAAAATGACACTTCCCCTGTTTAAAGAAATCATAAGGAGTGGATCATTTACTTCTTCTAACTATACCTAAACAAATGTTTATTGGATATTCGTTAATATGTTGTCATTGATGTCAACATATGTGGTGATTGTTGATGAGGAGTTTGTTGGATAGTTTTATGTGTATTCCAATGTTGCAGTTTGATTGGATGAGTTGGTTTAGTCCATGTATTGCAGATGAGTTGATGCGGTTTAAAGGGTTTTGGTATATTGTCTATAGATGGTTCACTCTCATTTGCAGAGGTTTGCATGATTATTTGATTGAGTTATGAGATCTGTTATTGAGGATGTTGTTTGTGTTCTTTGGTATACTGGTTTGTGCTTTGTATTACTTTTGAATTGATATATCTTTGGTTGCAGATGTGTGGGTTGTGTTCTAGACATTGATGTGTATCCTCAGTTCGAGTGGTTCATGATTTGGAGGTCCGTGAGAAAATCTTTTAGTTTGACAATCAATTATGTTGATGTTCTTGTGCTCCGTTAGAAAGATGATGATTCTAGTAATTTGAGTTGTTGCGGTTATTTTGATGCAATTCACGTTGCTTGTGAATGTCTCTAGACTGTGTTCTATGCATATTGGTGATCCACATTGATTATTATGCATGTTATTGAAGATTTTCTTTGTCCAGTGATGTTCTTGATGGTTGTAGCATGTTGCGGATGATTGAGGCGTAATTCTTGGAGGTGTTTAATATTTGCGGTATTGATTTGGGTCTAGACTATGTCTTAGCCGATATTATTTTGGTCTGAATGTATTGTTGTAGTGTGTGAGGATATTATTTTGTAATGTGTATTGAGGGTTTAGTTGTCCTTGAAATAGAGGTTGATATATTGTATAAATATATATAATACTCATGTAAGATGTATGTGATTTTTTGCATTGTATATGATCGATTTGGATGTGCAAACAAGTGATTTGATCTTTCATAAGTGTGAAGAAGAGAAGTGTTGCAGAGCAAACTGTGTGCTTAATCAGAACTGTACTCAAGCATATGGAGATGTTATTTTCGCATTTCATGTAATCTGGATTGTAGTCTGAATGTCTTTGTAGGTCAGTGAGACTGTCTATAAGGCAGTGAGCCTTCCCTTAAGGTTGTAGCCTTTTTAGGTTTCTTATTTTGAGCAATGAGCTCTAGGCAGTGTGCTTGAATGCATGTGCATTCCCATTGTAATATTCACATTTACTCCTTACAGGGTATTATCTCATTGTGGGTAGGTTCCCACCGTGGTTTTTTCCTTAACCAGGTTTTCCACATCAAAAATCTTGGTGTTATGTGTGTTATTGATGTGGTGTTGTTTCATGATTTAAATGTTAATTATCATATCTATTTTATGGTTTAAGCTGCAGTAAGTTTTGGTGCAAACTGATTCACCTCCCCCCCCCCTGGTCTCAGTTTGTTGCATTGTTGCTAACAATTCGTATCAGAGCTAGATCCTCTAGAAGAAACTTGACCGCTTAAGGAAATCTAGGATGGTAACCTTTTCTTTCAAGAAGGATAGTCTTAGATTTGATGGAACGAACTACACTCTTTGGAAGAGCCAGATGCAAGTTCATTTGAGATGCATTGGAGAAAAGTATTGGAAAATTACTAAGAATGTATATAATATTCCGTAGAATGGTCCTACTACTCCAGATGAGCTAAAGGAAGCATAATACAATATTAGAGCCAAGGAAGCATTGTTGGGTGCGTTGTCAGATTCTAGGATGACTAATGTAATGGACTTAGAGACCGCTCATGAGATCTAGGTAAAATTGGAGACCTTGCATGAAGGTGATAGTCATGTGAAAGTCGCTAAGTTGTAGAGCTTAAAAGGAAAGTATGAGAACCTGAAGATGGTTGAAGAAGAGAATATTACTTATTTTATGCAAAAAGTGAATGAGCTTGAATGCAGAATCAGATGTTGGTTGGTAAGCTTGCTGCTTTTGAGCTGAGTGAGCTTAGAAACCCTCTTCCTAAGACTAAATCTGCATTCATAGCTACTATTTCCGGGAAGTAGAGATATGATCTGAAAGAAAGTTATACAAGAGTATCTTAGATATGAGAAAGAGATGAAAGAGATGGAAGATGAAGAAAGAGAGCTTGAGAAGCTTGAAGCACTTATTGCAAGAAGATTGCCTAAAGGTACCGGTAAGTATGAAGAGAAATTACCTCTTAAATGTTTTTCATGTAACAAGATATGACATTTTGCATCAAAGTGTCCGAAAAGGGATAGAAATCCTAAGAAGCCATTTAAGTCATATAAGCCTAAATATCAGAAGAAGTGTTATTATATTGTTGATGAAGGTGTGATAGATGATGAGTTGGATAAAGGTATTTTCCTATATCAGTCTAAGTATGTGAAGGAATTGTTGAAGAAATTTGGTTTTGAGGATTCTAAACCTGTTGGTACACATATGGTGACTGGATGTAAGCTTACAAAGGATGATGATTCTCCGAAAGCTAATTAGACTAGATATAGATCTATGATTGGTGGTTTGTTGTATTTGACTCGGACTAGACCTGATATAATGAATGTTGTGTGTCATGTTGCTAGATTTCAAGTTGATCCGAAGTAATCTCATGTTACTGCTATAAAGAGGATATTCAGATATTTGAAAGGGACAATTGATTTTGGTTTGTGGTATTCTAAGAACGATGACTTTACTTTGAGTGCTTTTACAGATGTTGATTGAGCAGGTGATGTTGATGAGCTGAAGAGTACTACAGGTGGTGCATTCTTTTTGGGAAAGAAGTTGGTCTCTTGGGCAAGTAAGAAGCAGAATGCTATTTCCTTATCTACTGCAAAAGTTGAATATATTTGTTGGTGTAAATAATTATTCATCATGGATATTATTACACTTTACTTAAATTTACTTAGGTACATGCATTTAATAGTAGTTTGGGTATGAGACACTTGGGTGTTTGTGCCACATTGGGATAGTGTGTGTAGGAGAAATTCCATCTTTTATGGCCTTGGTATTGTTACTACTCTATCATATCCACTTATTATGGAGTGATAATTTCACCTTCGGTGGGTGATCCACCTCATATGGAATATTTTATTGTTTCTCCTACCTACCACACCTATTTCCTACCTACCCTTGTTTCGTATTGAGCCAAATGTCATGTTTGTGTGCTCACATATCTATAAGCCTTGATTATATAAGAAGGCTCATCTACATTGTTTGTACGGGCAATCATTGAACGATTGATGATCCAGTTGATCAGGATTTTCATCTTGATATGAATACGGTTTATTCTTGTCACGTTTTGTTCTCTCTTATTTGTGCTCTCCATTTCCTCTAGATCTTGGCAAATTCTCACATGGTATTAGAGCCATTGGAGTGTCATTAGTTTGCCAATTGAGAGAAATTTGATGTTATTTGGGGTTGTGTATTTTGGAGCTTTCTATTGCAGGTTATTATTGAAGCTTGATAGGTCAAATATGAGGTTACCATTGGATTGAGGAGATCCAATAAAATTAGTTTCGCCTTGTGTTTCATCCAAATCAGACTTCAAAGGTCAAATCTAGAGGCATTTGAAGTTTGAAGCTGCAACGAAAATTTTCCAGAAATTATAATTTTGTAGGCAATTTTCAAATAGTGATATTGAACTCATTCAAACTCCTTTTTTCGAGCAACTTTTTTTTGTTTTGGGGTAGAATTTCGTGATCTGTATAGTGGTGCAAGATTTTTCTAATTTTCGGATACAGGTTTTTCTGAAATCATGAAATCTCGATTTTTACAACTTTGGAGGCTTCGTTTGGGCTCATATGGACTCCTTTTCAGGTGTCATTTTTTTTTAAATGCATAATTTTTTGTCTACTTTCATAATCTGCCATTTGTTTGCAATGATTTTGAGTAGAAATTATACTTTTAGTATTTGGTCATTTTTGGCCTATTTGGTACTTGTATTTTGCTTGGATCTCGGTTTAGATCACTAGCAGTATTTGTTGAAGTCTCTTATATCTCATTTGTAGAAGTTGTAAAGTTGAAATCAGAAGTCCACTTTGCCATTATTTTCAAGTGCCAACATGATATTTTTATGGGGGTCAGTTGTTCATTTATATCTCTTGGTGAAATTCCATTCAAAGGCATCTTCATCTGCAGTGTTCTACATGGCTTCTTTGTTGGTGGCATCATTTTCATGTTTCCACATTTGAATATTTTATCATGATATATGCTCTTGCATGAGAAATGTTGTACTCACACTATCATAAAGTGCCACACCTCTTTGTATCTTGTCTTTGTTGACTATTTGATGTAATCCTCTTGTACACGTAGATTAGGGATATCTCGTGAGACTTGGTGCATGGCTCCAGTTGAGACTTAGATTGTACACATTTGTGCATGGATTCTATAAGACTTGGATTGTACTAGTATTTCTATCATTTACAAGTATCCAGATGATACTCAAAAGCAGGTTGTCTCCATGCCTGATCTTTTTGTTGCAGCGAGTGATTCATCGCCATCGACTTAGTACCTGGTTTTGTCACACTTTGACATTATTGGTGCAGCATTGGCTCTCTTTCTTCCTTATGAGGAGGTATTTTGGTCATCATCATTGGACCATCTTTGTAGGAGATTTGACATCAAAGGGGGGATTCATGGTCTTTCTTCTCTCTTATTGGGGGGGGGGGGGGGGGGGGGATATATATTTTTCTTCTCATTCATCATTGAGAGCATTGTGTTCTTTCATCATCTCTCTTTTGGGGGAGGGTTTTTTCCCATTGGGTTTTTCTCTCTTTCTCCATTTATGGGAGATTGCATTTGCATTTGTACATGGGTACCTAACATGGCCTCGTAGTCGGGACCCATCTTGCATTGCTTAGTTACATTGTAGACTTAAGTGCATTCCCCTAAGTTGCACTTAAGGGGGGGTGTTGGTGTAAATAATTATTCATCATGGATATTATTACACTTTACTTAAGTTTACTTAGGTACATGCATTTAATAGTAGTTTGGGTATGAGACACTTGGGTGTTTGTGCCACATTGGGATAGTGTGTGTAGGAGAAATTCCATCTTTTATGGTGTCGATCTTGTTACTACTCTATCATATCCACTTATTGTGGAGTGATAATTCCACCTTCGGTGGGTGATCCACCTCGTGTGGAATATTTTATTGTTTCTCCTAACTACCACACCTATTTCCTACCTACCCTTGTTTCTTATTGAGCCACATGTCATGTTTGTGTGCTCACATATCCATAAGCCTTGCTTATATAAGAAGGCTCATTTGCATTGTTTGTACGAGCAATCATTGAATGATTGATGATCCAGTTGATCAGTATTTTCATCTTGATAGGAATACGGTTTATTCTTGTCAAATTTTTTTCTCTCTTATTTGTGCTTTCCATTGCCTCTAGATCTTGGCAAAATCTCACAACATTGTTGCTGCTAGCAATTGTACTTAGGTAATTTGGATGAAGCAGATGTTGAAGGATATAGGAGTTATCTATGATGAGTCTATTGCTATATATCGTGACAATTCAAGTGTTATTAATATTTCAAAGAATCTGGTGTTGCATTCCAAGACAAAGCATATATCAATTAAGTTTCATTTCCCGAGAGAGAAAGTGAATGAGAAAGAAGTCAGATTGGAGTATGTATCTACAAAGGAACAGATTGCAGATATATTTACGAAGCCTTTTCCTAAAGATACTTTTGAGTATCTTAGAGAGAAGTTAGGGGTAATTGCCCTTCTCGATAAGAACTAAGGTGCATGGATTTGCATCAGTCCGATGAACTTCACAGAGGTATTTTATGCTCCGAATTAGTGAATGAGGTTGCTACTCAGGGGGAGTAGTCAATGTCAATGTTGGTGGTTCATGTGTACATATTTGTGAGGCTAATTTAAGGGGGGGGAGAATCCCGATTCCCAAGCCTTTGTCATTGATGTCAAAGGGGGAGACAAGTGTTAGAGTTATCTTGTATCAGCTAATAATTATTTATTTAATTATTAGTCTATTATACTCTACGCTTAAGCTAAACTTAGGCATTTAATAATATTGTAGTTATTTAATAATTATTCTAATTATTAAATACTCTTTATCCCTTTAGGGTTTATTTAGGGTTGCACACCTTTAGGGTTTCTATTATCCTTTATAAGGATTGTATTGTACTTTTTCAAAAATTGATTCCCTTTCTGAATGTTAATCTTCTTCTTTAGAGAATTTATGCTTTTTTGCTTTATGTGCCTCCATTCTTCTCTTGTGACAGGTATTTGCATGCAGGTGTTCTTGGGATCTCTGAAGTTGCATTTCCTCAACTTCTTCAAGAAGCATGTGAAAAACTTTGTAAGAGAGTAGAGCATTTTGATATTTAAATTGTTTGTCAAAGGGGGAGATTGTTGAGATTTGATTTCTTTCTTTGCATTGATTGTTTTTCACATTCATATGTTGCCATTAATGCCAAAGGGGGAGATTGTTGGATATTAGCTGATTTGTTGTCATTGATGTCAACATGTGTGGTGATTGTTGATGAGGAGTTTGTTGGACAATTTTTTGTGTATTCCAGTGTTGTAGTAGTTGGTATAGCCTGTGTATTGTAGATGAGATGATGCGGTTTAAAGAGTTTCTGGTATATTATCTATAGATGGTTCACTCTCATTTACAAAGGTTTGCATGATGATTTGATTGAGTTATGAGATCCGGTATTGAGGATGTTATGTAGTTGTTCGTGTTATTCGGTATCTTGGTTTGTGCTCCGTATTTCTCCAAAATTGCTATATCTTTGGTTGCGAATGTTTGGGTTGTGTTTTGGACTTTGATGTGTATCCTCAGTTTGAGTGGTTCATGATTTGGAAGCCCACAAGCAAATATTTAGTTTGACAGTTAGTTATGTTGATGTTCTTGTGCTCCATTTGAAAGATGATAATGATTCTGGTAATCCGAGTTGTTGCGGTTGTTGTGATTCAATTCACGTTGCTTGTGAAATTCTCTAGATCGTGTTCTATGCATATTGGTAGTATGCATTGATTAGTGTGCACATTATTGGAGATTTTCCTTGTTCGGTGATGTTCTTCGTATTATGCGACATTCTTGATGGTTATAGCGTGTCGCAGATGATTGAGGCATAATTCTTGGAGGTGTTTCGTATTTGCGGTATTGATTTGGGTCTAGACTATGTCTTAGCCGACATCGTTTTGGTCTACATGTATTGTTGTAACGTGCGAGGATATTATTTTGTAATGTGTATTGAGGGTTTAGCCGACCTTGAAATAGAGGTTGATGTCTTGTATAAATATATTTAATAATCATGTAAGATGTATGTCTAGGACTTCTTGCATTGTATATGAGCAAGTTAGATGTGTGAGCAAGTGATTTGATCTTTTGAAAGTGTGAAGAAGAGAAGTGTTGCAGAGCAAACTGTGTGCTTAACTGGAACTGTACTCAAGCACATGGATATGCTTTTTTTGCAGTTCATGTAATTCGGATTGTAGTCCGAATGTCTTTCTAAGTTAGTGAGACTTCCTATAAGGCAGTGAGCTCTAGGCAGTGTGTCTAAATGCATGTGCATTCCCATTGTAATATTTACATTTACTCCTAAAAAGGTATTATCTCATTGTGGGTAGGTTCCCATCGTGGTTTTTCCCTTAACAAAGTTTTCCACACCAAAAATATTGGTGTTATGTGTGTTATTGATGTGGTATTGTTTCATGCTTTAATTGTTAATTATCATATATGTTTTATGGTTTAAGTTGCAGTAAGTTTTGGTGCAAATTGACTCACCCACCTCTCAGTTTACTGCATTGTTTCTAATAATGTTTCTCTTCTCCAACACTGAGGCGACTTATTCAACAAGGAAAAACAAAAATAACGAGTAACCCTATGAGTCTTATTCTAAAATAGACTATTTTATTACATAGCACCACAAAATCAGGGACATGGTTCAATGCATTAAATCTAGATTAATGAGGCATAACCTCATCACCTTCCATGATGCCATAAATCTTTTATGCTTATTGAGGAGACAAAGTCAAGGACTCAATGCGACGACAACTCTCCTTTTGTTCATTGATTGTTTCCACGTAAATTGACAAGGTGAGTCTCCTTTGGCTATGGGTAGATCGTAAATCTCTTAAGCTTCAATTGGCTTTAGACTCCCTTCAAGTTGGATGTTAGTCTTTTTCAACAAATAATAATCAACACAAATTATCATCCATAACATTAAACAATATAACAACCATTAAAGTCCTCAATCCATTCCATATCAACATGTCATTTATATATTATAGCTAGATAATAATGCAGTCTTAAAGATAATTAAAACATATAAAAGTCTTATAACATACTAATAAAACTTTGATAAAGTAGTAGTAAACTAATGAAAAAGAGACATTCATAGGACCCATTGTAGACACCTAAAAATGTCTCATCATTAACATGCTAATTATTCATTTTTATTAGTTAAATAATTTTTTAATTATTTAATTAATATAATTTTTGTTCTTCATAACCAATTTAATTATTGTCATTTCAACATTACTAATTATTTTATTTCTATCTTCATCAATTAATCATTTAATCCATTCTTATTATTAATTAAATATTTGTTATTTAATTAATTTTGAATTAATACCTTTAATTAAATAAGCTTTATTATTTAATTAAATTAAATTACTAATAATTAAATGATTTAATTAACTTTAATTCCTCTTTTCAAAAATTTAGAAATCCTCAAATTCTAATTTCATATAATTTTAATAAATTGTGCATTTCATTTCAAATTTTCAAAAATCCAAATTTAAATAAAATGAAAATCAAATGCAATTTCATCCCAATTTCCTACAACACATGTCAAATTCCTAATTGGCACCAACTTTCAGTCTGACTGGACAATCAATTCAGTCAACTAACTAGTTAACTCAGTCAACTCCTCAATCACCTTTTTCAACTCCAAATCAATCAAATTAGTTAGCTCTTCAATCAACTCAGTTGACTAATCAATCTATCTAGTTCACTAATCAATCAATTCAGTCATCTATCCAATCAAATGAGTTTAACTCTCAATCAGTTTTGTCTTAAGCAATCCCAACCATTGATCAATTTTGTTCTCAAATGCATCTCAACCGTTCAATCTTCTAATTCGATATCTATAAATTGAGCATCCATTTCCCAATTTCAATTATCATGAACTTCAAATTCTTGTGTCACATTGCAGGTTAGCAGTGCAATACTGAGAGTCATCATACCACGAGAAGTAGAAGTTCAATTATATTATGCTATTTCTTATTTTCACCGTCATTATGGAATTCAACTAATTAGTTGGGTTTTCATGATTTCCCTTATTCTGATTAACCTAGTTTTGATGAATTTTCTCGTAATACAAATGGTGAACCCGACGTGAAGTAACAATAGTTCTAATTTTTTTTTCTTTTTTGTATTTTGCAGATATAGTGTACGACGTTTCACACTCGTCCTCAATATTTCACATCTGTTGCATTAGTATTTCGCATGTGTTGAGCTAGAGTTTTTCATTCATTATGTGGATATTTTGCATGTTTTTATCGAATGTTTCACATTCATCATAAGTAAAGGCGGGGTAAGATGATTAGATCATTTTTCTTAGTTATCATGTCATCTTTTCATCTTGGATCTTAATTAGTTCCCTAGTTCTATAAATTTCACTGAATCCGATAAGGGCTAGATTTGCAATGTCTCTAACCCCATGGCTTGTAGAGAAAAAAATCAAGATTTCAAGATCTAGACAACAAGCAGAATGTAGAAGGCTACAAATACATCACCAGAAAACCCTACAAGTAGATCAACTACTGATTAAACCAGAATTGCAGATCACCTACTTTCAATATCAAAGGTGTGTCTTATCTTATATTCAAAAATACAAAATGATATAGGGGACGCATTTGAGATTCTAACCAGCATTTGTAAAAACAATTATTTATTTGTAGTTTCTTTTCTTTTCTTTTATATTTTGCACAGGGCTCTGTTTCGCATTTGTGCAGATGTTATTTCACATTTGTGCAAACAACATTTCGCATTCGTATTGATAGTATTTCGCATACGTGGTTTTACTATTTGCATCTGTTTTGTTACTGTGTTGCAAGCTTCTAGTAAAATTCATTTCATTTTGTCTCTGCTTTTTATCTTTGTTGTAGTTTTTTCAATGCTACTAATGGCCTTTCTACAACGTGTTGCAAGGATAATAGAGATGTCTCGATCTATCCAAGACTTAAACAAACTTTAAACTATTGACATATTGTCTGCAGGGGTAAATTAGGAGTGTGTTTTTCAGTTTTCTAGATTAAATAACCTTTGGATTTGGGCTTAAAAAGAATCATTATCTTTTGTGTCTAGTACACTTTTGCTTGTGAGAGGACCTACTGCTAACACACTATCCTCTCTCTTAGATTTTGTGGTCCTAGGTGCAAGAGAAAAGTGTTAGCGACACTCAAATTTCTTTTTTTAGGTAGAGGGCCTACCTCCTAAGCAACCAATAAGGTCGAGTGAGAGGGAATGACCCAAGCGATATTTCTTCAACCTACTATAAAAATTTAAAAGTTAAGTGAAAGTTGCAACTACTTAGTGAAGTTGGGCTATCTGACAAGTTCCCTCGGTATCCACACATGTGTGAGATGCGTAAAAATACTCTTATGAGGATTGGGATAGATTCTTAAGTGGACCACTGTCGCATGATAGACACTGAGTTCCACTGAAGTTTCCCCACTAAGAGCCAACCATTTTTAGTAGCCAAAAATCCTTACATCTAATGATTCAAGGAGTGCAGATCATACCTCGTAGATACCTCTCATCTACCCTTCAAGATGATACAAGAATCCCCTGGTTATAGGATCTCCAGATCTTTTAGGTAAGAGAATCTAGCATGCCCGAGATGTGAGTGTTGTGGTGGGGGAGCCAACGCTACAGAAATCTCTATATGTTTGTCTTTCTTGTGGTGTTCTATTGTAGAGGTCCCATTGGATGGTTTTCATTGTATCCAAACTAGGCTTGTAATTATTTTCAATCTATCTTCAAATATTTCCATGTGTTAGACCAATAAGAGTCAGTCCAATCTCAAGCCAATATAGGCCCTTTCACACGTGACTTTGATATTCAGAGTATCCAAAAAAAATCATTGGCCATATTGTCTTTACAATCTTTCGAGTGCTTGAAATTCACCATTTTACCAAAAAACATCAGAAACTCAAACAAGGTCACAAAACAACAAACTCAATCAACAACAAAAAATTGCAAAAAAAGTTCTCACAATCAAAACTTTGATCAAACTCAAACTTCACACTGTCTTATTCATGTCTTTGCGATCAAAGATTTGTGAAAACCCGTAGGTGCCCATACGTTACATTTTCATAGTCCTCATTTGCACCTGCGTTATCTTAAGATCAAGTCCAATCTTTAATTTAGGAACTCATTAAACCCATAGGTTCCCATAGGTTGCATTTGCATAGCCCTCATTTTGCACCTGCATTGTCTTAAAATCAAGTCTAATATTTTCTTTAGGAAGTCCAAACCTATGAGTCTTATAGGTTGCATAGTCCTCATTTTGCATTTGCATTATTCTAGGATCAAGTCTAAACATTTGCTTAGAAAGTTGTGAATTCAAGAGACCCTCTTTTATCCATAAATCTTCAATAAATCTACGTGCCCATGCTCATCAATCTAGTATAGGGTATCCTCTATCAAAACTCAACCCAAGTCAAAAACAATCCTCATTACTTTTGAAGAGTTTCACTAACTTGGTCATTCGATTTTGCCTTAGTGTTTGCATGTCAAATTTAGGAATCATACCTCATTTAGAATAGTCTCATAACATGCGTCAAAATGGTATTACCAGGTGACACTTTCTTCCCATTCCTACAACCTAATCTAGGACCAAATGATGACCAGGAGGAAATCATTGATGATCTTAATAACCTTTCTTAGAGGCTAAGAAGAAACGCTCCCAAATATATAGGAATCATGTTTGTCATAGAGGATGAAATACGAAAAAGATCATTGCATAGAGGCTAAATCTAAAAGAGAAATCATTTAGCAGAGACTTGAAAGACTCAAGCTCCAACAACAACAACAACCTCATCCTAATCCTCAATAGAGTGTCAAGTTAGATTGCATACTAGGTACAGTCTCACTTGCATACATAAATCATCCTTAATCTTAAGTCTTGCATTTACATCCTTAGTGTGTCACAACCCTTTATAGGCATTACATTGCACCTTTGAGTTGTCTTAGAGGTCCACATAACCATCACCGGATTGTAAAAGGATAAGAATGAGATGGATCCAAATAGTGACCCTTTGTTTAACCCAACTAGCATAATGAATTGGTCAAATTATTCGCACGGACAACCCCCTAGGAAGGGCAACCTTACCAAAAAACTTGAAAAACATGCCCTTGATAGAGGAAATTCAACACAACTTGACAACGGAAGAGCTTGAGGATGCACAACAAGATTCACAAGTTCTTATTGTCCTTAATACTCGCTTAAATCATTGTCAAGATAGATATCTCTCCCTACTATTGAAAAATGGCACTAAGTTACCCCAAAACTTTGACGTGACAACAATTTTACCAATAGGAGTGACTTTAAATGAAAACGTGAGTCAAGTGTCAAACTCGTCTCAAACATAAGTCATGTTCTCAAACTCTACTCAAGGAACAACTTAGGGCACATAAGCATCATCAACCCAAGTTACCATAGCTTCAAACTAGAGTTCACAATCTAGCATGGCATCCTCTAATGCAAGCAACACATCTCAAACACATGCCAATGTTACTTCGAAAACAACCTCAAGTGTCCCAATGCAAAGTCAGACAAGTACCCCACCCAGATTTTGATTCCAACCAGTACATCTCAACCGACAGTGTTGGTCTCAGTGCGATCAACTTACAATAACCAAAGTATGAATCAAGGTCCCAATAATTCAATCGGTGCAACCCAACCAAATGTCAGCATGCATTTTACTTATTTTGCTGCATCTTATGAAACTTCTAGCAACCAAATTCACAATCAATCAATGTTCCAACAAGCTCCAGTGTACACCAAGACTAACCCTTTTGTGGAAAACACATACACACCAAATGTACTTGTGGCTCAAACAAATTTTCTCCTCTAACAAGTCCAGAATCTGTAAAGACAAATGATCAATATGTAATCAGGGGATGAAAAGAAAAGTTATACCATGGAAGATCTTCATCTGTATCCTTTCGATCGGACAATATACATGCCACCTTTTCCTCCATATTTTGAAATGCAAAAATTTGATAAGTACAGATGAAAGGGTGATCTAAGAGATCATATTAGGGAATTCTTTACGACTTGCATCGAGGTAGCTGATGAAGATACATATTTAATGCGCCTATTCCCCAAGAGTCTTGGCGGTTAGACCTAGGAGTGGTTATCTCATTTACCACCAAATATAAGATCATGGGTTGAATTAGTTGAGCAGTTCATCATGAATTTCTCCCATAACATAGAAAACCCTCTGACTCTAATGGATTTATGTGCCACCAGGCAAAGAGAGGGTGAAACTTTTGCTTCATTCCTACAACGTTGGAGACCCCTTGCTTGTAAATTTCCATGTCACATCCTTGAAGTTAAGGAAGTGGATATTTTTCATAAAAAATATGATTGCTCATGTCAAATACCTACTACAAATGTAGTGTTTCATTACATTCAAACAAATCACAGAAAAAAGGCTTAAAGTGTGAGAAAGGTCTTGTTGAACAAGGGATTTTAAAGAACAATAAGGAAAGTGGTTCAACCAATAATACAAATAATGAAAAGTCAAAATTTTGGTCAAAATATAAAAAATGTGATAGGTGATGGGGTTGTGGATGCTCATGTGGCGAACAGAGCCAACCTGTAGTCTCACTGCAAGCTGTCGTGCTCTGTGAAGTGTACCTGTACCTGCAACCACAATGCACTCAATAAATCATTATAATTAATGGTTAGTAAATTGAAACAATGAAAGACAAAACCATAGCTAATTGACTTATTGCCTCCTAGTAAATGCGAGAATGAAAAATGCTCTCAGATCTTATTATGCACTCCAGTGACTTGACTACACTTAAATGGAGGATTTGATGGATGAAAATGCATGATCTAGAAATAATAACATGATTAAGCTATAAGATTTCATGATTGATCTAGAAAAAGAACTAAGATTAAGATGCAATTAAGTTGAAATTAAGCATGATAACATTGCTAAAGAATGATAAACTAGAAGCTAGATGCCTATAGTAACAATGTATAAGATGAGAATGAGATGGGATCAAAATGATATGAGATTGGGACCCTTTGAGCTCCAAAATGAGGTCTATTTATAGGATTTTCCAAGGCTAGGGGTGATGTGGCAAGAATCAACGGTCAAGATTGATCTGAAGATATCAATGGTTAAATTGGAGGAGGATGGCAAAGGGGGTTGGATTAAAGGGAACATCTTTCATCTCTATGGTGAAAAGTGTCAAGAGGATTCTAGAAGGATTAGGATGAAAGGGAACACTTAGTGACAAGTGTCACAAAGGTTCTAGAAGATGTTGAAGGAAAGGGGACATGGTGGGTAGGTAGAATGGGTTAGGTTTAGGAATGGTTAGGTTTAGGAGTGGTAGAAGTTAGGAGAATTTGAATTTAGAAATTCAAATAATAGGAAAAGGCTAATTAATTTCAACAACTCATGATTGATTTGTTTTAATTAATTAGGATTTAGAAGAAATGATTTTGGATGGAGGGAATTAATTAATTAAAGGGGTGAAATGAAATGAACCTATTTAATAAATCCTTAGATTTATTAATAAGTAGATGAAAAGGGAAATTTAATCAAATTGCCTAGTTAATTCAATTAAATTGGGAAGAAGGATTAATTAAATAATTGCTTATTTAATTAATTATCTTCAGACCATTTTTAGGTGTATACATTTTGCCCCTCTTTGAAGCGATGTGATGACGTGTTGATTCAAAGAATAATCTCATTTTGATGCCGATATTGATTTGATAGGATGCCCCAACTCTTGATTGCTAAATTTTGGTATGATAATGCCCCCTCGGGAGATCAACTGAGATAATTGATCTTTGGAGTTTTGGCGAGATTGATATCCCAATAGATTTGATTTGATTTATGTAACCATGGTTGATGAAAATGTGAGTTCTTCGATTAGCTTGATTGCTTAGATTAGTAAGATTGAAAAATATTGATCGATTTGATTGATAAGATCGAGATTTAGTCTGGTTTCAGGAAGGATTCATCATGTATAAGACAACGATGATCAAAGTGTCTGGTTTCAAGAAGGATTCATCTTGTATAAGACATGATCAGAACGTCTAGTTTCAGGAAGGATACATCCTGTATAAGACATGATTCAGAATCAGATCGTCTAGTTTCAGGAAGGATACATCTTGTATAAGACATGATTCAGAATCGATTAGGTTTGATTGATTGATTTGATTTGATAAGGTTGATTAGATAAAGAACTGACAATTTATTCACATCAAGTTACATAAATTTTGGATATGCTAATTGTTGATTTTGTTTGAGGGAGATAGTATAAGATTTGGGCTAGGTAGATAATATCATGAGAGAGATGAGAGTCATTATTCTGATTGTGTATACACTTGTGATGATACTTTGATGATTCCTGCGATAGATTTAACCTTGGATAAAAGGAGCCTTTAGGATCCCATGCAAGATTTAAATGCAAGCTAAAATGCAAATGAAATGCAATGGAATGATCGGACCAGTCACTAGATTATTTTGCATTTTTGTCATCATTGAGCTTTTTGAAATGTGGGAAGTGAGTGGAAACATCGATGGCATAATTAAACCATGATGACCTGAGCACTTCTTTCCTAGATTTTGATATAGCAAGTTAACACAAGCATTGAGGTATAATTGAACTGAGATGACCTGAGTGTTGTTTGCATAAAACGGGCAGTACTAATAATTTCAATACGCAGATCAGAAATGTCTTCAATGATACTTCGATGATCATGTCTCGAGACAAATTTGCACATATTAATGATTAATTTTTAGAAAACAGACAAGAAAATATATCATGTTCCTTCCTTGTTCCTCTAGTCAATGACATCCTAGAGTCACTCAGAAATCATGACAGCGAAAAGCAATATAGAAAAGTTGAACAATCATGTTACAATCATTATCCAAAAAGATATTATCCACTGAAAAGTGAGTGATGTGCTTAGATTGACTTTGTGATAGCTTGATAGTTGATAGTTTGATCTTGTGTTTAATGTTGGATGTGTCTCAGTTTTCGCTTGATAAGAGTTGTCTAACTGTTGTTCTACCTATTTGATTAAGGTTAAAATTGATCAATAATTTTGCCCCCAGCTAGGTGTAGGATTTTGCCCCAAGCCTAGAAACAAAGTTATTATGATATATCCAATGATCCAAAACATGGCGGGAGATTAGTTGTGATGCTTGCATATGTATAAAGGCTTATGATGCATATGGATAGCACTGATGAAGGATGAATGCATTAATGCAAGCGGAAAAATGCATGAACTAATAAATGGAAGAGCTAGCTGACAGATAGTGCCTGTTTGCAAGGTTTTCACTATCAGCTTTTATTGCACTTTTTCTGATATTTGATTTGATTTTATTTTTATTTTCTACTTTTTCATTGTTTAGGATTTTTCAGATTTTTCACTATTTTTGATTTTTCAAATTTTTCCACTGTTTTTTTTTTTTTGATTTTTTCAAACATGCAATTTCTTCAGATGCATGCTATTGATAGGTTCTTTGAGTTGATCTTCATCCTGTGTTGATAGTTGATATGCTCCTGACCCAAATACTGTTGTGATCACAAATGGACCTAACCAGTTTGGTTCAAATTTTGCTTTCTTTTCTCGATCTGACTGGTTGCGTGGATTTTCCTTTAGCACTAGTTCTCCCACTTGAAAGATTTGTGGTTTGACCTTGTGATTATAGCTTTGGCACATTCTTTGCTGATATACCTTTAGATGATCAAAGGCATTATGTCTGTGTTCATGGATCAGTTCTAACTCTTGTAGTCTAGATACTCTTTGTTCTTCATCTGGGATGAGACCTTTTAGTGACACGCGTAGAGAAGGTATCTCTACTTCGATTGGCAATATGGCTTCTGATCCATATACAAGAGAGAAAGGTGTGGCACCTATTGGTGTGCGGATACTGGTGCGGTAGGCCCATAGAGCAGGGTTTAGTTGAATATGCCAATCTTTCCCAGCATCGTTCATTGTCTTTTGAAGGATTTTTAGAATAGTTTTGTTAGATGCTTCTGCCTGTCCATTTCCCTGTGGATAATATGGTGTGGAGAATTTGTGCTAGATTTTGAACTTCTCACATAGCTCTTGTACATCTTGATTCTTGAATGGTCACCCATTATTAGTGATAATGGTCATTGGTATTCCATAGCGACAGATGACATAATTCAAGATAAATGCAACAATTTGTTTTCCTATGATGTTGATGAGAGGTACCGCTTAAATCCATTTTGTGAAATATTCAGTAGCTACAAGAATGAATTTGTGTCCATTAGATGAGGAAGGATTTCTCTTTCCTACTAGATCAAGTCCCCATTGACAAAAAGGCCAAGATGTTGCTAAAGCATGTAGTTCTTGTACTGGTGCATGGATCAAATTCCCATGGATTTGACATTGTTTGCATGTTCTTGCTATCTTAAAAGAATCTCGTTCCATATTCAGCCAATAATAGCCCAAGCATATGAGTTTTTTCGAAAGGGTAAGACCACTTGAATGAGTGCCACAAATGCAATTAAGGACTTCATGTAAGGCCTTCTCAGATTCTTCTTGTTCGAGACATCTTAAGAGAGTGCCATCTAGACCTCGTTTATATAGGGTATCCGCAACAAGAGTAAAATGAGAGGATTGGCGAATAAAGTTCCCCTTTTGGTTCTTTGATAAGTCGGGAGGCAAGATGTTATCTTTCAGGTATGTGTAAGTTTGGCCATAGCGGGAGGAATCATGTCCAATAAGTTGACATATGGTTTGGGAATCAGGACAATTAAAGGCGGGATGAAAAAACTCTTCAACCAGGAATTCATAATGCTGTTGATTTTCTTGTGTCTGCAATAGAGAAGCAAGTGTAGCCATGGCATCTGCTACTTTGTTGTCATTTCTTGGAATCTGTTCAAAAGTTATTTCTACAAAGTACTTCCTGATATCATCCACCATCTTTTTGTAAGGCATGAGTTTGTCATCTTTTGTTTGATAGTCATCATTGAATTGATTAATGACAAGCTGAGAGTCTCAAAAGACTTGAAGTTGTTTAATATTCCATTCTATAGCCATTTTGATACCTGTTACCAATGCTTCATACTCTGCTATATTGTTTGTACACGAAAAGCTTAATTTGTATGTTTTTGGTATTGTATGACCTTGTGGTGTGATGAATAGAATTCCTGCTCCTAATCCGTGTTGTGTTCCTTTATTGATGCTTGCTCCTGGACTGATATTTGGGTGATGTATTTTAAGATATGGATCGAACCCTGGAATGTCTATATATGACCAGGTAAAATTGATTTGCCATATTTTGAATGATTTCAAGTATTTTTGTCTTGCTAGTTCTGATAGAGAGATTGTTGGATGTAGATCAGTTGTGCTAATGATAACTGCCTCTGGTGGTTCTATCAGGATAGATGACCTCTCTTGATAAAATTTAGGTAAAGTGTCAAATCTCCCATCTTTCGGCGCCTCAAGGAGGTTTTCACCATTAGATGTGTCCTTTATTTTTACTTTTTCTCGATCTAATATTACCAGTAAATGGTTTTCAGCATTAGACTTGATATTGTTTTCTTGATTTTCACTTTTACGACTAGGACATTTAACACCCACTTGACCTGAAGATATGTTAGCGGAATCCCTGGTGAAAGTTGTTGCGGGTTTGATTTCATTAAGATATAAGGATATGGCATGATCATTAGGTAAGGTATCAATGTCAGTATGTCCTTCATTTTCCCAGTCCATAGGTTCAGGATAGCTTAAGGATAAAGGATCTTCAGGTTGAGATGTTTCAAACATATTAAGGGTCATGATAGAGATGTCAGAGCTTTCAATATGCATTTCCATGTCTAGAACGATACTCTCATTAGAATGACCTCGCATAAGAAAATCCTAATCGTCCTCGGTTATGTCCATGTCAGTCGAATGTGATTCTGATTCAAGTGGCTAGTTCCTAACGTTTGTTCTGCATACATGTGAACTACATCGACTACTATATCTGCTTCTTCATCCCTCTCAATTTGAAGTCGCTCTTGTTTGTTTTTCCATGATAGCAAATATTCTTTGTTTCCTCGATCTTTTAGCTACATTTGTTCTTCCATGTTTGACAAAATTGATTCAAATGATCGTTCCTTGGATTGTGTGCTTGAAGGTGCTGCCTCTTTGTTATGTGAAACAATGACCTCTTAAGCTGTTTTTAGATTATTACAACACTGCAATGGATTTGATTTTGCTGATATTGTGATTTCCTGCCCCTTGTAGGGGAATTTTAAACACTGATGACCTGTTGATGTAATAGCTTGTATGTCTTGAATCCATGATCTCCCCAAGAGTATATTGTATGGTAGGTCCAAGTCTAAAACTTGGCATGCTATATCTTTTTGCAAGGTCCCACCCTGATAGGTAACATCACAATTCCTTTAGAGTAATGTTCTTCTTCACTAGATGTTTTGATTTTTACCCTTTTCTGGGGATCAGTTGCATCTTCTGAATATCCTAGAGCACGGACAAGACTCAAAGAGAAAATGTTCAAGCTAGCTCCCCCATCTACTAGGACACGTTTAACAAGCGTTCTATGAATGAGGACTTCAATTTGCAAGGAAGCACTATGGGGATTTTACAATGAATCAATGCTTGGATATGAAGGAGATGAGCTTTGAATAGGATCCTCTGAAATAGGTTTGATGGCAATCATGGATATCCCTTAGGGAACTTCATCTTTGGATGTATTCTTTTGTGAGGATGCTATGGAAGGTTCTTGCAAGCTTTCAAGAGGTGTAGGAATCGATGCCTTTGGAGAGTCAATTTTCTTATGGATGGATGGATAATTGTTAGACATAGGTGTACGATTTTGATCTTCTTTAGCCAAATCCTTTAGGGATATCTTTAAGAGGTGCATAAAAGAACCACTTTTGTTTGGAGATATTGATGAATACTAAGAGGGGGGGTGAATTAGTATGCCAAAAATCTTTGTACTTAAACACTTTGCTAGACTAACAGTAAACCGGTAAAACAATTTAGCATACAAACCGATTAGCACACATGCAAACCAAATAGAAAATAATGCATTCACCCACAGAAGCACAAACACCATAACACAAAAGATTTTGATGTGGAAACCCAAATGGGAAAAACCACGGTGAGATGGAACTCACAAGTAACTATCTGCAGAATAGGAACCAGACCGGTTAAGGTCATACAATGTTCTTTACCAGAACAGATCCTGTTAGGAATCTCAATCTCTGTTAGGAGATAAGTTCAATTAAAGACTACCTTGCTAGAGGATTTTAGATCCACAGATGTGAACCATCTTGTTAGAGGATTTACAAAAGGATTTTTGGGCCTAAGGGCTTCAGACTTGTCGAAGATGTAAGTAATCAACAAATGAGTGATCTAGGTAATAGCACAGATTGCTTGGTTAGATCCTTGATAGCTCTTTCCTAATGCATTCCAGCATTACTTCAGTCTTCTACACATTCATACTCTCTCTAACTCATCAACCAACTTAACCCTAGCAACAACATCAACAACCTAAAACCCTAGACATAATGTCCTTATAAAGGAATCTAATTTCATGTCGGTCCAATAGGATTACAATACAATTTCCTAGGTTCAATGCATCTAGACATATTTTGTAACACAACACAAAAAGCATCGTTAAAGTGTCAACACCGTCAAATAATTGGTGGATGGTAACTCATCACAAATTGTCGGTTGGTAACTCATCACAGAGTATTACCGGTTCATACAAAATACCGGTTTAAGCAAAATATCGGTTGCCAGTTTGACAAAATGAAGACTGGGAAATATGTGTTTTGCCGCTTTGATCCTTCGTATCACTTGAGATCCTCGAACCGCTTGCGGTCAACATACCGCTTCAGATCGGTAATCACTTTCTGCAAAACACCAATAGTCTAAGGACTATAATGCATCATACCGGTTGGAACAAGTATCAGTTGAGCTTTAACTTATACATACAAAAATGATCTCAATGCAAGTGTGTGTCCATCAATGAGAATCACAACATAATCATCAAAAATGCCAACAATCTCCCCCTTTGGCATTGATGGCAACACTTAGGAATTTTTGACATCTAAGTGTTTTACAACAAAAATATGTCAGAATCAAAATTACTCCCCCTAAGCATATACACTATCCCTTTTGTAGAAAATACAATGTATACTACTTCTTAATAGAAATAACATGAAAGTATACATCAAAACATTCAAAATTTATACTTCTCCCCCTTTGCCAACAATGACAACAAAATATTACAGATTAACCCATGTTTCATTAGTATAAAAAGAATAAGAGTTTATGATAATAAGGAATAAAACTTGTCAAAAACTGATTTGAAGTCCTGCAAAAATTGTTTCATAGATAAGGACCGGGACTCAAGTAGGGAAGTAGCCACTTCCTTCTCTGTCTGCATCCGGGAGACCTGTTCTTCCATGGCATCTAGTGTGCTCATCTCCTGAGTCACTGTTAAAGCATCCAGATTGAGATAACATTTCTGAAGGATCTGCAGGTGTGGGAGTAGAACCAATTGAAGTTCCTGCAAATCTCGAGTCCAGTTGCTTATTTCTAGCTCTATTTTGGCAGACTAGATATGAAACCGGTGAACAGTTTGCCCATAAGCTGTAAAAGAGTCATATGGCAGCTTGAAGGTACTCATATATAACTGCAAGTCAGTTTGAAGCTTTTGCTTCTGTACAAGCACATCATCATAGAAGAGATGGGGTTGGCAAATCTTACTCAGTAGTAGATTCCCCTGATCCAGAGCATTCCTTATATCTTTTTGTGTTTTTTGTAGTTCGGACCGGAGCTCATTAAGATTCTTCACCAGGGCAATGTTGACAGCCTTTTGATGCTCTTTCTTGGCATTTGCCTCTGCTACCTCCTCTAAGCTGCATCACCTGATCATCCACTACTGTGCATAGGAGCTTCAATTGGGCCAATGATGAGTCAGTACTGGGGAGGTTTGTGCCAAGTAACAAACCGGTAAGAGTGTCCATCGCAGCTTGGATCACATCTTCCTCCTTCTTCCTCCTTAACACCTCAAGGTGTTCTTGAGCAACCTTAATGCTCTGTAGCAGCTCCATTTCGCTTGCAGACTGGAGGTCAATAGGACTGGTGAGGTCAACCAGTTTGGCTTGACTACTGGTTGCCTTTGGAGTCTCCATTTGTGTGCTCTTTGTTGCTTCTGCTTCCTTGTCCTCCTCTGCCTTCTTCTTCTCCGCTTCTTTTCTCTTTTCTTCTTCCTTAGTCCCCTCTTCCTTCTTCTTCTCTGCTTCCTTCCTCTTCTCCTCTTCATTTTCTTCCTCTTCCTTCTTCTTTTCTACTTCCTTTCTCTTCTCCTCTTCCTTTCTCTTCTCCTCTTCCTTTCTTTTCATCTCTTCCTCTTTTCTCTTTTCTTCCTATTTCCATTTCTCCTCATCTTCTTCCCTTTTCTTCTTTTCTCGCTTATCCTCTTCTTCTTTCTTCTTCTTTGCAGCTTCTTGTTTCTTTTTCTCTTCATCCTCTTCTCTTCTTTTCTTTTCATCCTCTTTTCTCTGTTCCTCTTGTTTCTGTTTCTGCTCATCTTCTTCTCTGCCTATTTCTTTGCTACCTCTTCCTATTTGTCCTTTTCTTGCTCTTCAACCTGTTCAACCTGCTTCTCTTGTCCTGTTGCTTCAGATGGTGTGTCCTGTGCAACATCTTCTACATCCAGAGCATCGACATCAATGGTGTTTGTAGGTTCAACAACCGGGTTTCCTTCAGTATCAAACACTTCATCCGATTTTGTTATTGCCGGTTCTTGCTCAGACTTCCTGTTGGCTTCAGCCACTCTATGCATCTTAAGAGCTTCTTAAGAAAGAGTGTATGTATTCTTGAGCACTTATTGACCTTTTCCTTCCAGTAATAGGAGTCTTCTTCTTCTCATGAAGAAGAGGCCTTTGTATTTATTCATAACTTTAAACAGTTCTGAATTTGATATATCAGGAAAATGTTAAGCAAAAACTTTCTCTCTCATTTCCTGTTCATGGCAATGTGTCATTTATTGTCTAAGGAATTATACAAAGAATCATGTGTCTCAGATCTAATTTCCGAAGGCGACCGATCATTAACACATAAATACTTAATGATTTCTTTTTCAACTGCTTCTTTTTCATCATCATTGAAATCATCAAAACAATCAATCAAATCATTCAACACTTTTCTCCTAATATTTTTGATAGTTCTTTAACAATGTGTCAAAGGTTTGTAGGAAGAAATGTCAATATTTACCGGTGCCGATGATGTCGGTTCATTCTTTGTCTTTTTCTTTGCTTGTCTTGTCTTCTTAGGTTTTTCCTCAGACGTAGTTTCTTCTGAGTCCGATGAGTTATTCCTTGTCTTCCTCTTTCTCTCGAAGACTTTGGCAGGTGCCGCTACCGGTTTCTTCTTTGTAGGTGACTGCTTGGTCACTTTGGGACTGATTGTAGTTACTGGTGCCAATGCCGAAGGCACTGCCTTTCCTTTCTTTTTAGGAGGTTCTACAACCGGTGCAACCCTTTCCAAATAGGTGTCGGTTCTCTTTGCCTTAGGATAAAGAGGTGAGGTGATTAGGGTAGAAGCATACATGTCCAACATATCATACATCACCTCATAGCCCATAGGCTTCACTTCTTCTTGTCTGGGCTTAATAGCCTACATTATGCATTCATCAACTTTGATGATAAAGAAGATATCCTCTTCATATTTCTTGACAATGTCACTGGATATCCTCATCCTTAGGCTCATCTTGCTTCTGAACTCATCAAAGTACTTGTTCAGAACATTAGGGTAACCGGTTCCAACTGCTTGTAGGCTTTCTTTGATCTGCTTGGTAACCAGTTGGTCCGTAGACCATTGAATATCTCCCACTCTGAGAAAGTAACCTTGGAAGTAGAAAAATAGTCCTACTAGAAGTTGTCCAAACTTGAATTTCAATGCATTATCCTGTTTGATTGATTTCAGATTCAACAGGAGTTGCCTTTGCATATCGATGCAGAGGTCAAATGATGCATCTTCCTTGATCATCCGGTAAGTGCCATTTACCGCTACAACAGATACATAGTTAATTCTATTGGCAGAGAATGTTTGGTATCCAATCACCATGCACGCATATTTCACAAGGTCATCCTTGATGGAATTAACAGTCATTCCTCATGAGTTGCTCATTGAACCAGTGAGCTTGGACATTTCCATCTTGCTGACCTTCCTAAGGGCTGGCACTTCCCCTATATTGCAAAAACCAATGACGACATGAATAGCTTGCAGTGTGATATCATGCGTCCGCTCTAGGTACATCTTGTCACCATGAACTCTGCTTAGAATGATCCTAATGTGGTCATCTGTGAAATCCTCTAGGAAGTAAATCACATTGTGAAGTTTCTTCTTCTCCAAAATTTTATACTCCGGTTTGATCTTTTTATCCTTCCCACATAATAGACCTAGTTGTGGATGGATCACAAGAGACCCTAGGTCTTCAATTTTGTAGTCTATATAATCTGAAATCCCTTCTTCTACTATAACCCCAGCCGGTACTTGTGACAAAGCTTTATATTTCGATTTTCTTTGAATGAAATCCATTGAATCGACAATTGCACTAGAACTATCATGAGATGCGGAAGCCATGACAAAACAAAAAACTCGAGAAATACCTTTCGGAAATCGAGAATTTAGGGCTTGCAAATTCCACTTCGTCGGTTGCTGAATCACCGCTTTGCATTCTTCTCTTGACCATTTGTAATTTTCTTCTGAATCTCCTTCAAGGTTTCTAAATTTCTCTGAATCACAGCATAAATCACCTTTTTTGTCACTCTGCACTTGAAAAACTTCTTTGCTTCGAAAAATGATAGTGAAATGATTTGAAAAATTCCTTTTAAGCATATTCCTCACCTACCATAATAAATGCTCCACCATTAGGGCGTAAACCCTAATTTGCCTATTACCATTTCTGGTTTTTTGCCAAGTGACGGGTATCACATACCGGTTAAGGTCTTTTACCGGTGTAAATCAGGGGTTCGAAACATTTCACCGTTTGCTCCCCCTAAGCTTTTATGATGCTTAGTTTGTCGATTCCGTTATTTCCACACTAGGTGTAGAAACCAGTTCTTCTTGTAACACCACTAGTTTCTTCTTCTAGGTTTTGTTCATATCCACTTGAATAGTGTCAATATTAATCTTTCCTTCCGGAGTGACCGATATAGCAGTTTGTTGCAATGATAGCAGACCATTCCAGGTGCTCTCCAAGGTCCATTATTCATGTTGTCATTCTTCCTCCTGCATGTTGCAGCAATGTGACCATGACCATGACAGACAAAACAATTTGCTCTCCATTCGATTGCTGCTTGATAGCCACCGCTTCTTGACCGATGATTGAAGGCATTAAACCGGTTGTGATTCCGATTCACAAAAGGTTCAGAACCAACTCCTTGGGTCCTCTGAGGATATCTTCTAGTGTTGTTCATAACAAACCTGCATTCAGATGCTCTATGCCCAAACTTGTTGCATGCATAATAGATACCATTGAATTTATAGGATCTAGGCTTATCATTTAGAAAATAAGGAAAATTATTGTAAGCCTTACTTCTACACACATTGACAGTATGTCCTTCTTTAAGACAGTTAAAGCAAACAGGTTTAAACTTTTGCTTTCCTTTATCCTTTGATGCCGGTTGTTTCTTTGATGCTCTAGCACTTGTACCAGAGGTCTCACCTTCCTCGTGACCAGAATAACCAAGTCCATCAGTATTCTTGACAGGTTTGGCAGATTCAAGCTTTTGCTCTAGCTTGACAGTACTCTTGTTGAACTTAGCAAGTATTTCCTTTGACTCAGAGAGTTCTTTGGAAATAGCAGCATTTGTTTCCATCATGTTTTTATTTTCAGAGATAGTAATGTTTAGTTCTCCTTGCATGTCTTCCTTTTCCACTTTGCTTGCATGGAGTTGAGTAGTTAGGGCACTGATCTCTTGCTTCAGCTTGGAGTTTTCATGATCTTTGTCTTTGACCAGATCTTCAGCTTTCCTCCGGTTCTCAAGCTCTTGACACATTCGAATAGTTAGTCCTTCCAATTCTTTTCTCGGGTTGGAATTGGATTCATTCAGATTTTCTACTTCTTGAATCAGGGCTTCCATGTCCGCTTCATCAAAAGAACTATTTTCAGATAGCTCCATCAACTTTTCAACATGTTCTCTCCTCTTTGCTTGAGATGCCTTATATTTGACCATAAGATCATCATAGGCTTGCTCAGACTGAGTGAGCCGATGACTAAGTTCCCTCAATGTGTATTCCCCCATATCTCTTTGAAGGTGGTTAAACTTATAGAAAGGTGGGCTCTGATACCAATTGATGAATACTAAGAGGGGGGGTGAATTAGTATGCCAAAAATCTTTGTACTTAAACACTTTTCTAGACTAATAGTAAACTGGTAAAATAGTTTAGCAGACAAACCGGTTAGCACACATGCAAACCAAATAGCAAATAATGCATTCACCCATAGAAGCACAAACACCATAACACAAGAGATTTTCACATGAAAACCCAAATGGGAAAAACCATGGTGAGATGGAACTCACAAGTAACTATCTGCAGAATAGGAACCAGACCGGTTAAGGTCATACAATGTTATTTACCAGAACAGATCCTGTTAGGAATCTCAATCTTTGTTAGGAGATAAGTCCGATTAAAGACTACCTTGCTAGAGGATTTTAGATCCACAGATGTGAACCGCCTTGTTAGAGGATTTACAAAAGGCTTTTTGGGCCTACCCGGTTAAGGGCTTCAGACTTGTCGAAGATGTAAGTAATCAACAAGTGAGTGATCTAGCTAATAGCACAGATTGCTTGGTTAGATCCTTGATAGCTCTTTCCTAATGCATTCCAGCATTACTTTACTCTTCTACACATTCATACTCTCTCTAACTCATCAACCACCTTAAACCCTAGCAACAACATCAACAACCTAAAACCCTAGACATGATGTCCTTATAAAGGAATCCTATTTCATGTCAGTCCAATAGGATTACAATACAATTTCCTAGGTTCAATGCATCTAGACATATTCTGTAACACGACACAAAAAGCACTGTTAAAGTGTCGGCACCATCAAACAATCGATGGATGGTAACTCATCACAAAATGTTGGTTGGTAACTCATCACAGAGTATTACTCGTTCATACAAAATACCGGTTTAAGCAAAATACCGATTGTCGGTTTGACAAAATGAAGACTGGGAAATATGTGTTTTTCTGCTTTGATCCTTTGTACCGCTTGAGATCCTCAAAACGCTTGGGGTCAACATACCGCTTCAGATCGGTAATCACTTTCTACAAAACACCAATAATCTAAGGACTATAATGCATCATACCAGTTGGAACAAGTACCGGTTGAGCTTTAACTTATACATACAAAAATGATCTCAATGCAAGTGTGTGTCCATCAATGACAATCATAACATAATCATCAAAAATGCCAACAAATGTATTTGAATCCTTGTGAGGTTTCAACATAGTTTGGTTTTGAACTTGTTTGATTTCTCTGATATGTTGGTTTGTCATGTCTTTTTCTTGTGTTTTGCTTTGGTATGTCATGTTGTTTCAAATGATTATGTTTCCATTTTAGGGGTTCAATTGTCCAAAATTTGTTTTGGGTAAGTGATCAATTGTCAATTTCAAGGCAATAGAGTGATATGACACTAAAAGAGAATTCAAGTGTTTAAAAGTTTGCAAGTTTTTCAATCTTCGATTTAGGAGTGCAATGATGGTGATTTGATAAGAACCAGGTCCAGTAGGAATGATATATCCTACGATGTGGGACAAGGTTATCCTGACCAAACGTTTCAGTTTCGTGATAAAGCATGATTGATCCTGATGAGAAACTATGTTTGAGTGATCAGTTTATCAAAGAGGGTGATAATGCACTTTGAGATGTTTAGATCTTGAACTTGTTAAGGGTAAGCACTTTGAAAATCTTAACATGTATATTTTCTAAAGTCTGATTTTGATGGATGATAACTTGACCAAGCAAACCAAGCAGACAATCTAAGCACGAATTGACAAATAACAGGTGTTTATTTTTACTGGAAATTGATCAGGCAGAAATGTTAAATCTGAAACAGGCATGCAAGACACAGCTCTGGATTGACAAATGTAGAGTTTCATACAACATAAGATTCAGCTTAGGATGACACAAGATACAGAGCCATACGACAGAACAAAGTTTTTCATATAAACAACAACAACTCGTACGACTTGGGATTATAGACCATACGACAAAACAAATTACTCGTACGACACAGGATAGCAGACAGTACGACAAATGATTTTATGCAAGTTAACTCGTACGACAGAGATTATGACTTGTGTGACAGAGAATTAAAGCTCGTACGACAGGTTGCAGAGAATGATAAAAAGTGTTTGTTTTGTTGATTTTGATCTTTGAATTCTAATGATGTTTAATGCTCCTTATCTCTCCTCTCAAGCCTCCTCATGGTGACACTTGTCAACATGGGATTGGGTTGAAAGTCTCACATGGATTGAATATCTTTCAATCCTAACCCTTGTTAAGATTGCTCAATCTCAACCCTTCATTTCCCAATTTCTTCTATAAATAAAACCCTTCTCCTCAAGCAAAGAAGGAAGCATTAGAGTATTGTTGTTATACTGGTATTAGCATAGAGATTTTTCATAGCATCACTACCTACACTTGCATAGCATTTGTTTATCATATTCAACCATCTTGAATCTCCATATGGCATCCATGGCTAGTGTTAAAAGCTGCGAGCTACACTCATGTGGAACTTGGAGAGGAAAGGAACAAGGGAGGAGCAACTATGAGCATCTTGATTAGCATTTGGAGGAGTATAGTTTATCTATTCTATGTTTGTATGCTTTCTATTTCATGCTTAATATATCTCTTGATATGTCTGTTTAGGATAATCTTTTGTTGCTAACACTAACGTTTGTTTCTTGTGCTATTGTGTGTGTTGCCATCAAGCAGATTTTCTAATCCTTTTTGCAGAGCATCAATAGACCATACGGCAAAATAGATGACTCGTACGACACAGGATAGCAGACAGTACGACAAATGATTTTATGCAAGTTAACTCATACGATAGAGATTATGACTCGTGTGATAGAGAATTAAAGCTCGTACGATAGGTTGCAGAGAATGATAAAAAGTGTTTGTTTTGTTGATTTTGATCTTTGAATTCTGATGATGTTTTGTTGATGTTTTCCAGTTTTAAGTGTCTGATTTTTCAATTTAGGGATGAATACACAGCAAACACATGATGCGATACATGACTCTCAATCAAGCTAAACCCTAAGGAAGTTGGTTGAGAATAAAAACCTTTGCTTGCTGACTTAGGTACACACCCAATAGCTAATCAGAGTACGGCCTATGAGTCTCACGCAATGGATTCTCAATGTCATATTATCCAACTCCAAACGCTAATGGGGGCACGATATGGCAAGTGTCTTGGGAGAGTTACTATCTCTCTTGCACAAAGATTATTACCCTTTCGGAGGTGAATTGGGTAGCTTCTATTTTAACTGGCACTAGTAAGGGATCCGTTCGACGCGTCGGGGTATAAACTCAATTAAGAGGTCTCCCAACCTTGAAAACCAAGGTTTGATATACCCAAATGTACGGAGGAGAGTCATTCCCGAGCACTGTCGTTGCTTTGATTTTCATCAAAAACGTATTTATTTTATAGTGGGTTGGATTACTTGGCGTTAGCCGTTCCCACTTAGGTCGTTCCCCTCTCACTGACCTTAAGGGCTAAGAGTTAATAACTCCTCGGGAGGGTAGGCCTGCTAAAGAGATGCACTAATGAAAGCAAAAAGATGAGTCTAGCTTTCTGATCACCTAAGAAAGGTGAGAGCATACTCACCTATCATCAAAGATATGAAATACATGGTTGTTCATTTTTAGCCCAAAATCAAGTGTGCCTAGAAATTTAAATGAATACACCAAGTTTAGTTGAATTCATAGGCAACCTGCAACAAATCCGTTAGTAGTCATGATTGTGTTTTGAATTATGTCTTTGACAAGCTTATCTTCGTAAATCATCCTGCATAAAAGAGTTAGGCTGCCAAAAATCTCACAGACAGAACAAGATTAGCATTACTGATCCGAACTACGATTTTTTTTTAAAAACTATATGAAATTTTGTCCTAACTTCAAATAGGCATAACTTTATGCTCGGGACTCAAAATTATGAGTCGTTTAACTCGTTGGAAAGGTCTCCAAGGGTTGTAGATGATATTTTGAAAGAGCATGAGTAACTAGGCACTTTCAAGGGCTAAAAATGCCTTTCAGACCTTCAAAAATGCAAATTACCCACGTATAGACAAACTTGAAAATTCTAACTTGCAGTTTATCAAAAAATCACAAAACCAGAGACTCGTACGACATGCTTTTCCAGTTAGTATGATAGAACTTTAGATTTCATACAGTAACACAAACAGACTCGTACGACATAGGATTTAACAAGCAGAAATTCGTACGAAACATAATTAGCTCTAGTACGACAATGAAAATCAACTCGTACGACACATGATTTATTAGGAAATTAACTCATACGACATGAATTTATACCTGATACGATAAGAAAAATGGACTCGTACGAGTCAGGATGAAGTGTCGTCCTGGGCTAAAAGGGAGTTCGTACGAGCAAGAAAAGCAACTCGTATGATTTTCTGAACTAGAGCCGGACAGAGATGAAATTTGCTGAGGATTAAGAGGTCAAAAGTGATGATTCCAGCCCCACGGTGGGCGCCCAAATGTCGTGCTATGTGAAGTGTCCCTGTACCTACAACCACAATGCACTCAATAAATCATTATAAGTAATGATTAGTAAATTGAAACAATGAAGGACAAAACCATAGCTAATCGACTTATTGCCTCCTAGTAAATGCGAGTATGAAAAATGCTCTCAGATCTGATTATGCATACTCCAGTGACTTGACTACACTTAAATGGACGATTTGATGGATGAAAATGCATGATCTAGCAAGAATAGCATGATTAAGCTATATGATTTCATGATTGATCTAGAAAAAGATATAAGATTAAGATGCAATTAAGCTGAAATTGAGCATGATAACATTGCTAAAGAATGATAAACTAGAAGCTAGATACCTATAGTAACAATGCATAGGATTAGAATGACATGGGATCAAAATGATATGAGATTGGGACCCTTTGAGCTTCAAAACGAGGTCTATTTATACGATTTTCCAAGGCTAGGGGTGATGTGGCAAGAATCAACGGTCAAGATTGATCTGAAGATATCAATGGTGAAATTGGAGGAGGATGGCAAAGGGGGTTGGATTAAAGGGAACATTTGTCATCTCTATGGTGACAGGTGTCAAGAGGCTTCTAGAAGGAGTAGGATGAAAGGGAACACTTAGTGACAAGTGTCACAAAGGTTCTAGAAGATGTTGGAGGAAAGGGGACATGGTGGGTAGGTAGAATGGGTTAGGTTTAGGAGTGGTAGAAGTTAGGAGAATTTGAATTTATAAATTTAAATAATAGGAAAAGGCTAATTCATTTCAATAACTTGTGATTTATTTGTTTTAATTAATTAGGATTTAGAAGAAATGATTTTGGATGGAGGGAATTAATTAATTTGAATTAATTAATTAAAGGGGTGAAATGAAATGAACCTAATTAATAAATCCTTAGATTTATTAATAAGTAGATGAAAAGGGAAATTTAATCAAATTGACTCGTGAATTCAATTAAATTGGGAAGGAGGATTAATTAAATAATTGCTTATTTAATTAATTATCTTTAGACCATTTTTAGGTGTATACACAAGGACTAGTCAATTATTTTGCGCCAAACAAAAATACAACATCGACATATGCAAATGTAGCACAACCTAGTAATTCCAGACCTCCAAGGAATAATACTGTTACTACTTACTAAGTTGCCATTAGTTTTATGTCCAAAGTCATTCTATATATACTCTAGTCGGTTACTACTACTGAAATATTCAGTCAGTAAGCACAGAGCAGTCGGTTATAAAAAGAAAGTAGTCACAGAGCCTAGTATACACTGAGTTGTCTACCAAGTAACACTCTATGTCTACCGAGCAGCAAAAATGATATACCAAGTGAAACGTGTTACCAGATTCATTGAACCTAGACACACATGGGAAACGTGTTACAAGATCAAGGAGCAGGGAATCATTATCACTTAGGAAATTGCACCTTAAAGATTTTGTATGATCTTGAGGTCATCTATCCAATGAGATATTTTGTATGGTTATTCATTCGATAAATCATGTTTGTAAGATCGAAGCAATGAACCAGATCACCGATAGAAGAGATCTATTTATAAAGCATGAATTGGGATCAGATAAAAAAAAAGAGAGGTGTATGAAGCAAGACATGTGTAATAGATAAGGAAGCACTGAGTATTGTGACTGTCAGAGACACAGAGGTCACCGAGAAGGATTTCAGAGAACAATCAAGGAACAGAGTAAACAAAAGGGTTTACCGAGTTACTATGGATTACCGAGGTATGCTATAAGCAAGGTAATCTCATTTTGAGCACATAGAATCTGCTATAACATTTCAGATGTAAAGTTGTAGATATTTGTAAAGATTTTATTGTAATATTTTGAGTTGTAAGAGAAACCTTTTAACAGGGTAAAAGACTCTAACAAAGTCTATGAATTGTAAAGCCTTTAACCAGGTGCAACATTTAGAATAAGTGTTGTAAAATCCTTTAGCAAGGTAGATCTAACGATCTTGATACTCGTAATAGGGTAAGCTATCAGAAATAGCTAAACATGTAGATCTAACTGAGCACCCTTTATTATTGCAGTAGTGAAGTTGTGGGTGCCATCCCCACCACAGTTTTTCTCTCTAACCAAGAGTTTCTACATAACCAAAATATATGTGTTATGGAGTGAATCATGTATGATTGTTATTTATTTGTTTTAGCTTTATGTTATGTTACAACATTTTTTGGTTTATGCATAACAGTAAAGTTATTGTTGAAAAAAGGATTTGAAGTACTGATTCACTCCTCCCCTCTCAGTACATTAGCTTTCCATATTGGGCCTAACAATTGGTATCAGAGCTTCAATCTTGGAAAAGGGTTTAACAACCTAAAGAAAGAGATCTTATCAATGGAAGGCTATAAACAATCTCGGAGAATTGTGTATTTGCAAGAAGAGTTGGATCATGCTAATCAAGTGATTGCAGACATGCAAAGACAAATGCAAAATCATTGAAAGTTAGAAGAAGATTGTCTGATGATTTGCAGGACTCTCAAGAGCTGGTGGAACAGATTGAGACATCATCTAAGAACAGTATATCTAAAGAGAGTGAAGAGATGATTGTAGAATTGAAAGAAAAGAACAAAGCACTGACTAATCAACTAAAACTAATGAAAAGAGAACATGAACATTTCAACACACAGATGACTGAAAATCTTGATGCATTGAGGATAGCTGAGGATAAGGTAAGAGATCTAGAAAGAGAAAAACAACAACTTGAAGCATTAGTATCTGAAAAGAATGATGAAATCACAAGGTTGACTGGGATTCAAAAAAATCTATCAAATCAATTGGGTTATGCACATCATGAAGCAAATATGAAGGACAATGAGAATCAAGCATTAAAACTTGAACTATCAAGATTCACTGATGAACTTGAAATAGAGAAGAAATCCAAAGAAACACTGAAGAAGAGTTATGAAGCGTCAAAGATGTTGGATGAGCAACTGAATACAAGAAGACCCAACAAAGATGCAGGACTCAGTTACAAAGGAAAAGACACTACTGAGAAAGGAATCCACACTACCGAGAGAGGAGAATCATCAAAGCAAGTTGGAAACAAGAAGAACATCAAAGGAAAGAAACCTATTTGCAACTACTATGGAAAACAAGGACATACTGCCAACTTGTGCCAAATCAGAAAAGGTAAGCAACTGAATGTCACTAGGTCTAATGGTTATTGTAACAATTGCAATAAATATGGTCACACATCTAATCAATGTAGGGCAAAGTCTGTTAACAATTATCAGAAGGCAAAATTCAAAGGGTTTTGTAAAAACTGCAATAGATATGGACATAGTACCGAGAAGTGTTGGTTTAAGCAAAAGAACTATATGTGGTTTGCACACCGAGCAAATACTAGAGGCTACCGAACTCACACAGATCCTAACCGATAGTATGTTGCAGTACCATGGGATTACAATACAAGGATATGGTGTGAATTTTGTGGAAGATATAGACGTATAAGTGCCAACTGTTTTATAAGGTTTGGAATGAACAACCGAAGATCATGGAGAAATCCTGGTATGGCATGTTTTCATTGTCACAAAGTTGGACACTTGGCTAGAGATTACAGAGATCAACCTAGAGGAGACACTGAAGAAATAAAAGGCAAATTATAGATGATTTGGAAAAAGAAGGAAATTGTGTCAAATGAAGAAAGCACCTTATCTACCGAGTTAGGTGTACCTATTCCAAATTAATCGGTAAAGGTACGAAGGGACTGCATTCTCTCAAGGTTAAATCTTAACAGTTCCTATTTTATCATGTACTTAATTCAAAATCTACATAACAAAAGATGCATTAGGAAATTTGAAATTTTATCAAGTCTTTTGGAAGCCTATCTAGTCAGTAAATACAGGAAGACTGGCTACTCGGTAAAAGCATAAAAAGGAAGTGGTACCAAGTGCATTTAATATTTTCTGACCTAACTAAGGTATATTGTGTACTTAAAGCTTTTGCACAGTCATTTTACACTTACCAAGTTTTCAAGAAAGCAGAGCAAAGTGATTCAAAGGCGATCAAACCTCCTCCGAAGCGAAATTCAAGGTATTTACATCAATCACAACGCATTGTCAAACTAGTTTACCGATCAAATCAGTTGTGAATATATGTTTTACATTTGTTAAGTGGAAAGCGTCCGTCGTTTAAAAGTTTTCAAACCCTAAGGATCTTTTGTTAAGTGATTATCTGAAATTTGAAATGGCACCTAAGATCCAGAAGCCCGTTGTTGTTTAGAACATTGAAAAGCCCTCACTGAAATACTCTCTAACTCCCAAAGTAGCATCTGAACCAGATGATAAAACTGCATTTTCACTCATTTCGGATAGGGTTTTACTAGTTGAGGATGTCAGATTCTTCACTAAGTGTCATGTTGAGATCAAGGACACATATGATGAATTGTGTACCGATGGGAAATTGGATAGCAAGTATGAACACATTAAAACCAAGGGATTGACCAAAGCCCTAACCTATCCCCGTGTCTTCAAACCCCAATGGGCCAAGTTTGTTCATAGTAGAGTCCATGATGATTTCATATGGTTAGAGGAGCAACCATTCAAAATCACCAAGGAAATCATTCATTTGAAAACCAGTTACCCTATTTTTGATCATGCCCAAGCTCAGAAAATGATATCACAAAAGGAATTGATCACTTTAACCAGAGTTGAATCTGATTGCACAGGACTGAAACTGAACAATGTCACAGATGCAGAGCTGAAGTTTGCCATTAGAGTAATAGGTTATTGTTTCTTTCAATTGGCAAGGGAAAATAGTGTACCATGTGCAGCAGTCGATTTAGCATATAAAATTGTGAAGAAACGAATGAAAATTGATCTTTGTGAAGTGCTGTTGAAAAACCTGTTTGAGAATATAAACACCATAAGGAAGCCAAAGAAGAACAACTCGACTAACACACTGAAGTTTGGATCACTTTTGGTATGCACGTTTTTCTATTTTGAGAAATTATTTCCATCAGTCGGTAATGTAGTTTGGGAGCTACACCGACCAATCACCCATCAAATCAATGACTTCATCAAATGGCTAGGTGATAACTTTAATGATATTATGGATGATTACTTTAGCAAGTTTCAAGAAAAGATGCATAACATGATAGAATTCCACCTCAGTTAGTAGAGAAATACAAGGATGACGTATGCTTTGAAGTAGACACCGACTACTGCTATGTCAATGTTGTGGAACCAAGAACTCAATCTTTTCCACCTATGGGTTATGAGATTGATTTTGACATTACACAACAACAAATAGATGCTTTTCTTACATTACCAAGGCATGCTACCGAGTTGAGATACGGTACATATGAAGAAGTTAAAGAGAAAGTTAAGATGAGCATTGTAGTACCAAAGGCTACAAGGAAAGCAACAAAAATGATCAAGGCATTAACGGAGAAATTTGAAGAAGGTTCTTCCTCCACACCTATCAAGGGCACTCTAGTCACCACCGAGGAGGAATTTGAAGCCCAAGAGGCAACTATTACATTGAGCACCGAGTTTCCTAAAGGGAAAGTTTTGAAAAGGAAGAAACATGATACATCAAAGGTATCACCGACTCTTTCAGTAAAGCGCCCAAACACAAGATCATTTGCAGCGTCACCGCGTAAGAAACCAAAGAATATTGCCACCAAAGGTAACAAAAACTTATAAGAAATCTACTCGGAGACTCATTTTGACTAAAGAGTCCAGTGACACCAAATCTGAAGACAAAAAAAAATTTCAGATTGTTAAGAGACAAAAGGAAGATGTACATAGTGTTGATAATTTTTGTGCTAATCTGAAACAATATGGTGGATTTGGAGCGTTTAGATATGTTCAGTATGAATCCAAAAATGATGATGAAAAGAGACAAATAGAAGAAGCTGTCATGTGCACACTTCTGAAATTTTGATTGGTCCCATTGAAAGTAACTAATTCTCTTCCAAAAGAATTGTATTTGCATATTGATAACAGGTGGAAGTATGTTATGGACTTGGAGAAATAGATGAGAGAAAGAAGTCTGGTACATCTCTTTCTAGACATGTCGATAGATGAGATCAATGAACATCTGAAAAACTACCACACAAACTTCCTAGTCAAGCAAAGAGCCTTGAAATTAATGAATGGCCTTTATTTGGATGTAGAGAATGAGACCAAGGAAAAATGGCAGGAAATCTTTCGAATCAAGAATGATGGTGAGCAAGTTGAAGTTGAAATAGTTGACATCACCGAGCAAGATCCTGATATCACCGAGCAAGACCCTACTGACACTATACAAATTGATGAGGATATCATGGACACCGAGGCACAAGAACAAAAAATGATAGAAGGGAATGCACATGCCAAACTGGTATCCAGTGAGTCAGTTTTGGAACAAGTTCAACCCTATCCTCTAGTCACTCAACCTATTTCAACCGAGGCCCCTCAGGATACTGAACAAGGAACAGAGGGTCACAAGTCTACAGAAGGAGAAGCTACTTCTCAGGGCACCGAGGAACAGACTTCTCAAGCTCCTTGTAGCACTGAAAATGTTACAACTGAGACCCTAAGCAAGGATTCACTGAAGGCTACATTAGAGGTTCAACAAATTGACAAAAGCGTTGCCTCTACCGAGCAACCTACTGAGGGTCAACAAACCTCCCAAGCCATTGTATTAGTTCAACGGGTGAAAACTAAAGAAAAGAAAATGAAAAAGCATAGTTTCAAATTAGATTTGTCAAAACCAATAGTGTTGCCAAATGTAGACATATCCAAATTAAAAGGGCAAGCATCATTGAATTCGGTGAACTATGCAAAGCCAAAGTAGAACAGGAAAAACAAATGGCTATTCAAAAGAAAAACAAAGTACTTCAGAAGGTAAAAGCATTATTAACAAACATGCCACCTGAAGCTACAGTGACAAAAGATGCAACCATCCATATTCAACTGGATGAACTCATAACTAAAATAGAGACATCTAGAGTAGACGCATCTGAATATTTGAGCAAATTAAAGGACAAAGAGCTCATTGCTAAAATTATTGAAGAGGTATAGAGAGCCATTGCTATTGGCAAAGTAAAACTTGTCAAATTTGTTGCTGAGTTGTCCCCTCAACTCAAGCATATTCTTTATTTATTTCAGAAACTCTGTACATTCTCTTTATTCATTAAAGATATCAAAAATAAAACAGAAGTGATTGAGAAAGAGATCACCGATCTCTCAAATAAGTTGACCACTAAGCCAAACTCTATTGAGAATTTCTATACCAAGCTACAAAAGCTCATGGCTCAACAATTGGAACTTAGGAATGAAGAGCACAAAATAAGGATGGACATTATGACTCTTCAAACCTTATTCATTCCACACTTGTCCTCCGTCCAAGAACAGATCAACAAGGCTACCTCCCTATCCACTCAGCCAGAGGGAAGCACCTTAGATGGACTAATTTCACTGTTAGCTGACATTACAACTCAGAATTCACTCATGGATAGTGTTAAGGATGCCCTCTCTGCCACTCTCACCGATGTAAGGACAAAGTACAAATCCATTTTTGACCAGTTGCCTCCACCCAATGGTAACTAAGTTTTGATGTTTGTCAAAAAGGGGGAGTGTAGTATACAGGGGGAGTATACCGAGCAGAACAGAGTATCCAAATGCACAGTTAATTTTGATAGGGGGAGCAGTGAACCGAGTAGTGAATCAAGCAGTGACAACCGAGCAATTAATACAGAATATAGATCATAGCGCATGCATAATCAGAGTTTTTTACAGTATATTGATAAGGGGAGTATATCTGAATATATTGTTTTATTGACAAATGCATATACTGTCTGATTAGTCAAATTTTGTAAGTATATAGATTTTTAAGTTATGACTTTGAAAGAAGTTTTGTCAAACATCTCAACTAATGTCAAAAGGGGAGATTGTTACTACTTACTAAGTTGCCATTAGTTTTGTAGACACTCAAAATTGTCATGTCTAATTAAATAAATATTTTATTTATTTAATTATCTAAGCCTAATTCTTCTATTAATTAAATAAATTTTTATTTATTTAATTAATTCATTTATCCTCTTCTAGCCTTATTTCTCATTTAAATAAATACATTTATTTATTTAAATTATCCCTTTCCTAAATTAAATAAATATTTTATTTATTTAATTGTCCTACTTCTTCTATTAATTAAATAAATCTTTATTTATTTAATTAATTCATTAACCTTTTCTACACATGACACATGTCATTCATCTCTTATTTCCTACACTACCTACCTCTTTCATTATTTTGGTATTTCTTATACCTACCCTCTAATCCTAGCCGACCTCTCTTTTTACACCTCTCAATCTTAACCCTCCATTTCTTATTGTGTCTTCTATTTAAGGAGATGCTTTCTTCATTGACAAACCCTAATGACTAATTTTGGAGGACTTAGCTACACTACAATTCTACTTGCAACCACATTCCGTTCTTTATTGAGTTCTTGTGCACATAAAAATCTGAGAGCAAGCATATCAAACAAGATCAATGGAGATAGGAAGAATGGAGATCAAAACCCTAGTGGACATGTGATGGTATAATCTTTGTGATTTTTGAGTTATTTTGCATTGTCTTAGGTTATCTTCATATGTTATGGTGGATCTTTGTTCATTGTTAGGCTAGGGTTTGGTGGTTGAATCCATTTTAGTCTTTCAATATTATTGCTTATTGCTATCCATTTTCACCATATACATTTTGGCACGCCCGGTGGGACTCTTGTCCCTTTGCATTTAACATTTTTGTTGCAGATTTTGCATTTTTGAAGTTGCAGATTGGACGATTTCGACGACATTTTAGGTTGTTTTTTTTTCGCGTCTGCGAGTGTTCGGATCGCGTTTTTGTATTTCAGAGGCGTCTGTGATATCTTTTATCGCGTCTGTGTTTCTGTCATTTTCTATTTTTGCAGGTTTCCGAAAGTCGCGTCTGTGATCCCGAATCGCGTCTGTGAACCATCTGATCGCGTCTGCAGAATAAAAAGGCGTCTGTGTTCTGAAATCACGTCTGCGAATCACAGAACCGCGTCTGTGTCGGACAGACGCGTCTGTGTCTGGTATAGCAGCATCTGTGCATTCTGTTTTGCAAATTTTTTTTAAGTTTTTCGATTCGGGTTTTCGGATTTTGTACTTAGGGTTTCAGATCTGGTTTATTTTTGGCTAACCTTTGCAGATCTAGCTAACCTGGTTTGTGCAGCTTGCTTTGGAGGCAAATACGTTTTTGTTGAAGGCCCCTTTTCACAAAGTCTTTTTGGGTTTTCTTAAAATTTACCTAACTTGTGTGCTTGCAGGAAGGGGTTATCATTTGAAACAACCCAAACTACTAACAATTTTGTTGCAGGGCCTTAGCTAGGGTTTTGTAATTTTATTTGTGTGCCTTGTCTTCATAGCTTAGCAAACACTTCAATTGGTGCACTAAAATTGAACCATTGTCTTTTGTGTCTTGAGCAATAGGCTCTTTTTGTTTATTCTTTAGAGGGCCTGTCTTCCCGCGTGGTCATTAGGACTACTAGTGAGAAGAGAACGACCCAAGTGGTAGCAAAAGAAAAGCCATCTTCTTCCAAGCCACTATAATCAAATGTATTCATGGTGAAAACTATGAATAACGTGTGCTGATTAGTTCATACCGACACTATGTCTCCCCATAAACCCGTTTGATCAAATTTATTTGATCATTTGTAGGGCGTAACCCCTACCGGCTGGGAGCCTTCTGTATTTACAGAGCTGAAAGTGCCGCATGTATGGCCACACGAGCGGATGCCCTTACTAGTACCTCATTGTTTTAGATGCCCAAATCCTTCTAGTTGTTGAGGCAGGAGGTCGGACCTCTGGTAGCGGCCCACACACATACGGTTCTTAGTAGAGATACAAAGTTCGCCATGGGGAGTTTTCATGGGGACTGATGCTTGGCTGACCCGAGAAGTGAGTGCCGAGGGTGGAGCCAGTGAGGTCAAGCATCTAAGTATCCGCTCTGAATAGCGTAGCCTCGGGGGTAAAACCCCATGTGGGATCAACAATTATTGTCCTGGCCAGCCATAAGAATTGTGCTTGACTTATGATAAACATTCAAACAATCAAGACAAAACAGCAAAACATTGTGTCTTTTGTGTCTTCAAGTGTATGCAAAAACTTTTTACATCAAACAACACACTTTTTAGAGTCTAAACAGTCTGCAAACATTGGGTCATCAACACTGTGTCCTCTTGTCACGAAAAACAGTCAAAAAATCAGATTTGGTCACAGCAAAACAAATTCACAGATAGGAAAGATTGCACTAAGGTTACAGAAACGCGTCTGTGTCTGTTAAAACCGCGTCTGTGTCTGATAAACGCGTCTGTGAAGTACAGAATAGCGTCTGTGTTTTTATCAGCGTCTGTGTCGAACAGAGACACGTCTGTGTCTGGAAATCGCGTCTGTGAAGTATACAGGCGCGTCTGTGTCCACAATTGCAAAAAAAAAAAAACTGTTACAGTCTTAGCAAACATCAACAGGAAATCTCAGAATCACGTTTGTGTCAAACAGAATAGCGTCTGTGTCTTCAAACCGCGTCTGTGAAGTATACAGAGGCGTCTGTGTCAGGATTTGAGAAAAGTTTAACAGTCAAGCAAACAAAGAAATCAGTTTCGGCACACTTGAGCTTCCTAGGTTATCTCTTCAGGTTTTATCTAGCATTCAGCCTGTTCTAAGGTCTTACACAGTCCATCATTGCTTCATACCTCATTTTACATTCATACTTGTCTAAACTTGAGTCAAAAGGTCACTTGCTTGTCCTCACTATACTTTGTCAACACACTACATACTACAACACTTTGCTAAGTGGTCCCTCATCAAGGTTTCTTACCTTTGGGTCTCATTTGGTCTTACTTAGAGTCAAGGTCAGCTTACCTCATCAAGAGAAACTATCCTCTCTTTGGAAGTCACACCTACTCTACAACATACATACTTGGTCTTACACTTTGGACATTGCAAGTAAACTTCAGATTCATTTACACTCCATACAACTCTTGGTCTTACATACTCTTGTCATTTTCGTCTAAGTCTCTCACATATTGGTCTAACACCTAGTTCATGGTTGAAACCCGTCTTCAAAAATCTAGGAGAAAAGCTAAAGAAGCTCAAGGGCCCGTAAACATGAGTTCTTATGAGTATGACAATGATGTCTTCTACAATCCTGAGCACACTACATTACCAGACATGAATGTTTATAGACACAATCCAAATATGGAAAGCGCAAACGCTATACACAACGCTACACACAATGATAATGTGGACAATTCTTCAATACTATCAGCAGACATACAAGAATCTATAATGGACCCTCAATTCAATAGATTGGTTGAAGAGATAATGAGGAGAGATCGTCAATACTTTCTAAACATGATGGCACAAAGTGGAGCTAAAATACCACATGATTTTGACTTATCTCAACTTATGGAAAGTAGACCTTCACAACAAACTCAACCTAATAGTGGAGGACCAAATAATATGATGCCAGAGTCACCATCAGTTTTGCTTCAGAAACCAGCAATCCCACATACACAAGCTCAAATGCATGATACTTACACTCAAAGACCATCATGGAGGCCTTATGTTCAAACACATGCTCAAGATATGGGTCAACCAAGACAAATGGATACTCAAGGACTTCCTCAAAATTTTGACACAAGAAGACCTCATGCCAAAATTGGGGGCAACACAATGGAAAATGAAAGGCCCATTGAATATGGTTTATATACACAAAACAGATATGGGGTCCCTCAACAAGAAATTATGCCAAGTGCTCCATACATGTCGCAACAATATCGACCTCCATATGGACATGTCTACGATCAGTATCATCCATATATGCAACAAGCTCCTCCTCAAATGGGTGTTTCAAACATGGGATATGCTACAAGAAATCCATCTCCTCCCAAAAATAATTTGGAGCAACAAATTAGAGATCTACAAAAGAAAGTGGAAGACATGGGCACATCAAAACCCACATATACTATGAGAGATATATGCCCTTATCCCTTTGATAAGAGCATTCCAATGCCTCCGTTTCCTCCGCACTTTGCAACACCGAAATTTGACAAATATAGAGGGAGAGGAGATCCCAAGGCACACATAAGACAATTCTTCACAGCTTGCATTGAGGTAGCGGCAGAAGAAACATACTTGATGAGGTTGTTCCCACAGAGCTTAGGAGATCAAGCGATGGAATGGTTTTCTCAATTACCTCCTGGTATTAAGTCATGGGGCGACTTAGCAGAGGCATTCATTCAGCATTTCTCTTACAACATTGAAACAGATGTCTCAGTTACTACCTTGTGCAATATGAAACAAAAAGAAGGAGAATCTTTTGCGTCATTTTTACAAAGATGGAGAAACTTAGCTAGCAGATGCTCTTGTGAAATCCCGCAAAAACAAATGGTGGAAATGTTCACACAAAATGTTAACAAGGCTATTGGTTATGATCTCAGAAAAGCTTGTTTGTCTACATTTAAGGATGTCATTGAAAAGGGCCTAGCAACAGAAAAGGTCTTGATTGAACAAGGAGTTATCAAACTATTCAAAGAAAACAAAGAGGACTTTAAGGGAAAGGACAAACCAAAGTTTTGGAACAAGAACAAGAACACAGTTAATAATGGTGTTGTTGATGCCAACACAGTGAGACCAAAGTTCATCTTTTCTGGATCAAATTCTACCAACAATCAAGTGAACAATCAAACGGCTGCTAAACCACGAAGGAAGTACACTCCATTGGGAGAACCACTTGAATCAGTATTCAAAAAGCTTGTAGCAAACAAAGTGATCACGGTCCCAGATTTTCCTCCATATGAACCAAAGGTAAAACCGAATTGGTGGAATGATGATGAATATTGTGAATTTCATAAAAGCAAGGGTCACAAGACAAGTAATTGCCATCGATTGAAAAACATTGTACAAGATCTCATTGACAGAGGAGATATTGAGATTGAGGGACATTCATCTAACCAAGAGCATGAGGTGTTTAAGGAACCATTCCCGAAACATGACAAGGGAAAAGGCAAAGTCACAGATGATCAAGCCAATTACACCAGAGCATCTTATAATTATGATTCCACTATTAATCACATCTCAATGGACAATCATATTTCTACCATTACTATCAAAAATAAAAATCCTGAGAATCCTCCTCAGCGACCTAAAATTATCCTAAAAGGTGTGGGATCTTCATTCAAAGCTACCTCTGAATGTCATGTCACAACCCGTCGAGGTAAGATCACATTGCCAAGAACCTCTTCTAAGAATACCAATCTTCCGTCGACTAAGCCTGAGTACGATCTTGTAGAGCAATTAGGGAAAACACCCGCACTCATCTCTATTCTTGAGCTCTTACGCATATCTCCTGCACATAAAGCTGTCCTTGACAAAACCTTGAGAGATACTGCTGTCCCTACTGATCTAAACGTGGACCAGTTTCAAGCCATGGTGGGATACCTATCCGTTCCACACTCCCTCACATTCACAGAAGCCGATGACGCCTCCATAAGTCAGCCTCACAATGCACCTCTACATATTGAAGCCTTCATACATAAACACCGAATAAAACGAGTCCTGATAGATGGAGGAGCAGGTCTTAATATTTGTACATTGAGCACCATCAGACAATTGGGATATTCTGACAAAGCTGTGAATGCTACAAACCAAATCACTATTAAGGCTTATGATGATGAAGAGCGTTCGTCCAAGGGCACAGTCATCTTACCACTAAGAATAGGGCCAGTCACAAAGGACGTGATTTGTCAAGTCCTAGATCTAGACCTCACGTATAACATATTGCTAGGACGTCCGTGGATTCATGAAATGAGAGCGGTCCCATCAACATACCATCAGTGCATAAAATTTCCTCATAATGGAGTCGAGGTAACGGTCAGTGGTGATCCAAATCCATTCATATATTGCAATAACTTAAGATCACATACTGAGATTATTATTCCCAGCAATCGTGAGGCTACTCCTTCTTCAGCATATATTGATCCTGAGTCATTAAATCCCTCGACATCCAAACAAGGTGAACTTAGAGCCAAGTTTCAAGACAAAGGCATGGGAGAATACACTCTGAATCAAACAATGTTCTTACGACAAGTCATGAACTCCCCCAAGGAATATGGGAGACCACATCCTAATAAGCAAATCTCCATCATGCTCCTCAAATGGGATCCTACCGTCTTTCAAAAATGGGGCGAACTAGAGGAAGAAAGTTTATATAAAATGCTATATAAGGACGCTGAAGATGATACACATGATCAAATTATAATACCCTGTGAAAACTATGGTAAAGGTTTCAAAATTCTGCAGAGATTCGGGTATGATGGAAAAAGTCCTCTCGGACTACGCAAAGAAGGTGTCATGGAGCCTCTACAACCTGAGCTAACTACAAGAAGGGAACGCTCTAAGGGGCTTGGTTTTCTAAATCCCAAGATTCAAAACAAGAGAACAAAACAGATATGGCGAGTCAAAGTGGCTGAAGTTCAACAAGAGGATAATTATTCCACAGACTCCAATGAGTGGGAATGGGGTTCAGACAAATCCTCCAGCGACTATGAACTCAATGAGACATTTAGAGAGCCAGATGAACCTACAGAGGAGGAGGAGTTTTACAAGAAATTCAGAGTTGGTCAAGAACCGACCCATAAGGATCCCGCACAAGCTTCGTTTCAGGGCCCTAGGTCAGGATCACATAGGATGAGGACACCTGTCCCTGAGGGTGCTACTAGTGATGATAATTTGGACTCACTCACGATCGACACTGATGAGGAGAGTGCCATTGACGACCTCGATGACTACCTTGACATACCTGAATATAACCACATCTTCACTATTAGCCTTGCGGACTCTAAAAACACTAAAGACCTTCCCCTCGTTCACCCCCAACTCATTGACTGGGATCAGGATGGACCACCACAGATTGATACATTTCAAAATGACGAAGCTATTGTTGATTATCTTGGCATTCGCGATGATCTTCCTCTTGGAGACCATAAAGCAGGATACGCCATAGAGCTAAATAACATGGCATACTTTGGTGAGGGTGTCGGGCCTTCTAGTCGCAAAAATGTGAAAATAAAGACAAAACAAGGGTCTTATGGCGAAAACCACACTGTGGCGCTCTCTGACTCTAAAAAAGTAAAAAGAAAGGACGTATCTGAGGGTGAAAACCTCTCTGAGGCGCCCGAAGATGGAAGGCTTGACATTCTCCCAGCATCATACGAGGAAAAATCATCCATGTTGGTAGAGGAGACTATAAAGACAAACATTGGTACAGCAGAGGTTCCACACAACATATTTTTGGCTCAATCATTGACAGAGGCCGAGAGAGCAAAGTTCATAAGCTTCTTTAAGGAACGACAAGTCAACTTCGCATGGTCTTATGCTGATATGCCTGGACTAGACCCCGACTTAGTAATGCATCATTTAACAGTCAAACTGGGGGCAAAACCAGTAAAACAGAAATTGAGAAAAATGCATCCACAGGTGGCATTGCTAGTCAAGGCAGAGCTGGAGAAATTACTAGATGTCGGATTCATACGCCCAATTGATTATCCTGAATGGATTTCCAACTTAGTGCCTGTTAGCAAACCAGATCGCAGCATCCGAATATGTACAGACTTCAGGGATATCAACAAGGCTTGCCCGAAGGACGATTTCCCATTACCAAACATTGATTTAATTGTTGATCTCACAGCGGGCCATGAGATGTTATCTTTAATGGACGGATTCTCTGGATATAATCAGATCAGGATTGCACCTGAAGATCAACATAAAACATCATTCACTTGTCCATGGGGAACCTTCTGCTGGAATGTCATGCCCTTTGGGCTGAAAAATGCAGGTGCCACGTATCAACGAGCCATGACTACTATCTTCCATGATCTCATGCATGTAAAGGTGGAAGATTATGTCGACGACCTTTTGGTTAAATCAATAGACAGAAATACACACTTGGACATACTTTCAGTTGCTTTTGATAGGCTGGAAAAATACAAGGTAAGATTAAATCCAAAGAAATGTGTCTTTGGAGTAACCTCCGGGAAGCTCCTAGGATTCATTGTGTCTAAAAGAGGAATAGAAGCGGATCCAGCAAAAGTCAAGGCTATCTTGGACATGCCACCACCCAAGAATATCAGTCAACTTCGGTCTTTACAAGGGAGACTCCAGTCCATACGAAGATTCATAGCACAACTTGCAGATAAGTGTAATCCTTTCCAGCACCTGCTACACAAAAACATTAAGTTCAAATGGGATGAGAACTGTCAACAAGCTTTTCAGGCACTTAAAGACTATCTTTTGAACCCGCCAGTTTTGATGCCACCAATTCCGAATCAACCATTGCTACTTTACATATCAGCTACTCCAACAGCACTGGGGGCACTACTAGCACAGCAAATACCTGACGGCAAGGAAAAAGCAGTCTACTATATCAGTCGCACATTGGTGGGATATGAGCTGAACTACACACCAATTGAGCGTGCATGTCTCGTTGTGGTCTTCGCTTCACAAAAATTACGACATTATATGCTTACTAACAAAACCAAGTTGATTGCCAGAATTGATCCACTAAAATATCTACTCAACAAAGCTACACTTACTGGGCGACTGGCCAAGTGGGTAATGATTTTGAGTGAATTCGACATTGAATACGTAGACAGAAAAGCTATAAAAGGACAAGCAATTGCAGATCAACTGGCAGATGCTCCCATGATAGATGATGCTCCTCTACAGTCAGAATTTCCAGATGAGTCCATTCTAACAGTATCACCTGCAAAGCCATGGCAATTATATTTTGACGGCTCATACACACAGCACGGGGCAGGAGCGGGTATACTCTTTATAACTCCCCAAGGCGATTCTATACCAAAGTCATACCGCTTATCATTTCCTTGTACCAACAATATAGCGGAATACGAGGCATTAACAACTGGGTTAAGAATTGCAGTTCAGTGGAAGATCCAGGAACTTCGTGTTTTTGGCGATTCTCAACTTGTCATCCGTCAAGCAACTGATGATTATCAAACAAAAGATGAAAAGCTAATGCCTTACAAACAACTGGTAGATGATCTGAAACAACACTTTGCAAAGATAGAGTTTGAGCAGATACCAAGAGAACAGAATCGTGTTGCTGATGCCATGGCTACAATTGCTTCACTCATTGACCTACCGCAAAATGAGACCTGTTATGAGTTCCTGGTTGACAACCTGCTGATTCCGTCATATGAGATCACTCTTACGGAAATGATATGTGTTGTTGGTCCTGAATCCCAGTTATATGGTTCCATATTCACATACCTTCGCGACAACATCTTACCTCCCGATTTATCGAACAACCAACGCCGCACTTTCATCAGCCAATCCTCCCGATACGTTATCCTAGCTGATATCCTATACCGACGAGGTCTAGATGGCACCCTCCTTAGATGTTTAGAGAGTGACGAAGCTCAGATTGCGTTACGAGAAGTGCACGAAGGGATATGTGGTCCGCATACTAGTGGTCCTACCTTGGCCAAGAAACTCATCAGGACTGGATACTACTGGCCTACTATGGAAAAAGATGCATATCAGTTTGTCAAGAAGTGTAAGCAGTGTCAAATTCATGGAGATCTCATACACGCACCAGCACAAGAACTACAGCCACTTGCATCTCCTTGGCCCTTTTGTCAGTGGGGACTCGATCTCATAGGCAAGATTCACCCTCCTTCTTCCAATGGACATAAATTCATTATCACAGCCACAGAGTATTTCACAAAGTGGATTGAAGCCGTGCCTCTCACGCAAGTTACTGGGAAACAAATCGCTACTTTCATTCTGAACTACATCATTTGCCGATACGGGATTCCTACTTCCATTATCACTGACAACGGGCGTCCTTTCAAGAATCAGGATGTTCGTGAACTCTGTGAGCGATTCCATATCTCTCATCGTTTCTCCACACCATATTACCCCCAAGGTAATGGCCAAGCTGAGGCGTCTAACAAAACAATTCTCAAAATACTTAAAAAGACAGTCGACGACGCTGGCCGTAACTGGCATGTCCAACTCAATCCTGCACTTTGGGCCTATCGTACCAGTGTCCGCACACCTACAGGGGCTACACCTTACTCACTTGTCTACGGTGCTGAAGCCATCTTGCCTATTGAGGTCGAGTTGCCTTCTTTACGGGTCTCCTTGAGAAACATAATCAACGATGAAGACTACAGGGTCTCTCGCTTACAAGAACTAGAACTGCTGGAGGAACGACGACACACTGCTTTTAATCATCTCAAGGCTTACCAACAACGAATGAGTCGCAGTTACAATCACAAGGTCAAGCCTCGCACATTTGAGGTAGGTGACTTAGTCCTCAGAGAGAACCCCAAGAATCAGCAAGATAGAGAAAAGAAGGGCAAATTTGAACCCAACTGGCTTGGTCCTTACATCGTCACAGCAGCATATGGATCTGGGGCATATCAACTCTCAACTACAGAAGGGGAATCTTTGGAGGATCCTATCAATAGCATGCACCTTCGCAGGTTCTACACATAAGCTCTTTTTGAGTATCCTAATGCAAAATACAAAAAAATCAAAAAAATTCAAAAATACAAAAAAAAAAAATTATAAAACAAAAAAACCGTTACTTGGTGAAAACCTGGCAAACAGGCGCCTTGTGACAACAAAAAAATTGCAAAATCCAAAAAAGTAAAGAGAAATAATTTCGTCCAACGGTGAAAACCACTTCGGTGGCGCCCTGGGCAAGTACCATGGTGAAAACTGGGTCACCAGCGCCATGCGTAGGGACTTTGCTCCTCCCTCCTTCAGGATTCCCTTTCATTCTTTCACTTCGCACACACTCACGACCAATTCACTCACAATAAACTTACCCATTCCCATCATGGCTTGTTATTGATCTACCCAAGATTGGTTAGCCATTCATAATAAACCCTCCCTTTTCACTCTCTTTCCATCCATAATAAATCAGATCCTATCTGTGACTACGGCCAATTCCTACGTCTAGTAATGGGTGTGGAACTGAGAACATCACATGTTTCGAGGAGTACAGTTTCTTCTAGTTTCCTTCAAGTCTATCCGCGCGCAATCCGCAATAAAGCAACATTTTGCATCGTAGATCCGCAATAAAGTTCCATCTTCTCCACAATAAAGTATCAGTTTCATGGATTCAGTCAGTTTCCAAGGAGACACAGCAGCAACAATGGGCTTCAACAAAATCAAATCTTTCAACAGACTCAGACAACATATGGTTCAGTGCTATCTATCCTTTTTGTGAAAGTGAACATTGTGACCACAATCAAAATTTGACTTAAACAAGTGACAAGAGACACAAACTTGAGGACTACAGTGGATGTTGGTGTCGAGTCTTGGTTTTCTTTTGATTTTATCTTTTTGGTGACATGTCTTTTAGCTTTTCCGGGATGTCTTTGACTAGAGATTCTATCTCCAGGATGTCTTTGACTAGAAAGGCGAGGATGGGGTATCGTCACCTACTTGCATTTGCTGTCTGTGGATTGTCTTTTAGTAATGCTATGACTTGTCCAAGGATATGAGGACACTGTGAGTCTAGTATGAACTGGGGCATTCCTTGTTTGTGATTGTCTTATCTCCATGCAAACAGGTACAATGACTTTCTGGGCCGAACATATGCCTCGATTGTCATAACCTATTCTGCCATAATAAAGCTCAATGATGATAACGCACAAGAAGCTCTTTCACGTTCATATCTTCTGTCTTCCATCCCCCTTTCTTGATTGACTTTCATTGTCCTTCTCGAGTCCGCGTAGCCCGCTATCACATGACTGAGTATACTGACACACCAAAAACATTTGCATTTCATATAGTTGCACCTGCATCACCACATATAAGCATTTCATACATATAGATATTATAATTGCATCACATCCTGCATACAACACATGTTAGCACATCTCACATTTTCATTATGTAAATAATCATTTGCATTATCATATTCATTTGCATCACATACATTTTCATTTGTATCATGCATCACATATACAACATAAAAGAACAAAAATATATGGCATTGCATCATATAAGCATCCATATCATAAAACATGCATCACATAAGAACATCTCATCACATAAGGTACACATGCATATAGCTGCCGCAAAAGATGAATCATCTCATATATATAATCAAATGTGTCATAATACAATGATGTCAAAAGAATCATATGGCTACAAAAGAATCACCCGCAGGTGTCTACAATACAACAATGATACATCTACTGATACAATGGGAACCCACTATAGCTATGAGGAACTCCCTCCCTCGGAGCCACCGCGCCTCGACGGAGTCTGAGCTATAGATGGACCTGCCCCAGGATCCCCCTGTCCCTCTGGTGGTGGTGGAGGCCCCATAACCCCACCGCTGGATGCCTGTCTCCTGCGGCTCCCTCCCGTAGCCGTCACTGTGTGCGACGATCTCTGGAAGCTCCTAGCCCGCTGCTCTGCTGGCACGGCTGCATAATATAGATCCCTCCAGTAGGCGATCTCCTCTCCGGCTCGCAAAACATATGCGTAGCCTGCCCCTGCATCCTCTGCTGCTTGCCTCCCTGCCCTCAGAGCTGTCTCGGCCTCGGTATATCTCTGGATGGCCTGATCCCTCTCCCGCTCTGTGTCTCGGACCCTGATCCTGAGGTGGTTCCTCTCTCGAACCAAATCCTCAATCTCATCTGCCTGGCCCTGGCAGATCTCCCGCAGCCTAAGCACCTCATCCTCCTCAGAGTCTCCACTCTCCGTCCCTGCCTGTGGCTCCTCCTCTACAGGTGCCTGTCCCTGTGCCTCTGCCTGCACCTGTCCCTGTGCCTGTATAGGTACCTGTGGCTGTACCTGTCTCTGTCCCTCTGGTTGCACCTGTCTCTGTCCCTCTCTGGGACCCTGTGCTGCTGGCACCTGTAGGGGCAGTCCACCCCGTCCTCTCACCACTGGAGCTGCTCTCTCCTGACCTCCCTCCCTCCGAGGTGCTACCCGTCTCTCTCCCACCACTCCCCTCCGCCTCCGCCGGCCCCTACCTGCATCCCCTCCTCCATCATCATCATCTCCTCCACCCTCTCCATCCACTGGCTCTGCCGGATCTGTCAACCTCGGAAATGGATGCTCTGCCCAGTACGCAGAGTACTCTGCGTCCATCCCTGCATCATCTACCTCTGGCCACATGTCCCAGGGCATCGGCATCATCTCCGCTAGCTGCATCACTGCCTGATCATAGGATAGCAGTGGGCCAAACTGCACCTGATCTCTAACCGTACGGGCATACATGCCCGAGCCTCGGGGCATCCTCTGAATCCTGCCATACTGCCTACATACCCTATCCACCAGCTGTCTCTCTAATATATAGGGCGTCCGCCCAATCAGGTACCTGCTCCGGAAGGTGTAGGGCAGCTCCAGTGCATCGTCCCCCCACTCCTCGCACCCCAGGTACGGCCTCCAGATCACCATGTCAATATCGTCAATGACTCTCCTCCAGTGCTCCAATCTCCCAATCCGAGGCTGGGATGTAATCATCGCATATAGGTGCACAAAACTCTGTCCCTGTCCTCTGCCTCTGAAATGAATAGGCCGTGTGATGGGAAGGTGCTCATAGGCCCACACCTGCAAGAGAGTCACACCGCAGCCCAAACCCACTGATCCATGGTATACAAACTGATGCAGCTCATAATACAAATGTGCTAGGACACATGGCCCCCATGCATACCTAGTGTGCTCTGCCATCAGCGTCTCCAAGGCCCCTCCCCAGCCCACTGCCAATCCTCGTGTGGCCCTGTCTGGACACAAGTATCCACTGATAACTCCCCCAACAACTGCCGGCAATGCTAATCCTGTGGCAGTCATGGTGTCCCAGGCTACATGGCCTGCTCGCATCTCCAACTCAGGATCCTGAAAGACCCGTCTCAAGGCCTCCCTGTCACCGTCACGGTCGTAGGGGATCAACTCTCCATCAATGGGAACATGTAATATCCTGTATACATCCTCCAGTGTCACTGTCATCTCACCCATCGGCAGGTGAAACGTGCATGTCTCTGAGTGCCATCTCTCGGCCAACGCAGTCAGCAACCCCATGTTTGCCCGAAACTCGGGCACATAGAGCATATATGTGAGACCCATCTCCTCAATGGAAATCATGTCCTGGATCGACAACTCTGGTCGCAGTCTCTGTGTCGACGGGAATCTCTCCCGTGACTCCAACATCGGCAAATACTCCTGCAGTCAAGCAAATCAATCTTGTCAGTTATCGTGGCATTCACTGTTTATCACAAAATGCTACTTGCTACCTAAATGCATATGGCTATCTACCCTAGTGACACTCACTGTTCATCACAAAGTGTTGCTATTTATCCTAGTAGTGCTCACTGTTCATCACAAAGTACTACGTGTGTGACATTCCCTGTTCATCACAAAGTGTCACTCACATTCGCACTCCCTGTTCATCACAAAGTGCTGCATATCCTGGTGCTCCCTGTTCATCACAAAGTGCCTTGATCTATCCTAATCTTCCTAGAGGACCTGCTTGAGTGTATCCTCTCAGCAGCTTATCCAATCGACAGCGTATGTTCATCACAGAACTGCCGATTTGACCTAAAGGACTAAAACCATGCATTTAAACACACAAACGCACTGTTTCAACACACACGCGCTTTTAACTCATAAACGCGCTTATAGACTGCATAAACGCGCCTCTGAAACACAGACGCGTTTTATGAACACAAACGTGCCTATGCCAGACACAAACGCGATCAGGGAACACAGACGTCCCTGCATTACATAAACGCTTTTATAAAACACAGACGCTGCTACATTTCACAAACGCGTCCGCATTCAACACAAACGCGGTTCCAGGCACAGACGCGCCTGGACCCAACACAGACGCGCCTGTTGGACACAGACGCGCCTGGCGCTGACACAGACGCGGTTGCGCGTTTTTGCACTTTTAAACTATCCTATTCCTAGCGCATTTATTACTACCTAGCATGCATTAATGACAAAACTTGAAATGCGTGAAAGTACGAGGAGGTTTTGCGGTATTTACCGGCTCTACTGCATCTGCTGGTCGCTGGAATCGGCGGACACGGTCGAATCTATGAACGAATGCCATCGCTGCTGACTGCTGCTGCTCTTTTCTCGCTCTGCACTGTGATCTCGTAAGGGTGTGGATGACAATGAGGATGTCTTTTGCCCGTGGTCTATCTTATAGCCTACCCTAGCCCTCGCCCTCATTTCCTGAGTCAGTCTTCCTCATCCCGTGACTTTGTCACTTTATCCAATCAGTCCATTCTATCCCATTTTTCTTATCGAGAGATTGTCTGCAATCTTTCCAGACTTTTTCATCCAATCTCTCGAGGGGGCATATTATTCCCATCCTGGGGCAACTCTGTATCAGTTCATCTTATTTTCTTTGAAACAACGCGACAAGCCGCATTGTCTCAAAGAGGGGCAAAATGTAGACACTCAAAATTGTCATGTCTAATTAAATAAATATTTTATTTATTTAATTATCTAAGCCTAATTCTTCTATTAATTAAATAAATTTTTATTTATTTAATTAATTCATTTATCCTCTTCTAGCCTTATTTCTCATTTAAATAAATACATTTATTTATTTAAATTATCCCTTTCCTAAATTAAATAAATATTTTATTTATTTAATTGTCCTACTTCTTCTATTAATTAAATAAATCTTTATTTATTTAATTAATTCATTAACCTTTTCTACACATGACACATGTCATTCATCTCTTATTTCCTACACTACCTACCTCTTTCATTATTTTGGTATTTCTTATACCTACCCTCTAATCCTAGCCGACCTCTCTTTTTACACCTCTCAATCTTAACCCTCCATTTCTTATTGTGTCTTCTATTTAAGGAGATGCTTTCTTCATTGACAAACCCTAATGACTAATTTTGGAGGACTTAGCTACACTACAATTCTACTTGCAACCACATTCCGTTCTTTATTGAGCTCTTGTGCACATAAAAATCTGAGAGCAAACATATCAAACAAGATCAATGGAGATAGGAAGAATGGAGATCAAAACCCTAGTGGACATGTGATGGTATAATCTTTGTGATTTTTGAGTTATTTTGCATTGTCTTAGGTTATCTTCATATGTTATGGTGGATCTTTGTTCATTGTTAGGCTAGGGTTTGGTGGTTGAATCCATTTTAGTCTTTCAATATTATTGCTTATTGCTATCCATTTTCACCATATACAAGTTTTATGTCCAAAGTCATTCTATATATACTATAGTCGGTTACTACTACCGAAATATTCAGTCGGTAAGCACAGAGCAATCGGTTATAGAAGAAAGTAGTCATAGAGCCTAGTATACACCGAGTTGTCTACCGAGTAACACTCTATGTCTACCGAGCAGAAAAAATGATATACCGAGTGAACACACACCGAGTGAAACGTGTTACCAGATTCATTGAACCTAGACACACATGGGAAACATGTTACAAGATCGAGGAGCAGGGAATCATTATCACTTAAGAAATTGCACCTTAAAGATTTTGTATGATCTTGAGGTCATCTATCCAATGAGATATTTTGTATGGTTATTCATTCGATAAATCATGTTTGTAAGATCGAAGCAATGAACCAGATCACTGACATAAGAGATCTATTTATAAAGCATGAATTGGGATCAGATAAAAAAAAGAGAGGTGTATGAAGCAAGACATGTGTAATAGATAAGGAAGCACTGAGTATTGTGACTGTCAGAGACACAGAGGTCACCGAGAAGGATTTCAGAGAACAGTCAAGGAACAAAGTAAACATAAGGGTTTACTAAGTTATTTTATGGATTACCGAGGTATTCTATAAGCAAGGTCATCTCATTTTGAGCACATAGAATCTGCTATAACATTTCAGATGTAAAGTTGCAGATATTTGTAAATATTTTATTGTAATATTTTGAGTTGTAAGAGAAACCTTTAACAGGGTAAAAGACTCTAACAAAGTCTATAAATTGTAAAACCTTTAACCAGGTGCAACATTTAGAATAAGTGTTGTAAAATCCTTTAGCAAGGTAGATCTAACAATCTTGATACTCCTAACAGGGTAAGCTATCAGAAATAGCTAAACATGTAGCTCTAACCGAGCACCCTTTATTATTGCAGTAGTGAAGTTGTGGGTGCCATCCCCACAACAGTTTTTCTCTCTAACCAAGAGTTTCTGTGTAACCAAAATATATGTGTTATGGAGCGAATCATGTATGATTGTTATTTATTTGTTTTAGCTTTATGTTATGTTACAACAGTTTTTGGTTTATGCATTACAGTAAAGTTATTGTTGAAAAAAGGATTTGAAGTATTGATTCACCCCTCCCCTCTCAGTACATTAGCTTTCCATATTGGGCCTAACAAATACACCTAGAAGAAATTACACACCATTTGGAGAACCCATTGAGTCAACACTCAAGAAACTAATACAAACAAATGTCATTGCTCCTAACCGAGCATATTTGTAAGACCTTAACCGGTCAGAGATTTCTATTATGCAAATAGTGAATCTTGTGGGTACTAACTCCCACCGTGGTTTTTCCCTTTTGGGTTTCCACGTATAAATCATTGTGTTATGGTTGGCATGTTTTATGTAGTGTTTGCTTATGTGATTATTTTCCTTGCATGCCTATTGATTTTAAATTTGTTAAGAGGTGTAATCAGATTCTTAAGGTTTTTGGTTGCACTGATTCACACCCCCCCTCTTAGTGCCTTATAAGTTTATCAATTGGTATCAAAGCCAAACTTCCTTGAGGCTTAATCACTTGGGAAAGATCCCTAAGGCTATCATGGGGGATGTGAGTTACAGAGAGATGTCTAATAAACTTGCAAAAACTGAGGAAGCCCTAGAAACATTGAGAGGCAAGTATAAAGCTTCTCTTGCTAAGAGAAAAGAGCTAACTGAATAATTGTTCGAGGTTTCTGAAAGCAGTTCTTCTGATGAAGCAAACATAGATGCATTGGTTGATAAAGTGGAGAAACTGAATGATGAGAAGGCTAACTTGAGGAGAGAGATAGAAGCCCTAACCATCAGAATGAGTCAAGAACTTGAAGCAAGGAGGTCAACAAAAGACAAGATCAAAGAGAAAGAACATGAGATCTTTAAGTTGAATTAGGAAGTCGATACCCTGTATGCTCATTGGCATGAGGAAAAAGAAGAAAAAGAAGAAATAAAGGCAGAATTGGATATGGTAATGTCTCTTAGAGAGACCCTTATGAAAAGGAACGAATATCTTACAAAGGAACTTGTTGATGCTAATGAAAAACTTGCTAAGTTCAACAGAAGTTCTACCGTGCTTGATGAACAGATTCAATCACAAAGGATGAACGGTGACACAACTAGATTGGGTTATACTACATTTGAGAAAGGTGAGTCTTCCGATACAAAGGACAACATGGAAGAAGGTAAATCTGCACCTAAAATTTAGAAATCCACTGGTAAGAAACCTTATAAACCTATATGTTTCAATTGTCATAAGCCAGTACATACTGCTAATGTTTGCAAAGCCAAATCTAATGTTACTAATGGTTATAGACCTAATTCATATCAAGGATATAAGCCTAGAACTTTTAATGGATATTGTTACACTTGCAATATGCATGGGCATAGAGCTGTTGAGTGTAGGTATGGAGCAAATATTCCAGCACCTCACATGAGTCAGAGCTCTGGTGGTGGTTGGCCAAGAATCTTTAATGACCAAAGAATTCCTAATTGGCGGAGACCCTATGCTAACTGGTCTAGCCCTTATGAGATGGAAAAGAGGATGAATGTGGTTTGCACAATCTGTCATAACTATGGTCATGTAGCTATGAACTACATAAGGACTAGTAGAGGCAATGTTGGACCTTGGAGAGCATCTGGTATGGTTTGTTATCATTGTCATCAACCGAGACATATTGCAAAGTTTTGTAGAGCAAAGATGAATCAACCGATAAATCAATCTAATGAATGAAAAGGGAAGATAAGAATTGTTGTGGAGGTGACCAGAGCTAAAATGAACAAAATTTGGAAAAAGAAGGATGATGAGAAACCATTTGAAGATCCTAACTCTTCACTTAGTGTGGAGAACCCTTCACCGACAAACTAAGCTGTTAAAAAAGCTTAGGGGGAGCTTAATGTTAGATCTATTTCAGAACCCCCTGAAGGACCATGAGGTAAGTTCAATCTACATACTTTGATGCATTATGATATTGAGAAGTGATTTTATGATCAAACTGGTAGGTTTGATTTGTTAAGAGAACTGGTAGTATGTTAAAAGATATATTAGGGTTTTACCTGTAATAACATTTAATGCAAAAGATAGTGGGAAAATAAAAAGAACTTTGTGAATGCCATTTGTCACTTTGGATTCTTGTGAGCACTCAGAGAGCGAGAAGAGCAAAGAAAATTTTGTGTTTGTAGCATCTAACCAGATTGAAAGATATTTGAGGAGATTTGAAATGATCCACGATTATCAATCGACGAGTAAACATTGTCAGTGTTGAAACCCTAGTTGTGAAAGCAGTAAAAGTTGTTTATCTGACAAATCCTATTTTTTGTATCTGAAGTCTAAATCTTTGAGAATGGATACCCTGCATCTAGTAGATGTTACAGACAGACCTCATCCTAAATTTAAAAGGCACTTGTTTAAGTCTGTTGAAACTGATCCCCCTGGAGCCCTATCCAGAGTTCCCTATGGAGTGTTACGTGTAGAAGATGTTAGATCTTTTTATCATTGCAAATTGAAGGACCTTGGTATTTCTGCAATCTTTTACCAATATAAATTACTATGTGGTGAGAAGAGAGTGTTAAAGGAACAATTTAAGAAGGTTATCGAGAAAGGTTTTCACCATGCACTAAATTCCATTGATGATTTTGATGGTGAACATGTTAGATATGTTCTTAGCAGGATTCACGACCAATTTATGTGGCTCAACAGACCACATAAAATTACAAAAGAAGCTATTCATGCAGTAACCAGACTTTGTGCCGCCGGTGAGGTTCCAGTATTGAGATCCGTTCCTAAGAATGACGTTGAAAGGCTGACTAATTCAAGATGGGATGGAAGAGCAATGACAGTGAATAATATTAATGATCTGATAGTTAAATATGCTTCAATGGTTATTGGTTACCGGATATATCATTCTAGCAGGATGAACAACATCCCTACTCCAACCATTCATACCACATACTAGATGATAAAGGAAGATGTTGATTATGATTTGTCTGAGGCATTGCGAAGTCAACTAATGTTGAATCTTGAGTCCATCGAGAAGGATAAGATGTTGAAGTTTAAATTTGGACAGTTGATCATTGGTTTATTTTTCTACTTTTAGAACTGTTTTCCCGGTATTGGTGATGTTCAGTGGTCTAATGACACACCAACACTATTACAGATGAAGAACAACATTAGAATGTTGGGTAATGGTTTTGATAAGATTGTTTGGGGTTATTTTATAGATTTTCAGAAGAAGATGCATGCAAGAGAAAGGTTACCAAAGAGTATTGTCAAGAAACATGAGAATACAATTTGTTTCATGGTTGATATAGATACCTATATGATGGAGGCAGTTGATCCCAGGACAACTTGGGTGATGTCTATGGGTTATGAAGTCAAGGCATATCTTTTGGTGGCATATGCAGATCACTTGTTAACTCAACTGGTAGATACAACTGCAGAAATATTTGGCACCTACAAGGATAAATCTTTATAGGTGCACTTTGAATTAAGTAGACCGATAATTGCTAAGAAAGTGAGAAAGGAAGTGGAGGTATTTGTTGAACAACAAGCTTTTACAAAGGAAGCCATTGTAGAAGCGAGAGCAAGACATGTAACACAACAAGCAGGAGCATCTAGTGCCCCAACTGGTACCTCCATTGGTATGAAAACAAGAAGTGAAGATGCAACGATTAAGAAAGAAATACCTGCTACAGCTAAAAAGGAGAAGCCTTCCAAGATATGATTCAAGAGAAAAGGCAAAATCGTTGACCACCCTGCACCTAAAGCACCCAAGGTGAAAGAAGATTATAGGAAGAGGAAAAAAGAGAAAGAAAAGAGACTGACAGCTGATCAAGAAGAAACTGAATCAGAAGGTGAAAAGAAAGCTTTGAGAGCTAGTGGTGAAAAGTCAAAGGTTGTAGGAGTGTCTATTTTCAAATCCATCAAGAAACCAGTAACTAAGTTTACAGTTTTTGAAAAGATGTTTACAAGGAATATGGAATTCTCAAGGGCTTGGATAAACTGTATGATAAGTTTAGTGAGGATGGACAAAGGCAGATAGAAGATGCAATTGTTTTTATGATGAATAAATATAGTAAAGACCTAATTGAATTGCAAGGGCGTATTCCAAATTATTTGTATGATAAGATTGATGCAAGATGGTAGCCTGCTATGAAACATGATAGAGAATTTATTGAATATATTCTTAAAAATCTGCAACCTAAAGCTACAAGAGATGAGATAGATGAAATTCTTGTAAAGGCTAAATCATCTTTAAGATCAAAGAAAAGGTTGACAAGATTGTTAATTTGTGAGACCCAATTAGTTCACATGGAAACTGAGCTGATATTGAAGAGATTACTGGGTTTGATTCCTTATGAGGAAGAGAAACTAGAGAAGTTTGAGACAGAAGATATTCTGGACAATGTTGATATTAGTGACTTTCAACCTGATGAAATTGTAATGGGAGACCAACTGGTAGATGATCAACCAGTCAACACACAGGCAAAGATAGTTGTCATTGCTAATGATGACACCAATACTAATGATGTTGATGCAACTGATAATGTAAATGTGCAATTTGATGATGTGCAAATGTCTGAACAACAACAGGGACATGAAGAGAAGAAAGAGAAAGAAAACAAGAGTTCTGAAGAGCCGCCAGTACATACACAGAAAGTTGGTACTCATCTGCCACCAGTAAATGATAGTGAAAAGAATAAGGAAGAAGAAAAGACAGAGGATAAACTTGAAGAGCAGAAAAAGGAAAAAGAGAAGAAAACAAAGAAATCTGAACCTAAAGTGACACCTCTATCCTTTACTTCTAAGAAGAAAATAGATGATGATAAGGACAATGATGCATTGAGTATACAAGGACCCATTAATATGGATATGTTGAGTTCTACAAAATTAATGAAGATTGCCACTGCAATGCAATCTAGAGCAAAGAAGAAGAGAATGAGGGAACAATAGAAAGAATCTGAGACAATCAAATATGCAGTTGAAATTTTGTCAAGCTTATTACTGGAGACTGATACAAACAATATTGCTACACCAATTGATAAGCTAGGTCAATTGGTTAATGATGCAGGCGAATAGATGAAATCATTTGAGGATGCGACATATGTTTGTGTAGAAAAGGAGTATAAGAAGCAAAGGATAGAGAAAATAATGAAAGATATAGATAAAGCTAAAGTTTCTTTAACTATTAATAACGACCACTTGATGGAAGCATTGGAGACTGGTGGTAAGAATCTTTCTACTGTGGAAAATTTTTCTTTATTTTATGATGATTTGGTAAAGAAGAAGGAAGAAGTAGAAAAAGAACTTGAAGTTCTAAGTGATTCATTTAAGCCCCTGAATGATTCTGCAATATACTATGGACGGTCGGTTGTTGAACTTCAACATAAGCTGAAAGCTTATGAAAATGAACAAGTAAAGAGAACAACATCCCTACAGGAACTACAAACATAGTTGATACCAAAGGTTGAGATCTTGCAAAGAGGATATAAAGAGTCAGAAGCTATCCTTGCTACCCCAAAGATGAGCACTATAGATTCCATGGAGGAGCTTGCTGGGAAGATGAGGACACATGTGGAGATAACTGACATTATTTTGGAGACCTGGCATAACGATGTGAAGCAATTGAAATCTCATTTTAGTAATGCTTTTTCTAAAATTGCATTGTAAAAATATTTTGAACTCCTATATTTATATATGCTATGCAATTTTGATGTAAATGTATTTATCTTTTCATGCATTTACTGTCCTTTGTCATTGTTGTCAAAGGGGGAGCAGTTGTTGAAAAGAGTCAGTCAAAATTTTGTTAAGGAGTAGTAGTATGAGTCTTGTAATGGTTTAAATTTTTGTAAGAGCATGCAATTGATGGACTTGTAAAGCACTCAAGCGGTGAATCAGTGACACAAAAAAAAACTACTTTAAACACTGATCGGTAGAAATACTTAACAAGTTTGTTAAATAATATGCATGTAATCCAAAATGATATAACAACATCCACAATAAGTAAAACATCCACCATAACACAAGTGCCTATACGTGGAAAACCCAAATAGGTAAAAAAACATGGTGAGATGGGACACACAAGTTAATTATCTGCAGTAATAGATAACTGATCGGTTAAGGTCTACAAAGTGCTCTGCTAGGAGTGAATCCTGTCAAAGATCCCAAAGCTTAGTTAAAAGGTAGTACCTTGTAAAAGGTAGTACCCTGTAAGGAGTAACCTCGGTGGAGGATTTCTGAATCCAAACTAATGGGTCACCTGGTTAGAGGATTTGTATAATGAAGCTTGTTAGAGCTTACCCGATTAGGGGATTTTACTGTTGCAGTGATTAGAAAACAATAGGTGGTGTGATCTAGTAGTAGCACAACTTGCTTGTATAGATCCTCTTCTACGCACATAACATATCTCCTTCGCTCATGGAAAATAATTCATTGTGATGTCAATATATAGACATTTAGATTTCATGTCGGCCTCTAGAAATCATATCACAATTACTTAGGTGCATTATGTCTAGTCAAACAATCATAACACATCACAAAAATACCACCAAAAATTGTCGGTAAGGATAACTCATCATGACTACTGATAACTCATCACATAATCAATGAATACCAGTTGGAACAATCAATATCGGTTAAAGTTAAACATATAAATCATTTATCCTTTGATGCTCCTTTGATAATCTCCACTGGATCTTCATGTTGATGTCGAATTATGTATAATCACTAGTTGTCACCATGTACCGGTTAGATATAAACCTCTAGTATACCAGTTGTAATATAAACAACTTTGAAGTCACACCGATAAACAATATGAACAAATGTGTGTGTATGTGTTTCATCAATGACAACATATGATGAAGTTAATCATTACAATCATCATCAAGCCAACAATAATTGCTAAGCGGGAGTATGTGTCATGAATTGAGTCAATTTTTGTATTGCACACTTAGACAAAAAAAAATCTTAAGTGTTGCCATCAATGCCAAAGGGGGAGATTGTTGGCTTGATGTTGATGTCTTTATGTAAAGAATTGATTGGTGACTTGTTTTATGTTGTCATTGATGGCAACTATGTTTTTATAGTCACATATGTCTTGTAAGCCAACCGGTAAAGCTTAACCGATAGAGAAGACAGTTTTATAGTAAACTGACAAATAAGTCCTCAGCTAGTTAATTGGAACAAAGTTGCATTCAAGCAACTGATATAGGTGATTGATGAAGAGTTGGATGATGCGGTTTTGTAAGAGTGATGGAGACAAGTATTTGGTGCTATATTCACAACTGCATTAGCAAATTTAACAGGATGATCAAGATTTGATATATAGAGCAGGTTATTTGGAAGAACACTTAACCGGTAGTGATAAAGTCACTAAGATCGGTAAACCAGTATAGTTTTATTTTATTTTTGGTTTGTTATGTCGGTGGCTGACATAAGTTCAGCGTGTAATGTTAGTTTGTCTAGATTCATTGAACTTGGGAAATTGTTCCAAGGTTATGAGCCAACTAAGTTGATGTCTATAAAAAGTGCGATGAGTTATGAATGCATGTATGAGATTGAAGGCAAATATTAAGATTATGATTGTGTGGTGATTAGTGAATCTATGTATTGATGTGTTGTTGAAGTTTTGGAGGAACTGAAGCGAATCTTATCAGACACAAAAGTGTTATATGAAGATCATTGAATTGTTGTTATCCTAACAGTTACAACAAAAAAATCCCTTAATTGGGTAGGTCCTGACAGGCCTTAATATGTAAATCCCCTAACAGGGTAGCTCAATATCTTAGTTTAAATCCTCTTGCGAGGTTGCTCTTGTAGACACCTAAAAGTTGCACAATGAATTAAGTGAATTTTTTTCATTTAATTATTCTTAATTCTTCCAATTAATTAAATTAAGATTTAATGAGTACCCATATTCTTCTAAGCCATTTAATTAAATTCACATTTATTAAACACTCCCCCTCTTCTAGCCATTTTAATTAAATTCACATTTTATTAAAAATATCAATTTATCCCCTTTCCCATTTTAATTAAATCTACATTTAATTAAAATCTCTTTTGCATTTAAATAAATCTAAATTTATTTAAAAATCCCCCCACTTGCATTTTCCTACATCTCCCACTTGCCTCCTAAACCCCTTCTAGATTCTTCCAATCACTTCCAATTTAGCCTAATTCATCTCCTAATTATTGTCACATTCCTAAGTAAAGAGAAGTCACTTCTCAAAGCCTCCAAAGTCTTTGAAATGCATTAAAGGCTTTATGTCCTCAACAAGTTAACCCTCAAAGTCTTCCTAACCATTAATGGTTAACTCAACCTTCTTGCATGATTAGAGAATTTCTTTCTAACTCAACCCTCATCTAACCCAAGAGTCTCATCAAGAATTCATGGGTTTAACCTTGGTTATCCTATTAACCCTTGCACAAGAGTTTACCCCTTAGGTAAAACCTCTATCCAATGGATAACCCCAACTTAACCATAACCTTACCTCCTAAGTTAACCTTCATGTCTCCTCAAGCATTTAATGCCTCTTACATCTCCTCTCAAGCAGTCTCTTGTTGACAATTGTCACAATTTCATTGGTGAGAATTGTAAACATGGATTGATTAACTTTCAATCCCGACCCTTGTTAAGATTATCCAACCTTGACCATCCATTGCCCTATTTTCCCTATAAATAGAGCTCTCATTCTTCATTTTAAATATAATCAAGTCTTTGTGCATCAAACTTATAGTCTCATAAGATTAAGCATATTATCTCTCTTTGATAGAATAGCATTTTAGATCATTTTGATGGCATTACAAACTTAGATATATCATGTTAGCTTCATCTTGGTATCATTTTCATACTAGTTTAAGCTTCATATCAATATCTTGCATCCTATCATCATCTAGTTTCATATCTAAATCATCACTAGGATCTTGGTTGCATTCTGTAGTCACATAAATCCGTCTATTTGATTAAATAAATATTTGCTATTTACTTGATTAAAAATCCACTAGCCATCAGTTAATTAAATTAATATTTAATTAATTCATCTTCAAACATTCTCCTATTAATTAAATAAATTATTCAATTTATTTTAATTAATTTATTCAACCAAATTCACACTCAATTAAATGAATAAATAGTATTTATTTAATTTAATCATCTTTCCTCTTTTAAATAAATGAAATAAAATATTTATTTAAATCATTATTCCCCCCCACTTGCATTTTCCTACAAATGCAAGTTGCAACCACAAGTTGAAATAAATTAATTTTATTTTAATTAAAATCCTATTTTCCCTCACCCACCAAACCCACTTGCATTCCTAAACCCCCTTCTAGATTCTTCTAAACCCTTCCTAATTAACCTAATCCACCCCCTAATTATTGTCACGTTCCTAAGCAACTTGGAGTCACTTCTCAAAGACTTCAAAGTCTTTGAAAAACATTTAATGCTTTGTGTGTTCAACAATTTAACCTCTAAAGTCTTCCAAACCACTTATGGCTCTTACATGATCATTTATGGTTAACCCCTAACTCAACCCTCATGTGACTCATGTGTCTCCTCAAGCATTTATTGCTTTGACTATGGTTATCCCTTTTACCTTTGCACAAGAGTTTGTCCATTGGATAAAAACTTTATTCTTTGTATAAAGAATTTATTCACTCAACCCAACCTTGACTTTAACTCCCAAGTTAACCTTCAGGTCATGTCAAGCATTTAATGCTTATTCCCTCTCCTCTCAACATATCTCACATTGACACTTGTCGTCCTGGGATTGGGTTGAAAGTCCTCACATGGATTGAATATCATTCAATCCCGACCCTTGTTGAGATTACTCAATCTCAACCATCCATTGCTCCATTTTACCTATAAATAGAGCTCATATTCCTCATTTTCAAATCCTCAAACATTTAGCATTCATAGCCATGATCCTAAAAACTTGTATGCATTTAATCTATAGTGAATTTTAGAGAGAGCATCTAGCATAAATCACATATATTGTCATTTTGGACTAAAATAAATCTTAGTTCATTTCATAATATATCTAATTAGTTTGTTTTACACTTGCATAGCATAGTTAATCATCCACAATCTTGAACCTCCATAAAGCATCCATAGTGCAAAAAGCTATTGAGAGCTACACTAATTTGGAACTTGGAGAGGAGAGGAACAAAGGAGAAAGAGCTAAGAGCATGTTAGAAGGCATTTGGAGATGCCTTGTGATATTTGTTTCCCTAGTTAAATACTTTAGCATGTTTTTAGTGACTCTTTTGATATGCCTGATTAGATTAGTTTTTGGTTGACTAGCACTAACTTTGATCCTTGTTTCTTGTTGTTTTTGTGTGTTATACGACCACAGGTTTTAATCTAACACTTGTCCATTTCGCAGAGCATCACATTCCATTTAGATCTTAGAATCATTTAAATCTCGTTCTTTAGGTTGTCATCTTAAAGAATCAAGTGCTCTTCCAAGCTGAGAGCCACCTTGAATCTTGAAGATCCTTGGAGATAGAGGAACATGGAACAATTTTAAAGAGTTTAGATTCATTTAACTTGTTTTGATTGATTTCTAACTCTAATGCATTGTTTCATGTGTGTGTTTGAATTGTTTTCTCCTCTTACAGGTTGATACCACATTCCAGGCATACAACTCCTAATAGGGCTCATCATATCAAATCCCTTCACCGGGTGACTCCTAACAGGGCCTGCTCCTAATTAGGCATATTTGCAAGACCTTAATCAGTCAACGATTTCTATTCTATAGATAGTGAATCTTGTGGGTACTGACTCCCACTGTGGTTTTTTCCTTTTGGGTTTCCACATATAAATCATTGTGTTGTGGTTGGCATGTTTTATGTAGTGTTTGCTTATGTGATTATTTTCCTTGCATGCACATTGATTTTAAATTTGTTAAGAGGTGTAATCAGATTCTTAAGATTTTTGCTTGCCCTGATTCACCCCCACTCTCAGTGCCTTATAAGTTTATCAATATAAATATCCAATGTAAGTAAAGACATGTATATATGTTAAATGCAACTCTAAAGAAGAGCTAATCTTCAAAGGGAAAAAGAGAGAACTAGGATGAAAGATCACATATTCTGCTTAAAGAAATAGATTAATCATAAAAGACATACCATTCCACGCAAGAAAGGATATCAAAACATGAAAAATGTAATCCTTAAAGGGAACAACGACACTTTAGATAGAGAAAAAGGAAAAGGATAAGATGCTTACCCCCCAAGTATAGAGGCAAGAATGAACCATGTTGCTGCCCCAAGATGTTTGGTATTGAAAAATCATCACCTCTTATAAAAAAGAGACCCAAATTAAGTTAACCACTAGTGTCATAGGGTGAGGAGCAACACTGAGGGTGAGAAGAGTGCTAAGGTACTACTTTCTCACCAAGAAAGAGAGCAATATCAGTTGAAAGATCTATTCGATCCCTATCAAATTGTTCTTGAACAAATTCCTTAAATGCTTACATTTTCCAAGAGAATGAGAACCACCATGATGAAAAATACAATTCTCACTACCTTCTTTATGCTTTTTGCTTAACTTTACAAAAGGAAAAACAACATTCTTATTATACTTTAATTTTCAAAAGATTCTAGTTGCTATTCTTTCTTGATCATCAATAGGATTAGGTCTTGTCTCTTATGATGTAAGACAAGGATTGTTAGAAGAAGGATTGTCATCTATGATTTTAACTATGCATCTATCAATGAGTCCTTGCATTCCATTTCGAAAATCAGGACAATCATTGGTAGTGTGATCATTAGTTTGGTGATATGAGCAGAAAGGAGTTTTTGAAGAAGAAGCACTTTTAGATGAACGATAAGTTTTTTCTCTTGCAAGATGATCCTTGGAGTCTTGAATCCTGATGAGATCATCCATAAAAGAATTATAACAATGTCCTAGGCCTTCTATGCTAGCTTGTGTAGAAGGGTTTATAGGGAATCTAATTCCTTGTTCAATTTTTTTCAAGTCCTTGTCCTCTAAAACCTTATTTTGATATTATGTTAAAGCCACTCCTATAAGAATCTCTTAATTGGAAAGGAGGGGGAACATTATAATAATTTATTTGAAATATGTAGTCTAAGTGTGTTTGGAAGGAATAAAGGGACAAGTAGATGAAAAAGGAATATCTTGTGGAGGAGGATTTTCCTTTCTATCATCATGCATATCCTCTTTGGTAGATTGGGAAGGAAGATCCTTGTCATCTAAGGCCTCAAATTTTCTTAATGTTATGTTGGGAGATAGATCATGAACAAAATTCTTAACATCACCTTCTCTATATATGTTTTGATGACTGAGATAGGCTTTAGGAGAATAAGGAGGACCTAGAGAGATAAAAACACCAATATTTTGATTTGCCCCCCTTGCGCTAGGGTATGTTTATGAGAAGAAGATGCTACCATGTTTCTCTTCAACTCCATTAGAGAGATCATTGATAGGAGTATTAACTTGTTCTTCATTCACATTAGATACCCGAGGATAGGTACAAGTATTAGGTTTTCCATTAGCATCTCTAGGATTGGAACTACAAAAGCTTTAATATCATCTAAATATGCAATGCATTCTCCTAAAAATATGTCAATAAAGAAGCATGCACTATAAATAAAAGCTTTGAGATCTAATTGATTGAAAGGAAGCAATTTGGAGATTCTAAAAATGCAATATGCCAAAGTGTTATGAATGAAAATAAGTAATGTGAAATGAAAGAAGCTACTATCCAACAAATGATTATGACAAATGTAAGTGAAAGGAAAAGTAATCATATGTGAAATATAAAATAAATCAGATTTATTAAGTGTCATTATTAATGTTTAAAATCATATTTAAAAATTAAAGTGATGAATTATGCAACCCATAAATCCAATTAACTAAAATAATTTTTTTTTTTATGAATTAAACCTCTAAATATATGTAATTTGATTAAAACAAGATCTATGAATGAAAATTTGAAATTTAAAATCTTTTTAAATCAAATCTAAAATAATTTATCCAAATTAGACAACCCACAAGCTCAATTTTAGAATTTGAAAATTAGGGTTTTTGAAGTTAACCTCTAAATTTTTGAAATTCAGTTGTAAATTAAAATTATAATTATAAATTTGAATTTTAAATTGCACAAACACTCAGATCTGAGAACATAAAACAGAAATAAGGGTGTAAGGAGTCTGGCTCACCAAAATGTAATGGTGAAAATATTAGGGTTTCCAGCATAAGGAGGATAAAAATCGATAATTTTTACTCAGGGACCATCACATTAGGGAAAGATAGGAATTAGATAGATCGAAACCTAATAGATCTAAATTCTGATCTAACTACAAGACATATTGAATGAGCCTCTTCTTTCCATTGAGTTGAATTGATTTGTCGAGGATGCTAAAATTAGGGCAAATGGGTTGTAATTGAAGTAATTATGCGTTAATAGTGAGCTACACTCGTCAGATCGAGCCACGAACCTGGATTTGAGGATTATAAGAGTATCTAGACCTGTTCCTAGAAGGAGCTCTTGATTTGTTAGGACTGTAGTGACAGTCACTCTAGTCCTTCACACTTTTCACACTCTAATGAGGGATTAATTCATCATTGTAAATAAAGCCAATTTTGAAGATCGCAGCTCCGTACCTGTTCATGCACATAGCAGAGAAGACAAATAGGTTGGGAATAGGGGTTTGCCTCGGTTTATGAATTAACCTTGAATGAAATATTGCAAATATTGAAATAAACAATGGAAAGATATACCTTAGATTTGTAATGACTAATAATGATGCTTTGCTTCTTGAATGTAATCACATATGTTGCATGAAATGGCATGAACATGATAAAACCCTAATCACACACACATTCTTGCATATGAATGATGTAATTTTCTCCATAATGGTTGAATGAAGGAAATGCAACCTTAAAGATCTCTGGAAATGCTTGATGATGAACGTTTCAATGCTTGAATGCTCGATCACTTGAATGAAATTGCTAGATATGAAATTAGGTTGATCGAATTATTTATATAGGGGATCCTAGGTCAGTTTATTGAGTAGGCTGACCTCTTATGGTCATATAGAGCCATCAATTTCATTTCCCACCGAAGAGATAAGTCACATCCTCCCCTTAAAAATTGGTCCCATTAAGGGGTACCAGGGCACTAACGCCTTGGTCCTCCTTAATCAGGGACCTCAAATTAGCCCCAACGAGAAGGACATAGCTCCAGAGGATCAATTGGCAAGTGTATGTGGCATAAAATTTGGAGTTAAGGCATTGGATGGACCCAAATAGGAGATGAGAAGGAGATGCGCTAAAGTACGAACACAAACATGAGATGTATATTGGCCTGGTGATAATTTACGACTCTACAAGTCTATGTTGTTTCATGATGTTTTTTATATGTTTAAATGTAGAAAAAAACAAAAAACAAACAAACTTTAAAACACTCTCTAAAAGCTAAATAATAAGGATTAATAAATGAAGAGCTAACAAAAAGTTCACCAAGGCAAAGAACAAAAATTAATCACAAAAAAAGTGAATTTCAAATTCAAAGAGCAATCCAAATATTGAGTGAACTCCTAACCAAGTAATGCCTCTTTGCCATTAGAAATTTAGTTTTTGTCGAGGAAATGGCTAATACATGAGGTTAGGGGTGCACTTGGGTTAAGGAAAGTTAGAGGCTCACCTTTGTAAAGAAGAGTTATTTTCAAAGAACAAAGTCAAAATTGCACTACCAAATGGGCCCTTGATAAGGTAGAATCAAGTTGACAAGTATCCACCTATATAAAGAGGAATGATTTGATTTTTCAAAAGGCATTGTGAGATGCACACTTGACAAGGAAAAATGATCACTCAAAGCTTGAATAATTATTTTATTGCCAAGTGTACTCCTCCCAAGGGAAAAGGGAAACTATATTTTAAGTTTGAAATCACATTGATAGGTATGCATTTGTATGAAAAAAATAAACAAAACAACTTTACATTGACCAGGGTGCACTCGTATTAAGAAAGAAAAGTCAAAATTCCCTTATCAAGTGCACACCTAAGTGAAAGGAAGTGGCAATTGGTTTGAAAAATCCAAATGCTTGTTGAAGTGTGCAACACTATAAAGGGAGTTTTATTGAAGTGTTTGAGATGCAAGGCCAAAGTTCAAGATGTGCCTTTAATAGACATGCATGTGTGGTAACACAAAATCAAGTCAAAAAGTCTATTGACATGGACATTATTTGTTAAAGAAGTTCAAATGAGGTCTACTACATATATACAATTGCACACTTAATAAGGATAAAATCAATAGTTGTAATTGTCTTATTGTTGTGCACACCTTGAAAAAGGATTTTGTCATAAAGTTTTAAAAATGTGTTTGTCATGTAGTCAAGTATGTTCACACAAGATTTAAAACTTTTAATTTGAAAAAAAAAATGTTTAACATAAGACCTAAAAGGGGTGAAAATAAAATCAAGAATCCCTACACCAAGGAATGTACTCAAATTGCAAATTCAAAGGAACTTGCCATAATTTTTGAAAAATGCTTTTGTCATGAGGTCAAGCCTGCATGCATGAGAAAAAAAATCTTAAATTAGATTTATCTTTGAAATCCCATTTGCAAAAATATTTGAAAGGAACAAACTTGATAATATTATCAACTAAAAATAAACCTTTGAAATGCCATTTGCATGACAAATTTAAAAAATTGCAAACTTAAATAACCTTGACCAGTAAGTCAAAATGACGCCCCAACAAAAGATTATAGTTCCCATTAATATTAAATGTGTTCATGAACATAAAATTTGGTACTATTCATAAACACCTTAGATTCATTTTTTGCATAGATTTAAAGAAACAAAAACCCTCACACATTCAACTTCAAGGCATAGAATATTGAAGAAAACCATAAACTAAAAAATTCATAAAAACATCATTAAAGAAGCACCCCAAAAACAAAACAACCTTCAAGCTAGGAAACAAAAAGTAGAGGTAAATAAGCAATTACAAAACCACAAATTAAATAAGCACCCACAATAGAGGGTCTTATGGTTCATTGTCCCAGTGAGGAAATAAATCCTCACCTAAGTCAAAAACGGCTTGATGATGACCTAGCAAACCAAGCAACGATAGAATCTATTTCATTATGCCAAAACTACAAAAAATGTTAAATGAAAAAGCATTCAATAGGGCCAAATGAGAAGTAGAGAAATGTATATCATAAAATTCAATAAGGAAGAAAAAAACTTCATACACCCCAGCAAACACCATCGTTGTGGAGAGGAAGAAGTAGCAATAACCCACCGTTGACAAGCATTGCTTTGGTGGAAGAGGTGTAGAATATGGTGCAAAGTTGAGCATGCATTGATGCTTATTGAAATGAATACACAACAGTGATGAACATGGATTGGTGCCTATTGAGACAAGCACTTGAGAAGATGCTTGTAGGCAGTGGGGTGTGGGTGAGTAAGATAAGCGAGATTGTGAAGCATTAAATGCTCAAATGCTTTAAAATTTGACACCATCAAAAATGAGTAAATGGGAAGGGATATGTAGTTAACTTGGTTGATCAGAAGGGATATAGTAAATGACACATGATAAATGTGAGGGAATGGGCGTTGTGAGTGGTGATTTCCTTGCTCACAACACAACATGGAAAACATAGATTAGTATTATGTCACACATGATGATGGGTGGTCCCAACCCAAAATTAGTTATCCATCCAAACAAACAACTATTTCACTCATTCAACCAATCACATATGTACATGTGAGATGTTGCATCCACATTAACTGAATGAAATTTTATGGATCCACCATTAAATTCCTAACTTGACAATTCTTATTTAACATCGAGAGGTGGCACCAAACTTTCTTATTCGTGTAAGAAAAAGAAAATATATCATAAGACTTATCTAATAAAAAATGACATCTTTCCTTATCCAATTGTGCACTAGCAATAAAATATTGCATGCAAATCTTAACTGATAATTTCCTCTATATTTCATATCAATTCTTTGATTTCCTCTTTCATTGTTTCAAAACCTACAGAGAATGAGACACATAATGCGATATAAAATTGGTATGACCCTATTTTTGTATGAATCAATTACAAGAATTGATGGTATTAGATGCTATTTGGTTGCACGATTATGGGAAATTAACTACGCCTTTTTCTCATCTCTGACAGTAACAATCAAATAAATCACTAATTTTTTTAAATTTTCTTTTGCCTATGATTTTGGGCTTTCTAATTGCTATTTTGAGCAAAATGATGTGCTCGAATTTTAGGTAAATATCTATGATTTTTGTCGAAACAATGCCTATAACTTTCAACAATTTCTATAAATTTGGTATTAACATACAAATATGTTATTTTGAAGAAGTCAACTTGAAATTGATTTATTTTGATACTTTTTATTTTAGAGGGATATGGAAGGAGGGTTCAACATCTCTTGTGGTAATATATTCTTTTGCAGTTGCGTGTTTTCATTTCTTGACTATTCAATCTTCTCTTCAATCCACAATTACCTTAAAAAGTCTCTACACTCAGTTCTCTATTTACAATTTTTCCATTCCTTGGTGGATGGGATTGGAAATGGACATTTTAGTTTTTTATTCTCTTAGTAGCATCAATAGTGCTATGATTGTTTATGAACTATTCATTATTTGATTTATTTGGAGCCATGAGATTCATACATCTCCATATTTCACCAAGTCTTTGCTTTCACCATACACATGATTGAGAAATTGACTCGAGAGGGTAACATCATTGTGTAGATTTTATCTATTATTTATAAAGAAATTGTGGAGATTAATTTATAGAAGGCGAAGGGTTGTCAGATCACAAAAACGAAAAAAAAGGATTCCTTTCCTTGTCCTCTGAATCATATATTTTTCTTTCCAACAAAAATCTCGAACCCTTACTAAATTTGTGTGTGCACAGTTCTTTGCTTCGCATGCCCATTAATGTTGGTCTAAGAATTTCTTCACGAGTGTGGATTTTTTGGCCATAGCTAATGACAAAAAAATAGGACATTTTAATACTAAGTAATAGTTGTTAAATTATAAAAAAAACAATAAATTTATTAAACTTGTTTTTAAGAACATTGATAAATGGATTGATAATGATAATAAAATATTATTAACTATATTTGCTTGTACATAAAAACTCAAATATAGTTTTGTTATCTTTTCAAATTTTCAAATTTTTATTTACATGATAAATATAGTATACAATCTTTTGTTATCTTCACCATTCTATTTATTATTGATCTTAAAAACAAATTAAAGTTTTTTTATTGATATTTCTATAATTTAACAATTTCTTTTATATCTCTCTCCAATGATAATGATAAGTATATTAGGAGAAAAAATACAATAGATCTATGAAACAATAAATAGAAACTATTATTTTTAAAACTCACAAAAAAATAGCAATCATTATTTATAAGAGGAACATTAAATAACATCCATTATTTATCAGAGGAACAATAAAAAGCAACCCTAAACTTGAACCTAATTAAACCCTGACCCCAATCCTAACCTGAACCCTAAATCAAAATGAAACCTAACCCTATTCCTAACTCGAACCCTAAAATAAAATGAAACATAACTCTAACCTAACATTAACTTTGAATTTTACTCATAGGGAAGCATATATATTATAGGAATTTATTAGCGAAACATGGAATTTTGTAAATGATTTCCATTAAATACATAAAAATAAGAATTTATAGGAATTTCTAAGAGGAACGTGGAATTTTGTAAATGGTTTTTGTTAAATACATAAACATGAGAACATGCATCTATTCAATAATTATTGGAGACAAAGATGTTAGAACATGCAATCGAGTAATAATTGTTTATTCATGTTCAAAATGTAATAATATTTTGCCCATGTTTTTATGACCTAAGTATAAATTCTACAAATGAAGCTCCTACAAGAGTTATTCATATTGCAGCATTGAATCCTTCCCAGGGTAGATAGACAATAAATGCTAGAGTTACTACAAAGACTCGACTTCACCAGTTCAACGACACAAAAGGAGATGGGAAAGTTTTTAGTTTTGAACTACTTGATTTTGATGGTAGTATAAGAATTACATATTTTAATGCTATTGTAGAACAATTTTGTGATTGCATAGAAACTAAAAGAGTGTTTAAAATAACGAAAGGTATACTCAAACCCACACAAAAGAATTTAGACCATTTAAAGAATGATTGAGAAATTTTCTTACAATGTGATTCCATAGTTCAATTATGTTTAGAGGGGGATAGCTTGATATTGAATCAACACTTCAATTTTAGACCAATAAGTCAACTTGGGGACATGCCAAACAATTCTATGGTTGATATCATTGGTGTTATTTTATCAATCAATTCAATAAATACAATATTCAGAAAGAATGCCACACAAAATCATAAAATAACTCTCCAAGTCAAAGACATGTCAGGATGTATAGTGGACTTCACCATGTGGGGTGGTTTCTGCAAAAAAGGAAGGACACTAACTCCAATTTGACTATATGATTTAGGAACTTTTCCTATTCTTGTTTTCAAGGTTAGACAAATCAATGATTTTGGTGGAATATCTATGGGAACAATCAACACAACCCAACTTCTTATAAATCCAAATATTTCAAAGACACAATAGTTGAGATCTTGGTTTGATGCAATAGGGAAGAACCTCACTTTTCATTCTTTTACAAAGGAAATACCATTTGTTGCACAAGTTGAAATGGCTACAATTGTGGTACAATTTAAGGATGAAGGACTTATTAGATCTAATAAGTCTAATTGGATTGTGATAAGACCTACCTTGTCTTTCATAATGGTGGACAATTTTTGTTACACAACTTGTCCATTGAAGATTGAGGGTAGGCAATGCAAAAAGAAGGTGAAGAATAATGGAAATGGTAATTGGTATTGTGTAAGATGTCGTGAGAGTTTCCTTGAATGTGATTATAAATATATGGTTCAATGCAAAGTGCAAGAATACTAATTTTACTCGGGTCACTACTTTTGAAGAGGTGGGAGAACAAATTATGGGTTCTACAACAATGGAAAAAAAATAGATTGAAGCATGAAGAACAAGATGATGACAAGTTTGGAGACTTTATACAAAAAGTCATTTTCAGTAAATAAATATTTAAACTTCAAGTAAAAGAAGAGACTTATAATGATAAGCAAAGGGTTAAATGCACACACCTAAGAAGAGAAAAAAGTGATTATTCATTTGAAAGTAAATTTTTATTAGATTTTATTGCTAAGCTGTAGGTTTTATTACATTCAATTTTTTGCAAGTATATTTATCTTGTAAATGAGGTTTCAATGTATTATCAATTGATCAATGCAATATGGTCCTTATATCCATCTTATAAATAAGGCTTCAATTTATTATCAATTGATCAATGCAATACGGTCCTTATATTTGCTCTAATTGATTTATATAGTAAATCTTGTCATTTGTTAATATGTATGAATGTTATTTTAAAAAAAATTTGATATATATTAGCGTCATGAATTTTATTACACCAAGAGGCATATTACACTCACATACAAATGTAAAAACCTCTATCAATAAAAACAAAAATCACTTAATTCAACGTCCATCTACACTTTAGAACATCATGTTGAATGCACAAGTTTATCTCTTCGCTAAACTAAAACCTATGAGTGAAGGAGTGAAGTTATCCATAAAAGAATGGAAATTGTACATAAAATGGTGGAAACTATGCATGTACGGGTGGAAAGTGTGGGTGAAGCGATGAAAAGTAACCATAATAAGGTGGAAATAAAGGTGCAAACTCTGCATGAAGTAGTGAAAATTGTGCATCAAGATGTAAAGAATTAGTGTCCAAAATTGAGGGGCAACAAAGTGAGAGATCACAATAGGATGTGAGCCTTTACGACCCTCTAGATATGTCAAGCGACTTCATGGGTTTTGATAAACACATAATGAATTTGAAGAAATTTTTGCGCGAGGATGGAGTGGGGTGCATGTTGGGCAACTGCCATAAATATAACAGTTGTGAAAAATGTGTAGAGCAATATTGTGATAGAGTTATTTGTACCTACAACAACACAAATGTGGACGATTCTATCACCTATGGAGGTTACTCATATTTAATGGTTTGCATCTAGAAGCAAGTTAACTTACTGAAACTAATAACCCCATCTTTTAAAACATTTAATTGAAAATAATAGGTTAAAAATCAAACCTCTTCAAAGTCGTGGGATTTATGATATGTGACCGAATTTACAATTAAGGTGCTAGAAAGCCCATCATTTGATGCAGCCACCCTGTTATGCATGGCATAACTAGTTATAACTGCAAGATACACTTTAGAATGATAGAGAAAGGAAATCATTTAGGCGTATTGGGTTTTAGCTATCTTGGTCACATGGCAGTTAAATTTGACAAAGCTTTTACCCTACATGTGACCATCATCATTACATGCCCAAACAAAGAAAAAGAAGCCAAAGAGGTTTTGTGGGTTGATGAGCTCCTTATTAGCAAAGATGCAAAGCAAATGAAGGAGACAACTAAATCTTCAAATTACATTATTGATATTGTATCAGCTGGTCATTCTTTGCTGCCATTACTCAATTTGCTAAAAATTATTGGAAAACTTGTTGCAGTTGATTTTTCTTCTAAACTCATGGTAATTCCAACTCCTAGTGTTAATAACGGTAAGCAATTCATCTACATATTGTGAGTTCTTACTTTCTTGTTACTCAATTGAAGTTGAAAATATATTAAATTTGTAATCCTGATGTTTTCAGGTCAAAGATTTGTTGCAATAGCTATATTGGTGAAATTAAAGAAATATGGGACATGATGGATTTCTTTGTAAAACACATCTCATGCAAGATAGAAAATATATCTTTTGATTTTATCAACATAACAATGGAAAGGCTAGAGAAGGGAGATGTTAAATACCACTTTGTTATTGATAATGCAAAGAGTTCAAGGATTTAAACTATAAAGCAAGATCATTTGGTCTGCAATTTAGGAGTGTTTAGAGATGAAACTTGTTGCATTATATTTTTTTTTGAATTTTTGAATAGTAAGTTTGAGATGATGTTATGATCTACGCTACTCAGATTGTTATTTTATATGCCTCTTTTGAACAATCCCAAAGTTTTTTTCTTTTGTTTTTTGGGATGGCTACTTTTATGTATTTTCTTTCATTTATTTGCATTTAATAAGTTAAAAGCGAGATTGTTAGGTTATTGATTTTTTGAATTGTAATGTACAATAAGTGAAATCTAATACTTCTATATTGTTTATCAATTCCAATATTTGAAGGACTTATTATCTTTAGGGTTTTAATCCACAACTTATTTTTCTAATTGACAAATCTAATACTTCTATATTGTTTATCAATTCCAATATTTGAAGGACTTATCATCTTTAGGGTTTTAATCCACAACTTATTTTTCTAAGTGACAAATCATAAACTCTTCCTCTAAACAACGACTATGGGCTATATAAGTTTGACATGTTAAATACCTTCTTTTTGGATTACAATTCCAAGATGATTTTAAGATATTATTTTAAGATTTAGAATTTTAAGGTTCAAGAAATAAAAAGCTGATTTGTTGTTACCATTGATTGAGAGTAATTGTAATTAGTTACGAATCTTGAATTTTAGTGATATTAATAAAATTTGTATGAAGATCTTTTTAGAAGTTTCATCTTTAAATATCTACCTTGGGTCATGGATCATGAAAGTTTTAAGTCTTAAATATTTTTTCTTGTTTCTCAAATGAAAAATCTAATAGAAGTTAAGTCCAATTGTTGTATTTTAGAAATCAGAGTTATCATTTATATTTTAATGTTTAATAAAATTCATTCTATATGTATTATCTCATAGATAAATCATAACTCAATTAAATATCAAAATGCACATTTAATAAAATTGGGTGAGATTTCTTCTAAAAAGTTATTTTTTAAAAAAGTATTATATTCTTTTAATTTAGATTTCATCTTTATGATTTCAAATTTTTATAATTTTTTTCAAGTATATACTCTTTTAATTTACATTTCATTTAATAATTTTAATTTTTTTTAATTTCTATTTTAAAACAAGACAACATAACCAGCACGATGAGAATGGAGCTGATGATAACAGAGAATGCACTATAAGAACATGCCGTATGCTGCTGCATAGACTCTGCCTTCTGCGAGAGGAGTTTTTATCGCGCTTTTGCAAAACGAGAAAATCCTTCAACAATTTGGATCCCCTCTGAATTCGTAAGCTTTATTCACTATTTTTTTCTCTTCACTTGTTATTATATACAACACCTTCAAGTTTATTGAGTACAGCGTTTTTTTCTCCTCGATTTTGTTTTCCAATTTGATGATTTCGTCAGGAGAGATTAAAAAAGGAGGCAGAATGTGGAGACGGGCAGCAACCCATCTAGAAACCCTAGCTCTGCTTAAACAGCGCGCAGCTGTTCCAGGATCTGGCGGCGCCCAGTATTGCCACAGGTTCCTGTCGTCATCATCGTCGTTCGTTCAGTCTTCGGCTACTCCGTTTAACAGAACAGGTGCTCTTTTTACCAAACATATTGCCGCTAAATTTGCTCATTTTTTCTTCAACATATTGGTTACATAGATTGCAGTTTTGTTAAACATTGCTCATTTATTTCAAATTCGTTAATTTGTGCCCATTTCTTTGCCGCATTTTGATATTTTCTCTGTTTTTTTTGGTTTGATTTGAGTTTGGCATTGCATTGAATTTAAATGGAACGAGTAAACGATGGAAATGATAGATGAATGGGTGCGACAATGAGATTTTTTTAATAGGGATCATTAAATGGATCTAGAGTTTTTAATTGCTTGGGAAAAAAAAAAGCTTCTGTGAGACTTATATTCATGAAAGGTTTTATTAACCCAAGCACTGTCCATCTTACATCTCCATTTGGTATATGGTGCTATCTGTACGTAGAAACTATGCCTTCTTTGTGGCATTGCTCCCTCGTTGCCCTCAAACCAAGCTTGGCTTCTTATATCACTTAGGTGCGCTCAAACCGAGCTTTTTTCATTTGGGATATCACTTTGTTCTTAGCCTTTAGCCATGGTTGCCTGTTTTGCGATACGATGCTGCCCTCTACCCAAGCTTGTTTTCTTTGGGTTATTACTTTGTTCTTACCCTTGAGCCAAGGTGGTTGTTTTTTACGATGTCAATCTGCCTCGTCCCCATGCCAACTTTGTCTTTTTCGGGATGTTACCCAATCATTGCTCTCAAGCCAAACCCTTGGCGATTTCACTCTATCATTGCCATCAATTCAAGCTTGTTTTCTTTGTGATATAACTTTGCCATTGCCCTCAAGCCAAGCTTTGTCTCCTTTGTGTTTTGCTCTCTCTTTGCAGCCACCAAGAGCTAATCAGATTATCCAGATTCTATAATTATTAATATATTTATACAGGTAATTGTAAGTTTGTAACTTTCACTTCGATATCAATTAATACTAGGAAATGGACCTTTTCCAGTTTTTTCCCCTAAACCAATAGAAGTTGGCATTGAGACACCCACATGAAATACCAATTGAGGTTGAGGCCAAAACAAGAACAATGAATAATGATATGTACTATTTAAAATTGTATGCACATGGCAACTGGTGCCAAGAATGCCTGGTTAAACATCCAGTGTTAGAATTGTGATTAACAGACATTAAACAAAGGAATCCTTTTTTGCATGCGTAAACTATCCAATATGAAGTTCTAGTATTCAAGTCTTAGTTTATGCCAGAATAGAGTAATTACAGGTTTACTATCTTAACTTCTCGAGGGTGCATTGTTTAAATAAGAAACATACAAAACAAAAAGACCCAGAGAAGGTAAGTGCCCTGCAGCTTGTCTTCTTGAATCTGCAAAAGTGAGGGAATGCCCTTTTGGTCTAGAGCAGTCAGCTCCTGTTGTGATGTTGTAGACATCATGGTCATAAGAGCAGCCTCCTACTATGCTTCGCAGAATGCAGCATCCTTCTTTGAGGGGTGGCCATGGCCTTTCTTAACCTTCAACAGTGAAGGAAATTGGGCTACTGGAGAAAGCACATCTTCCGATGAAAGTAGTGCAGGACTGAGGCAAGGTGCAGGCCATCTCTATTGATGATTGACTAATCTATCTGGATGACCATTGGTAGGCATATGCATTCAGATATCTCCTTAGTCTACATCGGTGCTTGTGAAATACTTTTACCTTACTACCTTTTATCAGGGATGGATGAGGGAATTTATCTTTAATACAAGGGAATGCTCTTTTAATGCAAGAGAATGTATAGTGAAACTCAAATCACATATATTCATAGAAGCCATATCTGATGGCACATTTATTCTTTGAAGCCACGTCTGATGGGCTTGTTTGAAAACACCCAGTGGCGAGCATCATCCTGGGGTGGTCCATTCAAACACAGCCATATTAACAGGCACAACATGTTTGGTGACCTTGAACTTGGGTCATTGTGACAATCGCTTAACCTTACCATTAGCTTTTGGCCTGCTGGACTTAGCCTCCTTCGTTGGAAACTTCTTTTTTGAATTGATAATAGATTACCAAGAATAGAGCAGAAGGTACAATACAATTTACAATATCAGAGACATTGTCTCAAAATAGCATTACATTACCAAACAAAATCAATGCTGCAAATCAGCTGCTTCTGTTCTGATCAGGTGACTCAAATTTACTTATCATGCAAATCTCTGAAAGAAAGATGCATTTCCAGTGCAAAGAAACTGAAAACCCACTGTCCATTTGCTGTGATCCCAATGCCAAGAAGCCCTGAACCTGTATCATACTACTACCTAAGAGCAACATGCCCTGAACCTGTATCATATCACTGCCAAAGATCATCTGCTTTGCCCAAAGGAAATAGATATATCACTCCACCTCAGAAAGAGTGCCCAAATCAGACCGTATCAACTGTCAAAAAGCATTTATACAGTCACTCACTGAGTAGGTATTCCAATCAGGACTGTAACTCCGTGTCTCAGGCAATTTCTAGTCAAAAAGAACAAGGGAAATGTAAAAAGGGTTTAGATGTGAATCTATGGATTTCCATCTACGTATACAGGATGTATATTGTAGATGTTTATACACAATAGAATAATTAAGTTGTTAGCTAGGCTTCATGTAGATGTTGACAAATGTCTAATGCATATGGTGTGTGGTGCAGGTGGGTGACACAACACCAAGTGTCAAACCGATAGTGTACTAGTTGTATTGTTATATCATGTGACTTGGATGTTGCTAGATGTGTATGGTGCTATTTGTATTGTCATGACTTTTGGTGCAGAAGATGCCACATGTTGTGCATGTATGGTAGCATAATATGTGGATGTTCCATGTGTTGTGCATGTATGGTCTGACTTGGCACAAGCATGTGTAGCCTTGTGTAGGGCCACACTATGGGCACAGGCAATGCTGCATGGTTGCGTGCAAAGTTGTGTGAATAGTGTTGTCTGGAGATAAGTGAGTGCTACATTGTGCGCATTGAGAAATGTTGAGTGCAATGATGAAGTTGGTACATGATGCTCCACTAGGATCATTCGAAACACCTTGAGGAGTGATGATTGGTAGTGAGTCGAGGACATTATGCATAGAGTTGCCAAAGAGTGTACAACTTAGTTGAATCTACATATTGTGGATGCACATGTTGAAATTTAGAATAATTAAGAGAGGTAGTTGAAGATATATCAACCTCCTTGTTGTAAACCAGCATAACCTTAGATTGTGCATTTGAAGAACACCAAACCAACTATTTTCACCTTCACTTTCTAGTCCTTGACAATCAATGAAACACTAATCAGGAGTGAGAAAGGAAAGGTAAATTTGCGCCTAATTGGTTAGGTCTGTATGTCATTATCGCTAATAGTGGATTATGTGCATGCAAGTTAGCCATGCTAAATGGATAGGAGCTTAATGACCCATGAATTTCATGCATCTCAATCCATTTCATACCTAAAAACACTAAGCAAGATGTAACATGTCTTCATCTTTTAAAAATAGAAAACTTCTTTTCAATTCATTTGTTCTCTAATGTTTTGTGCATTGTTGATGTGTGAATTGACGATGGTGGGTGGAATGGATGGGATGGTTGCGAGGGATTTTGGGATGTATTCTTCAAGGATGATGGGTCCCCAATTTGTTATGTTGAAGTGGTTACCAAAGAAGAGTTGACATGTCAAGATTCAAGATGTCTAGAAAGCATGCTTCAAAAAAATTTCCATGGAGCTGGGAAATGAGGATGGATATGATGGAATGTTGATGAGAGATGACTAGTAAATTGCAAAGGATTTATGGGATGAACTTGCTCCCAAGTGAAGGGTATTTTTAGGTAATAAATTTACTTATGATGCTTGAGAACAACTTTTCATCAAGGTACTTGCCCAAGGCGCAAGAAGAATGGTTTTCACTATCAGACCAATGTTTTTCTCTTTATTTTTTTGGTATGAAGGCATTTGAGATGCATGATGTTCATGGGGTCATTAAGCTCATGTCCATCTAGTGTCACCAACTTGTATGCTTCTGATCCAAATTTAAGAATGATGACGTATAGGCCTAGCAAATTAGGCTCAAATTTGCCTTTACTTTCTCAGTAAGCTCAAATTTGTGTTCTGTTGATTTTTATTGAGCATGAGATCACCAGTTTCAAATTCTCTGTATTTAATGTGCTTGTTGTAGCTACTACATAGCTGGTTTTGATATGCTTGCAAATTATTCAGTGCATTTTTATTACCCTATTAAAGAATCTTCAGACATCTTTGCTTGGTCCTATACTGATTAGCTTAGATTAGATCCATTTCTTGTGGTGCATACCTTGTTGTGCCGGATGCTAAACTAGTTAAATAGAGACTAATAAAAATGCATCCTAAGGTGACCCTTCTTAAAAAAGGATTACAAACACTTCTAGAGGTTAAGTTTATTTGACCTATGGACTAGTTTGAGTGGATTTCCAATATCATTTTTGTCAGAAAAAAACCCACAAACATTAGTCTGTACTGAATTTTGTGACATCAATGAGGCATGTCCTAAAGATGATATTCCTTCACTCGATATTGAAATGATTGTCAACCTAATAGAAGGCAATGCAATGCTGTCACGTCTCTTATGGACAATTTTTCAAGATATAACTAGATTAAAATTGGAGCCAAAGATCAACATAAAACAACATTCACTACACTTTGGGGGACTTTTTGTTGCCAAGGCATGCCTTCTGGCTTAAATAAATGACTATGCAACTTATCTAAGAGACATGACTGTTAAATTCAATGACATGCTTCATGATATTGTCAAGGATTACTTGGTGACATATTGGGTAAATTGAAACCTAGAGTAGGCTATCTTGCCATTTTATGATGGATTTTTGAAATATTGAGAGAATATAAGGTTTGCTGCAATCCAATTACTGGTATCACATTAGGAAAATTGTTGGCAATGTATTTACATGAGTTATTGAATTTGATCTTGCAAAAGTCAAGGTCATCATAAACTTCTTCTTGAAATTTCAAATAACTTTGTATTTTACAGGGAAAGCTTCAAGCAATTAGAAGATTCATCTCATAGCTCGCTGTTAAATGTCAATCGTTTTCACATTTATTGAAGAAAGATCTAGTCATCATTGGGATGAAAAATGTAAGCAGGTTTTTGAACAACTTAGACAATATTTTTCAAATCCACCTTTGTTAGTTTCACCTACTCTAGGGAAAACCTTTTCTACAATACATCTCAGTAATTCAGTTCACCTCAGGGGCCCTCTGGGCTCAACATGATAGTCAAGGAATATAAAGCTGTTTATTTTCCCAGCAGAGCTTTAGTAGCATGTGAACTCTGTTATTTCTTCGATGTGCTGTATGTGTAATCAATCTGCTGTGTGTTATCACACTACTGTGTGTTCTCCTTCGAATAATTCTGGAGAGGGAACCGATCTTGTTTATACCCATACGTGGGTGACTCTTCACCAATGGGTTGGTTCTATTCAAACCCACACGTCTTTCCTCAAGGGTGGCGGTCTTTCCAAGTCGGCCCACTTAATAATAAAATACTTTATTAACAAAGTGATTATATTAAACGGCCCATACAAATATGTAAAGCCGAGAGGCTAATTACATATTTGATCATAGTCGGCTAAGGATTACTCCCGCCGTTACAATCGAGAACACTCCCTCTTAGCTAGGGAGGAATCCTTCCTGATATCTAAGTCATGAAATGACATTCACCATGGCTACTCCCAGAGGGTGAAACAGAGTTCATCACGGAGGCACTCAACGTGATGACATCCATCATGGCTACTCCCATGAATAGAAATGAATATGTACACAAGTGCCCATCACGGAGTCTCTCAACGTGATGTCGTCATCTCATCATGACGGTCACCATGGCTACTCCTAGAGGGTGAACAAACACAAGTGATGTTGTCATGGAGTCTCTCAACATGAATGATTCAATAATCGGATGATTTATTCAACAATATACAAACGTATATAAAGAGATTACAAGGACGACGTTCTAAATTAAGAACAAGTCATTTAAAGTGAACTACTAAAAAGCTAAACGCTAAATAAAAGCTTGAAAGCTAATTAACTAAAAAGAAAAAGCTAAATGATAAATAAAGCTTAAAAGCTAATTAACTAAAAAGCTAAATGACCATTAAACATGGAACTAAATATAGGTGACTAAAATATAATTAAATATTCTAATACCCTCCCTTAATGGTCATTCTATCTACTAACTACCCTACAGAAGACATTGCAGGTCTTTTGATCACAAATGAAAAGAACACTCTGCTGCAGTGGAGACCCTCCCTGGATCTAAAAAGTGTTAATGACCAAGAATACCATAATCCATCCATCTCGACGTTGGGTAACCAAACTAAAACCTGAAACCATGATTTTGAGGAAAAATCGGCAAACCCTCCAAAACTGAAGATACAAATCATCATTTCTGTGGAACAAAATGGTAAAAACCCTTGAAACGATTTTTGTGGAAAAAATCGAACAAAACCCTGAAACTTCGCTTGGCAAGACCCAAAACACCACATGGGTAATACACCAAACATCACGTGGTAAAACATCAGACATCATGCAGGAAAACACTAGACAACTTCACGTGGTAAAATACCAGACATCATGTGGTAAAACCCTGATTTTTGAGAAAAAAAATCAAGCAAATGCCCTCCCATGATTTTTTATGGCGAAAAATCAGAAAACCCACGCAAGCATTGCTGATGATAGATAATCATTTTTAAGGAAAAAATTCTAAACCCTGCGCACAATTTTTGAGGAAAAAAAATGTGAAAACCCTGGGACCTATAGGACGAGGTCTGGCCTAAATCAATCTGATCAAGGCATGAGACAGAAGAATCTGATTCAAAAATCAGAATAGAAGCAGCTGCACAAAAAATCTGAAACCTTGGAGGAGAATTTTGGCACGAATTTCGAGGTTTGGAAGAAACCCAGAAATTAAAAAATTTCTGCAAACTTAAAACAGCATAAATGGTGCCCAGAAAACACCAAAATTCCCAACGTCCATAGAATTAGCAGAAATTGTGGACTGTTTTTAAATTCCAAGGCAAATTCGCTGGCACAAAATTTGAGGCACGAAAAATGAGGTACCCAGAAAAATCTGAGACCAACCCAAAAAAGCTCTCGAAAAATCCACCAAGAATCTGAAATCAGTATGCAGATCCGAAGGCTCAAAAATTGAGGCACGGAAAACGATGCACCTTGACAAATTTTACGATGACCCAGTTGAGGTCTCGAAAAACCCACCAAGAATCTGCAACCAAAATAAAATTTTGACTTGAATTGAAGGGTCAACCCTAGTCGAAAATTGTAGAAACCCTAGGAAAATTTTCAATCTGCAAAAAAAACCTTCAGGTTGCAGGCCCGAAAATCTCCAGAACCCTAAAAAAAACATGAACTGCTGCCCAGCACAAAGAAATTCTCTAGCTGTCTCTCTTCTCTAATGGCAATTTATTGATCGGCTCACATGCCCGCGCTTTACATTCTCCAAAGGCATGGACTCTAGCAAGCTAGCTCATAAGTCAGTCCGTCTCTGTGTCACAATCACTCATTCAATACTGCGTAGACGAGCCTATTTTAGCACAACTTGATCTGCACACTGTCTATGTGATGGCACGATTCAGCACCACTTTAGACTCAATTACACAATCTACAGCAAGTCGTGGCAATACACACTAGATCGGCCTCCTGTGCAGCTCTTGGACGTTGAAACAATTGAAAAGAGATATCTCAAGACTATTGGCAAGGATATCAGATAATTAAACTTCATAAATTTGAGGAAACACAGCGTGTTGACAAGGTCTTCATCAAATCTTAGTTCTGCACCAGATTGGCCTTGATGTGTATAAATTGACCCTACAATGCTGAACGGTTATATGGAGAGAACGCAGGGGCTTCGAAACCACCTTTAATCGGCCCACCAAAAGGCTGCGATCTAATGAACCACCGCATTCAACACCAGCAAGGACTTACCAAACTATATATTTCCCAAAGGCATGAGTTCTAATAGGAATACTCGCATATTTCACACTAAAAACTTCTCAGACACAATATCACATCCCAAGATTTAAAGCAGTCTGATACCATGTGTGTTATCACACTGCTGTGTGTTCTCCTTCGAATAATTGTGGAGAGGGAACCGATCTTGTTTATACCCATACATGGGTGACTCTTCACCAATGGGTCAGCTCTATTCAAATCCATACATCTTTCCTCAAGGGTGGCGGTCTTTCCCAGTCGGCCCACTTATTAATAAAATACTTTATTATCAAAGCGATTATATTAAACGGCCCATACAAATATGTAAAGCCGAAAGGCTAATTACATATTTGATCATAGTTGGCTAAGGTTTACTCCCACTGTTACAACTGACAACAAACTCAATTATACACCTCTTGAGAAGGCATAATTAGCTGTTGTCTCTGTTTCTCATAAATTAGGGCTCTACATGCTTAACAATAGGACAAAAATCCTTGCCAAAGTTGATCATCTTAAGTATCTACTATCAAAATCAACTCTCATAGGAAGAATAGTGAAATGGTTCATGTTGATCAGTGAGTTTGACATCAAATATTTAAATGAGAAAGCTATCAAAGGACAAGTAATTGCTGATTAGTTGGTGGAAGCACCACTATTAGATAAACAACTTTTGCATAATCGATTTCTAGATGAGTCAATTATATCTCTTGGTGAGTCACCTGAATGGAAATTTTACTTTGATGACTCCTCCACCACTCATGGCTTGGGGGTAGGTATCGTGTTCCTTACATCACAAGCTGATCTCATCCCTTAAGCATTTAGAATTGGTTTTCTTGCACTAATAACCTTGTTTAGTATGAAGCTCTCATCTTAGGTCACAAACTAGCAATATAGCGGAACATTCAATACTTGCTAGTTTTTGGTGACTTCCAACTTAAAGATGTCTTGTAACATATGAGATATTTTAGGCCTCATAGGACGCATTATAAGGGAATTCTTTTCAGTTGTAATTGTTTCGATTGTACGCAGTTACTTCAATCAAGCTATTTTATTGAAGTTGAAATGTAGCCGGGAAGGGTAGAGAGTAGTAGTGCTGTATAGATGTTATGGAATACTCTTGAATGTGTAAGATGTTTGTGAAGGCCTTGATAAGGCTATAAGCCTTTGTAAACCAGAAAGGAGATAGTGGCATGAGAAGGAGATCCCTCACCTTTCAGGTTTTTTTTTTCAGATCCCTCACCTTTCAGGTTTTTTTTTTAATCATTTTATGTTTCTCTAGGCCAAAAGCTGTGTAGACTACTCCATTTTATACTGGTTCGTTCTCTCAAGTTGGCTGATGTATTCTCCCTTTATGTGTGTTTGCACTCTACAAATTTAAGACACAATGACTTTTTTTCTGGACTTTTATATAAGGATTAGCAACTTAATTAAGTGAAAACACTATTAAATTAGATAAGATTTGTTTTGGTCAGTTAATTAGTTGAATATCCACACTATTTATAGGTCAGGGAATCGAGCAGTCCTTTAAAACTCTATGAAGCATCAGCTTGAGTGTTTAAACCCATTGAGATACAAAATGTCCACAATTGGACAAAAGTTATATAGCAACCATCTTCAGACAAAAGGAACAAAAGGAGGCTTGCCAAGGTCCTTGGGTAGAAATGCCATCAAGGTGGCATAACAAACAGCTGATTACTCCATGAATGCCTGCACTCAAATGAGGAACTTGCTAGCTCGAAAAGATTATATCACTTGGAATTCCCACAAACTGGAGTCCTCTATGTCACCCTGCAGAGAATAGTAGAGGACTCAGGAAACAAAGCAGCTGTCAATGCTACAAGTGGCCATCAAGTCTAAATTTTGCTGGATGCTCATCTGATATCCTATTTTCTGTGCACATGTTACTCTTATGCATTGCAGTTTTATGCCTACTTTTAGGCCCAAAAGATCACTCCTTGCTTTCATAGTGGACATAATTGAGCACTCAAGTTTCTCTTTTGTGTATTCACCTTGTAAGGGCTTTGCGAAGTTATGTTTTATTTTTTTCTAACCTAGAATTTTTAACAATTCACTACTTTTTTATCAATACATAAATTTCCTATGTAATTAAAAAAGCTGACATTCGTAATTTATGATGAATGTGATCAATGAACTGAGGATTTATTTATTTTATCTGAAATAGATGGGCCTGGCTTAATGGGATGCTATGGAAACAATGTATGGGGCAGGTCATCAGCATTTCTGGAGTCAATGTGCCAGCCATCTGGCGGATTGGATCAACTTTTATCTCAGGTTTTCTGCGAACTTACCAACTGTTTGTGCACTTTCACTATTCAGTTTGGCATATTTATTCATTAGAAAATTCTCCATCATCAGGTGGTCATAGGATTTATTGGGGGACATGGTTGAGTTTCATTACCTAATTTCTATCATCACTCCAGTTTGTTGTCATTGTAGTTTTGCCCTTATGTTGCATTTATATTAATGAAAAGATAATGCATGGTCCCACATTTCACTTTAGAACTCAAATGTTGCAAAAAATGACCACATGGTGCATGGTCCATGAAGAAATAAAATTCAAGACATCAAGTAACACACAGGCTTAACATTATTAAGTCAATATTTATCCATACATGCATTCAAGAAACATTTTCATTTAGGAAATTAGATATGAATTAAGTTAAACTTGCATATGTATTAATTACAATGATCCACCAAGTTTTCGGTACAGGATGGCAGGGGATGGGGGAATGTTTTTTCGAGACGCAATTAAACAAATTGGGAAGTTTTAGAAATATAGGAAATTTCAAATATTCATATGGCAAGGTATTCAGCATATACATTATAGAACATTATTACATAACATTAGAGCTGAATTGAGATTTCACACAAGATCGACACACAAATTAGCAAAATTTCATTGCTTTGATTGTCAATTTGCATTATATTATATAAAAATTACAGCAAGTGCTCAATAGTTACAAGTTCCAACTACAAAATTTCAACAACTAAAACTAATCTAAATTAAAATTAAAATTAAAATTGGCTACATAAAATGAATACTATATTTCTAACACTTTATTTATCCAGTAAGAAACAATTTACTATTAAAAATAAAATCATGTATAAGTTTCAATCCACTATGACCACTAAATATACATAATTTTTAACCTCAAAAATCTGCTACTTTAATGCATAACTATGTCACAAGATTTGCTAAATTTCAGCCATGAAGTTTGAAATTTGGCAGACTTCAAAACGTGATAAAAAATTGTTGAATTTTTCTCTAGATTTGTATAGGTAGAGGGCATAGTTTTTTTAATAAGATATATTTTAAAAAGCTATCCATATACAGAGCTCTGGATGATGATGGTGGATGAACGTTAACAAAACTACTGTCTTGCCTCCATAAATTACAAAACCCTATAAGTGAAAGCTTTGCCTTGTCGAATTGTTGGTCATAGGAATGGGTGGACCAGCTCGAGCTTTGAAACAAGGTGCAGAGGGGAAGTGAGGTAGTAGTTGACCATCAAATAGAGATTAGAGGCATTCATTTGAGGAACTAGGCAGGCTTGAATTGGTAGTAGTAAAGAATAGCTACCTGCCTCTTTGCACTCATCCGGTCTTGTCACTTTTGATCGGTTCTACCCATCTATTCCTTCCCCGGCATCACATTCTCTTGAATGATCCCCTCCATTAGCGTTCTTTCCCTCTCGGCTCCTCCTATGGTCCCTTACCCTCACCCCAGGTGCACACGAAACTCTTGAGCTCATCCCTCTATTAGGTTGGCTTTTTTAGGGCTTTTTCACAAAGAGGCCTTTTATTTTTTAAGTTTTGTTTTTTTTAAATAACTTTTTTATATTTTATAGTTTAAATCATGTCATTTTTTAATTTAATTTTGTTTTTATTAATATATTTAAATTAGATTTTAAGTATAATATATTTATTATTTATTTATTAATAATATTTAAATTAAATTTTAAATATATTTATGCTATAATATTTTTAATTTATTATAATTGTTTCAAATTTAACATAATATTGTTCCATTTTTTTGGATTTATTACTTATATTTAAAAAAATCAAATTTATATAAGGTGAACTTAATCATGATTTTTTTTTCAAACTTTTTTCCCTGACTGAACTTCATTCGAATTTTATTGTTGATGACCATGAACTTGAACTCAAACCTTGTGACATAGATGTATAGCATTAATGGAAATAAAATCACATGGTAGGGAAGGGTAGAAAACCATTTTGAGAAATGGTGTGTATCAAATTCATTGTATTTCCACAGTCCATGTTGATATTATGCAAGATTTCTGGATTAAACTGTGTGAAAACTTTTGCATCAACGTTTCAGGTCACACTCCGTGAACCATCATTAGGATGAGAAGAACAACTGGGAGAAAAATGATAGATTGCAGACCAAGACTGAATAAAAAGACCAGAGGAGAGGGGGGGGGGCATAGTTCAAGGTGAGGAAAGAAAAGATTAAAAAAGACCCATAAACCAAAAAACAATAAAAATAATTAAAGAACCAAATACAAACAAAAAAATAGATAGAGAAACAATACTAACACCTAATAAAGACACACACACACCTATATATATATCAGAGTTCCGTGACTCGCGGTGAGTCACGCGAGTCAACGGGCCGGGTGACCCCTGCCGGGTCACGGTGACCCTGACCCGGGCTTGGATGGGTCAGGGGGCGTGACTCGCCTGACTCGCCGAGTCAGCGAGTCACTCCCTGACTCGCCGAGTCCGAGGGTCGTGACTTGGCCGGCGTCACTTAAAAAAGTGCAGTCAAAAGTATATATTTTCATTCCATTGGAGGCATTTTGATGTTTATTTTGCATTAGGCATTGCCCTAATTGGAGCGCTCACTTGAGAGGAGCAATTTGGCATTTTAGAAGGCGATTTCTTCATTGTCTAGGTTTTTCTTTAACCCTAATTCGTAACAGCCCTTGGGGCAGATCTGAGCGCCACATTTGGAGCAGCATTCTTGATGGTTTGTGTTCACTTAGCTTTAGGGTGACATTTCAAGGGTTTTCTTATTTTGCCGAGTCGTTGCCGAGTCCGAGTTGAGTCACGAGCCGAGTCATCCTTGCCGAGTCAGAGCCGAGTCAGAGTCTTGGAACTATGATATATATATATATATATATAATTGTGTGTGTGTGAGATTGTGAATACGAGTGTATATAAACAAATACAAACAGAAGATGAAATAAAAATAATAATAATAAAAGAAAAAAAATAAAAATGAAAAAGAAATGTGCATAAAATTATAAATAATAATTAAAATGTCAAAGCGTTTGTGAGTATGTGAGAGTGAGTACAAATAAAAATATCTATGCGCATGAGAGTGTATAAATGTGTGTGTGTGTACACACTGTGTACATATATATATACACACACACAAAGTATATATGTATATATATAAAGTATATGGTGTGTATTTTATAGATGGTTTTTAAATGCTAGAGAAAATAGCATTTTGACAATTAGCATCAAATACAAATTTTGAATAAATCTTATGAGCTGGATTGTGAGATGTTTTTCATTATTTGAACTTGACATGTACTCCACTATTGGAAAGGTGGGATGGTCTAACATGACTCCACAGTCCCACCAAATCACATCTTTGGACAGCTTCTGTCTTCCATGTGCTTTTTTCTTACAGTTTCCTGAATTGTATGCAATACACATCCTTCATTTTTATGCATTGCCCATTGTTTCGGAATCTTTATTACCAGCACCACTATGTGATATTCCTTAGTGTGAGTACAAGCCTGGGCCATAGCTGTCCCCTAACACTTCCTCCCATTTCTGATTTATTTTTTCCTGTCTCAAAAATGTTTCCTTAAATTTTTGAGAGTTGGGAATGGCAGGAGCATTGTTTTTTACCCTTTCCCATGTCCCCAAATCTTTCTATCGATCAAAAAATATAAGGAATGCATCTCTGGGGTACATAGATTAATTATGATAAATGTCTCTTCAATAATATCAATATAAGAAGCACTTCTAAAATGCTTTACAAGATAAGTTTTGTGATTAATTATGATAAAATTCTTTGAAGAATAAGCACTCTAAAATGCTTGGCAAGATAAAATTTGTCTTCTGCTAAAAGATTGCAAAATAATGTTTTGAATCCAATGCTAGTACAGTAGCATATATACATTTTCAATTTGTAAAGAACTATATAGTAATACTACAGCAAATTTTGTCGAGCAATAAATTTAAAATCCTCTAGACTCTGTATGACAAACCAATAGAATTTTCTGAAGAAGGCAATGATGCTTCCTCAATCTTTGTTTAGAAATAATTAAAGTTTATTATTTCTGAGACAACTTTTACATTCATTCTGGTTGTGGGTTACTAAAGTTGTATCAATATACCCAAGTTGATCTGTTATCCCAAACCAAAATATCATGAAGCTTGGCCTTCTTATTATTCTAGCAAATAGAAATCACACAACATGATGTACCCTTTTGCAGATTGTTTAGTTTTTTCTTAACCATATGCAAGCAGTACTTTTGTGAGTTTGTCTATGGAAGCTAGATTCAACACCATCTTTATACTCTATTTATTTACTTATAGAGCACTGTTTCTCTGACAAATTGCCAACATAGAATGAATATATTGAGACCTTTGAAATAGGCAATGCAAATTTGCTTATTTAACATCAGAACAATATGTATATCAGAAAAGAAAGGTTTAAGTTACATTCTTTCAATTCTAAAATACATTTGTGATAAGCTCAAGGGGAATGCATTTGATGTCGACATCAATAAGATAATGTTTTGCCAACTTAACATTCACACAACTCTTCACTGCTATAAAAAGGACACATGTTTTTTTATATCAAACTACTTGGCAGTGCTGGGGTTCTTGTATTGTGATTTTCCAGTTCTTCCACTTTTTACGAGGACATCTTACCAAGTTATGTTACATCTCCTTCGAAACAGTGAAACCATAGCATTGGCCATTGGATGCCAAGGATAGAAGTTATGGCAGGTTTCTTAGCATGCTCATCCCTCTGATTGGCTGATTCTGCCTTGTGAACTCTTCTCAAATTAAAGGAAACATTAAAATACAATCGAATGATATGCTGACAGCTGGATTGTTAATGCTGTGTTCTTGTGCCACTGTTGTATGCCACAAGGTGCTTGAAGCATTAGGAAATGAATTGGAAGACACAAAGTATGAATTTCATGATCAAGGTCCCTGTTTCCAGCATAATACATTGTATTATCTTGTTCTGCTAAGTTACTGGCTTGGGTTCAGATTTGAAGGTTTGGTTCGTGGGTTTGGTCAAATTTTTTTTGGCGGTTGGGTTCATCTATACAAAAACATATAAAAATCAGAAATATATACATATTTGCAGCAGTAATTAAGTTCAAAATACACTATCATATTAATAGTCAAATAATATAGCAAAATACACTACTTTATTAATAGTCAAATATTAGTCAAACTCAAAATTCATGATATATATTAAACTTCAGAGTTAAAAAATAATAATTTCAAGTGTCTACAATCAGCCATCATTTATCAAATATCATATGGGTCATCAAAAATATCGTCATCATCATCATGATATTAGATGATCTATGTTGTGGCAAATTAGAAGAACCACAAATAGTGCCACCACTAGGATTGACATTACCACTAGCATTGGCATCAACACTCTCAAGCTCACTGGGTGCCTCATAGTCATCATCAAGATCAAGTGCAGCAAAGTGGGCAGTGGAAGCATCCAAGTCTACACGCTCTGGCTCGATATCCCACTTCTTTGTCTCCCCTTCCTTTGTAGCCACTTTGTTTATGTGTAAGGAGCTGCAAGTTTGAATGCAGATATACAAGTCCTCTACCTTTTTTGAGTGTAGTCTATTGTGCTTTATTGAGTGGATTGAAGATTATGTGCTCCAATTCCTCTCAGATGGAGATGAACTAGTGACCTTAAGACAAAACCAGAGAGTTAAGAGTTACAAAATTATGAAACTTACAAGATAAATTATATATTTTTTAAAAACTTTTGATAAAATTTTGATTGCAAGAGGTTGTAGGTGTGTGTATGTTTTGCCATGGAAGTACCACTAAATATGAGCATCGACCATATACTTGTCTTGAAGAGCATCAAGACCATAGCTATTGGAGCATGCAAAAACCATGAATTCAGTCCTCATTACATCCCACATGTCATGATCAGGGAAGAGTTTGTGAAGTGCTATCTTGTACCCTTGAGCAACTTCAATATCTCTATATGGGGCAACTCTTATGGCACAAAAAGGAGTTTAGAACTATAATATTTGGGACTCAATGCAAAGGCAAGAAGATGCAATGGAGTGGTCATTTTGTTCCATCTCTCTACAATGATTTGATGTAGTTCTTTGAAGAATTTTTTTCTTCAAGATCTTGCTCTTTTGCTTTATGATGATTTTCATCTTCTCAATCATTGAGTCAATACCATCTTATACCTCACCCAAACAAGGCATATCCATGTTAGTATAATGGATCATGCTCAATATGGGCTTAGTGAAATTGAGGAGATACTCATAATTCCACCAAATGTCTTCTAGGATCATTTGCTTAACCTTCTTTGCCCCTGTATTGGTAGATTGCCTCCGTATGGACCAATTTGGGCTGATTACCGTGTTAGAAAGTGCCTCATGAACCTTCACAAGTCATCTTACCACAATTGTGTTGTAGGCAAAACGAGTCTCAACAACTTGCTTGAAAATCAAAAGAATAAAATAAAATTTTCAAAAATTAAAATTAAAAAGTTACTAAAGTGAAACATTTAATTATGTAACTTATCTTTAGCAGCTCCAATTTTGAGAATGTTCTAAATATGTCTTCTGACATATGGTGGTTGGCGACAAACATTTGGATCTCTTTGGCCTCATCATACACTTGTTTGATCCAATCAATTTTGGTGCCAATTCTTTGTAGCATTAGGTTGAGGGAGTGGACAACACAAGGTGTACAAAAAATGTGTGAATAAACGTTCCTCAACCAATAACCCAACAGCCCTACAATTTTTGGCATTGTCTGTTATAACTTGCAGAACATTTTAAGGGCCCACTTCCTTAATGGTTTGACAAAGAATGTTAGCAATAAATGCACCATCCTTACCTCTCCTTCACAATCCACTGCTCTCAAAAACGTTGTCCCTTTAGGGGACATTGCAATAACATTGATCAATGGCCGATTTTTGGCATCTTTCGGTCCATTAGAAACAATGGACACCGCTGTTTCGATCCATGAATCACTTATGGGCTTCAAGGAGCCCTCTACTAATTTCACCTCTCAATTTTCAAAGGGGAGAGTTTGGGTCTGTTTTGAAGCAGGGTTGGTTCATGTAGCTAGAAACAGTTGCTATTGTAATACCTAAGACAACAAGTTCAACAAGCAACACATTTGAAGAATTGGAATAGATGAAATTTGAAAACAAAAATATATAAAACAACTTAATAGTTAATTCCTTTTAACAAAATAAGCATGTATATAGATACCTAGAAGAATGAAAACAAACCACTTCAAAACAAAACAAGAGAGTTCATTTGTAAAAATGAAAAAAAACCAAAAATTCAAAAAACCTACCTCTTTCGAAGAAATCTTCTTTTATGATCTCGTTGACAACAAATGAACACTTGCAAATGTGTAGGAATTGCACAAGCAGCTTGGAGCATTCAATGATCAATCTTCAACTCTATTTGTGCAATGGCAAGCAAGAAAATAATTTTGGCAATGGAGGAATTTCTTTTTGTTTTTCATTCACAAAGCAGCTTGGAGCATTCAATGATCAATCTTCAACTCTATTTGTGCAATGGCAAGCAAGAAAATAATTTTGGCAATGGAGGAATTTCTTTTTGTTTTTCATTCACAATATAAAAAATGGGTTTGGTTTTGCCTTTTAGAGTTTTGAATGTCATAGATTAGGGTTAGGGGGACAAATAAACCTTTTTGAAAAAATAGAAAATAAATTATATAAACGCCAAATTTACTGTTTCTGGGTTTGACATGTCCAAATACGGGTTGGGTTTGCCCAGGTCCATCTAGGTTGGACCCATAGACTTTGGTTGGAACCCTGTCTAGACCCACAATGCACCAGATCCAGACTGCAATCCGGGTTTGAACTGGCTTGGGACCCAACCTCCTAAGCTTGCGGATTGGTAACTTTGTTATTCCATGATCCTCAACATATTCTATGCGAGCAAAAGTTTTATGTATTTGTTCAAAGATGTAGAAGCTTGGATACAAGCTGTGATGTTCCTTTGAGGATAGAGTGAGTTAATTCTCTTCTATAGGGAAGACTCTGTAAACCTAGTCCAGCAGTGAACAATAGACAACAATCATTTAACAAGCAAATATGTAAGTAAAATATGAAGTACCATCAACCATACGTCTTTGATAAACAGGAGGAAAGTTAATTAAACAGTAGATTTAAGAGACTTGTTGCTCAAATAATTTAGCTAGCAGACAATGTAAAGCAGTTAGAAGAAAACTACCTAGAAAAAAAATTGCAGTAAAACAAGAGTGATCTATAAATTTGTTTAACATTTTGGGCCCCAGGGCTCAATTTGGATTGGTGGTGTTGAAGATGTGGTCTCTGGTGATCAAGCAGGTTGAAATAAATGTACCATCCTAGTTAGAATAATAAGTAAAAAGTAATGAATCCACGAGAGCATTTATACTTGCTGGGAAGATACATCCAGAATCCAATATTGTTCCACCCAAAATGCAAACCCTTTACGTGAGAGTCTAGAGTCCTTAGTGGATAAGTCCAAGCCGATCTTTTGAATGAATTATAATATATGAATCACTTGTACAAAGAGATAAATAGACCAAGGTTGCTTGGGTATGTGGCAGCAAGTAGAAGGCATGCAAAAAAGTAGTATGTGTTGCTGATCAGTAAACTATCGGAGGTGCACTCCTAGCGGTTATTAAGATACAGATTTCTTAGTGCCAACCTTGCAACACACTTTCAACACATTGTTTTCAACTCGTATATTGCAGATTATAGCCATAGTAGATTTTCATCAAGGTTGCAGGGAGATGTATCTCCAATCCCCTGGGATGCATCTCCCATCTTGAAGACGCAAGCAGAGGTGGCAGGGGGACGTTTCCACACGTTTATGCCAAAAATGTAAAAAAAACTAAAATGCAAAACTTCGTGAAACAAAAAAAATAGGTTGGGGATGACTGAAAATGCGACGGATGAGGAAGATAACACCGTGCAAGGGTTTTTTTTCAGGTTTTTGGAAGACGCGACGTCGCAGGAGGAAGGCACAAAACATATAAAGTCGATAACATAGTCTATGTTTGTATTTTTTATTTTTCTTATAAAATAAAATAATGGTATTTAGTTGTAAATAAAATAAAATAATTTTTTTTTATAATTTATTTTGTACTTATCAGATATCTCATATCTGTATAGAATCAATAGATCTATGATAATAATTGTGGATTATAAAATTATGAAATTAAACTATATTAGTATTACTATTATAAAAATCCACAAAATTAATAATAAATTATTGAGTTATGTTAAAAAAATTTGGCGCCTCCAATTACCCGTCTCCTATTTTTCAAAAATAGATGTACCGGTACCGGTACCAGTATCTTGTACCAGTACCAGTTTTGGTCTCCTGGCAACCTTGATTTTCATTTTACTTGACATGGAAAAATTGTAAATGGAAATCAATTTCTCAGATTTAATATGGAAAAAAGCTAAAAAATGGGTACTATTTATAAAAATAAAGAAAAAATTCAATTTTTCTATTTCATGTCAAATGCAGTGCATATATATTAAATTAGATATAATACAATGTAAAAATGCTAATCATTAAAATATGTATGGGATTAAGTAAAATATTCTATATACCCAAGAGGGTTTATGCAAAAATAGATGGCCGGTTCTGAAGTGGTAGGATTCTCTGCCATAAAATATGGCCCACCATTTTAGGGCATAGTCCATAATTTATAAGAACATCCTCTAATGCCCTAATGCTAAAAAAAATTGCTATCTCTACCTACACTCTATTTTTTGGTCCCAAATTGTAAACATAAGTCAAAAAGGTAAGTATGCATAAAAGAACATCAGAAATAGAACCACTTTTTTTTTTGAAAACTATGGAAATGACATTGGCAAATGTGATGGGTCATGATTGCTTGGGAGTCTTTGAAGTGCTATGCTACCTTGATAATGACAATTACCTTGGTCATTTTATCATCAACAACATATAGAATGCACAATAGAAAATTCAAGTACAAAGGTTCATAACACAATGACTAGAACATACCATATGCCTTGGAGAAACCTTGAGAGGGAAAATCTCCAGCACAAGTAAGCTTAGAGTTCCTTATTCGACTATCACCCAATCCATTCAAAGCTTCTATAATGTCCCCCTTTTCCAATGCCCTTGTTTTTGCGCTAAAATCACAATCCCAAGTAAAATAAGGAATGAAATAGAGATATCATTTACCAATTAGATCCCAATTGAGACTGCTCAATCATGTTAGATATAAAATCGATCATTCCTAGTAGGGTTAGGGACATTATCCTCATTATTATAATATACACGTGGAATTCCTTTAAGGTTCTGCCTAACAGCCCATTGTCATTTTGGAGCACCGGTTGGGAGACCATACGAGGCGCCTCGAGCCTTTCCACCCAGCCCAAGAGCACGAGATGACAATCTTCTTCCGGCCTCCTAGCCCCACTGGGGGTGTCTCTACCAACGTAGCTTCCTAGATACTTGAAATCCTTTGTATGTACCATGTCTCCCGTCCAAAATGAGATGACTAATTGGATATAAGCTTTAAAGGAGCCTTCATCATCATTAATTATTCATATATATAGTAATGATAATAATATATAAATATATATTAACAATAATATGTTAATTACATCCATTTCTACATGGATGACATAATAGCAAATCAGTAATATTATGGTCTATGCATTATGCATCAGACCCAAACACTTATATAATGCACCGGGATTGTATGCTGAATATTATTCATTTATTCAGATTTCTAATTGATCTCTCTTGATGATCCAATATTACTTTAATGTACAGATCTGAATGTGTAGATCTGATATAACTCCCGTTGTCACAAAAGTGTGCACCCTTGATGAACTCTCAAGCTCATAAACTCTGTGACACATTGAGACAACCTCCAAGTGTGGGACCTTGCATAATGTGAGGCCGAGTCTCCGGAGAAGGCCGACTTCCTTATCAATCTGATGTAGGTGTTTGTCTAACCCAACACAAAATAAATCCTAATCTATTGATTTTGAGGGGGAAAAGGGGAAGAAGGAATGCTTGAAATGGAAAAGGTTTGCACCTAGATTGAAACGTGATCTTCCCTACCTATAGCTGCACAAAACATCAATAGAACAACCCAAAGGTATGCACAAAATCCTATTTTGATTAGTCTCCTAAGAAAGAGTGAAGGTTGGAATTCTTGCAAGATGGCAAGAGGAACTGATTCAGTCCACAGATGACATTTACAAAGGGATCAACACAATCACCTATGCTAAGGAAAACAAATTAGAATGCATCCGAACAACAAAGTAAACAAGTTACACAAATTGTGAGAACCGAATGAAGGCAAAATAGGTAAATTTAATTCATGTAAAGGCAAGACAAATTTACAAATACAGAGAAACATAAGTTTTCTGCAAAAGAAAGAAAGAAGATCCCTAAAAAGGGTTACAAAATTGTCTTTGTAGTTCAAGCATAACTCAGATTGAGCTACAGTTAAGAAACCCTAACTCGCTAGGGTTAGGCTACAAATTATCAGAAGAAGGAAGATCTGATCGATTGATCTGATGGCATGCATACAACATCTCTGAAAATATCTTCCCCTACTGGGAAGAAGCAAAATCCCTGCAAAGGGAGAAAGTCCCTGCGTACGAGGCATCTGGAAAGCACTTGCAGAGCAAAAGTCTTCATTCGCATTGAAGAGCCGTAGGTGCCGTCTGCAATGGAGTTGCAGGGCCATGTTCGGAGTAATGGCAAAAATCCCCGGTGTTTGGGCCATAATCCGATCAGATCTGGGCTGCCAACGAGACAGAACTGATTGTCAACCATTAAAATCGACAACCACTCTGGGCAGCCATTTGAATTTTATTGCGCTCGTGATTTTGAATCTGAGCTGCTCAGTCTTCCCTGTCGCGCGCAGATAGATGCCTTAGATTGTGCTACATAGCCCTCCAAAGGGCTCAATGAAGTTTTAAAATATGGCCGTTGATCGGCCCATGTAAGTGAAGATCCACGACCGTACGTATGCCACGTGGTGGGCTGGTCCCACCTTCTTACCCTGTGTGACCACCGCATTGGTCTTACCACACGGGATGGCGGGGAGCAATAATCTCCATGTGTATTTGTTACCCCGCGTGGTCATCTAGCTATGCTTCGTTCGGTGCAGGATGGCGGGGAAACATGTGCCTCACTGTGTTTTGTTACCCCGCAAAGTTCCGTTGGCCCTTGGAAATTGCCTGCGAGATGGCGGGGAATCCATATCTTCTTTGTTGTTGTTACCCCGTAGGGTCCCGTTGAACTTTTGAAATTGCATGCGGAATGGCGCGGAAACCTGTTGCTCATTGCGTTGTCAAGAACTCCGCTAGTTGGTAGCGGGTTAAAGGGGCCGGTCTTGCCATGAAAAAGGAACCCTCCAGCCGGTAGACCTTAAGTGATTTGACCGCTTGAGCCGGTCAACATAAGAATAGAATTTCAAAGCCTGAATAGAATTGTAAGGGCATAAAACCCCTAGGGCTTAGGGTTTTAGGGCTCTCAGGAGGTTTTTTTTTTTTTTAGTGTTTTAGCTAGTGAAGATTGGTCTTAGATCGGATTTCAACAGGGTTAAGGTTGACAAGAATTTAGTCAACAGCTCCCTTTCTTGGCCCCCCCAGACCCCTTCCCCCCCTCAAATGAGACCTTCTTCCCTTTATATCTTCCATTGTGAGGGAGAAGTCACACCTCTTCATTATGTCTGCCCTTTGCAAGAGTCACAACCTTTCACAATTTCCACCCTATAAAAGAGTACAACCTCTCATAATTTTTGCCCATTTGAAATATTAACTTCTTTATTTCTTCTCGTTCTTTTCTATTAATCATTCTTTGATTCCTAATCTCCATTCTTTCTTCCTTTAGTATTGTTTGGATGAACGATACTTGGATCCCCTTCTCAACTGAAATGATCTCCCCTTTATACCTCCTGTTTGAGGGAGTCACAACTCTTCATTTCATACCCTATGACCATTCATTAAACTTAATTAAATTTTAATTATATTATATTTTATTTTTTATCTTAATTTATTAATAAATCTTATTTCAATATTAATAAATCCTATTTCAACAAGGGGACATTACAGCTTCTAGGGCAAGAAAGAGCCATGTCTTCACACACAACAAGCTCAAGCATGCACCTGCAATGTATTCTTACACCATGGAAATATTCATTTTCTACTCACAACAATCTATATGAATCAGAACATGAAGGATATCTAGGGGTTCACCCCTCATATTGTTTGGAATGTGTGTTAAATTTGGTGATCAGATTTATAATTTCAAAGTTATCTGACAGTTGTCAAGATTGCCCTCTAAAAGAGATTCAACTTGGTTCAAACCCTAGGTTCAATTTGCTTTGTTAATGGTGATCTGCTGAACAGTGTGATCACTTCACAATGATAGAATTTGCTCTAACTGTAACTGATATAATGCAGATTGATAGGAGATATAATGTATGCAGAACAAGGAGTTCGATCTGCTAATAATATTGTATGATTCTGATATATTGAATGCAGACTATATTTAATGATGCTATCTTCTGCTGTTGATCGATATCGAGGTGAAGGAAGAGATTGAATAGATATACGTAGCATTATATCTAATTCAAACAACACGACTTCCTTAGTCATTACATCTCTTCCTAATCATCACGACCCTCCAAGATCAATTAGACAACAAATACGTCTAACAGCAAGTTAATAACAAACCGTTTAATCATTGCATCCGTTCAAGTGTTAACATGTCAAAGATAGATTAGTTAACATGGAATAACAAGGGATCGATTTATACTTTGACATTACATAGAATCAATTAATATATGAATCGATTCATATGTAATATGCATTACATTAAATTGATTAATATATTAATCTATATATGTTAATTGTCCAAGAGAATCGAATCATATAATAGTCGATTCAAGTGCAATGTATATTACTTATTAACCTAAGTTGTTTAGATGACTCAGTCAGATCAGATTACTAACTGACGCTATTCTTCAACACTCCCTCTTAGCTAGGGAGGTAATCTGCTCAAGATCTGAGTCACAAAGGTATCACCTCACTGTGATAACAAACAGTATGGCATATCCATAGACATCACCTCATGTGATGTCCACCATTATGGCTTATCCATGGATATCACCTCACATGATATCCACCATAGAGATCTCCTCAAGTAATATCCACCATTATGGCTTATCCATAGATATCACTTCACATGATATCCACCATTATGGCATATCCATAGATATCACCTTATGAGATATCAATCATTATGGCATATCCATAGATATTTCTTCATGTGATATCCACCATTATGATTTGTCCATAGATATCACCCCATGTGATATGAACCATTATGGCAATCCATAGATATCACCCCATGTGATATCAACCATTATGGCATATCCATAGATATCACCTCATGTGACATCCATCATTATGGTTTATTCATAAATATCACCTCACGTGATATCAACCATTATTGTAAGATCGTCACCTCACAATAATGGTGAGATGTACAAGTGTTCATCATTGTGAGATCGTCACCTCATGATGATATTCACCATGGCTCATCCAGAGGGTAAACACACAAGTACAAGAAAATCATCACGGACTCCCTCACGTGATGTTTGTCATGGCATCACACACATGACATCCATCGTGAACCATATCAGAGGGTGTAGATAAGGGCTTTCACCTTAAGTCTCTCTCAAAGAGAAATGCAATCACAAGAGTTTACACTTTAATACATCTTTTGAAAAGGAGAATACATTAGTGAATAGCATACCTTTCCACCATGTCTCTAACATAGTGATACTTGATCTCCACATGCTTTGACCTTTCATGAAATACAAGGTTGGAGTCTGCATCACTCTTGGTGTATTCCAAGCTCACCAAGTATTCATCTATTCAGGAATATCATGACCTAGAAGTCAGCATAAAGGCCTTCCAGCCTACATAAATGGGACTTAATCTCATGAATCATGGTCCTTTGACTGATCACTAGAGAAACCATCTTGACATGGTCCACTCCCTCTGAACCAATATAACCAAGATCCTCAAATATCAATAGAAGCACATCTTCTTAGCTACTCCCTTTGTCACGAAAGCATTCCTTGCTCACATGGTCTCAATCATGGCTTTGTAACTCTAGATGCTATCATTACCAGCACAAGTGCCTCTATGGCTTTCACAAGTGAACCGTTGCACCTCTGCAGATAGATATTTGTTTTATAAAAAAAATGGAAATGCAAAATCTCAGAATCTCCACTAAAGTCCTTTGCATGTTCCTCTTGAATTTCAATCTCTTCATTACAAATAGAACTTCAAAACTCTATAGCCTGAAAAACAATAGAGTGTGATTCTAAAGATGTCCTAAATGTAAGGGACAGATTTCTCATAGTAAATTAAAGAAATTTAAAACCCAAGATATCCAAATGTAGCTTGTCGTAAGCGAACATCTACTGACAAAGTTGTTTTACAAATAACACGCATAATGTAATTGCATGAATTAACAAAAAAACTACATATTAAATTCATGAACATTATTCAACAAAAAAATAAACTTATCTCTCAGAATATGAATCCATCTGAATCCTTTTGTGGAATAGTCTCACCAACATCCGCAATGGAAGCTTGAGGCATAGTCCTGGTTGGACATTTCATTGCGTAGTGACCATATTTGTCACATCTAAAGCATTGGATTTCTGAAATGTCCTTCCTTCTTTTGTGTGTAGGAGCATCATTTGATTCCTTATCTTTCTTTCTTTTGGAGTGTCCCTTCTTACCCTTCTTTGAGGAGTGCGCGGCAAGAACATGAATATCTTCATTTGTGGAGCTTTGGCCAATACCTCTTGTAGCCAATCTTGACTCTTCTTGAATGCAGTCTGTCTTCAATCAATCAAACTTGGGGAGTTTTGATCTTGCGCTTATCCCTTGAATTAATGTCTCCCATGATGAAGGAAGACCATTAAGAGCCAACATGGTTAATTCTTTGCCATTGATAGTGTGTCCAATGGTAGAGAGTTGATCTCTCAATTCAGTAATCTTCATGAAGTAAGACATGATGGATTCTCCTTTTGTCATTTTGATGTGGTTAAGTTGTTGTTTCAGTGTGAGAGCTCGACTTGTGTTTTGATCTCATACATCTCCTCTAATGTCTTGAACATGTCACATGCCTTTGTCAACTTGGAGATGATTGGCACAATGTGATCTTTCATAGAATCAACCAACATTTATATTGCTTTGTTGTTCTTTCTCTTCCATTGAAGCTTCTCATCCTCTTCTTTTGGTTCCGGTACGGCATCCTTCACAAATTCGTCTAATTCATTTTCCCCCAAGGCAAGCATAACTCTAAACTTCCAAGATACAAAGTTTAATGCTCCTTCAAGTCTGTCCTCAACTCTAATTCCATTCACCATCTTGACATTGATAGAAATAGATGAACTTGAAGACAATAATAGAAGATAATCTAGCTTATATCAATCTGATCTTGATCTTTGCTCAATCCTGCTCTGATACCATGTTAAATTTGGTGATCAGATTTATAATTTCAAAGTTATCTGACAGTTGTCAAGATTGCCCTCTAAAAGAGATTCAACTTGGTTCAAACCCTAGGGTTCAATTTGCTTTGTTAATGGTGATCTGCTGAACAGAGTGATCATGTCACAGTGATAGAATTTGCTCTAACTGTAACTGATGTAATGCAGATTGACAGGAGATATAATGTATGCAGAACAAGGAGTTCGATCTGCTAATAATATCGTATGATTCTGATATATTGAATGTGGACTGTATTTAATGATGCTATCTTCTGCTGTTGATCGATATTGAGGTGAAGGAAGAGATTGAATAGATATACGTAGCATTATATCTAATTCAAACAACACAACTTCCTTAGTCATTACATCTCTTCCTAACCATCATGACCCTCCAAGATCAATTAGACAACAAATACGTCTAACAACAAGTTAATAACAAACCATTTAATCATTGCATCGGTTCAAGTGTTAACACGTCAAAGATAGATTAGTTAACACGGAATAACAAGGGATCGATTTACACTTTGACATTACATAGAATCCATTCATATGTAATATACATTACATAGAATCGAATAATATATTAATCAATATATGTTAATTGTCCAAGAGAATCGAATCATATAATAGTTGATTCAAGTGCAATGTATATTAATTATTAACTTAAGTTGTTTAGATGACCCAGTCAGATCATATTACTGACTGACGCTATTCTTCAACAATGTGTGCATATTTTGCATGATTTACACCTCTAATGGACTGTATACTCCTGTGGGCTTGTAGCAATATCCTGACATTTTTTAGGCCTTTAATGTGTGCATATTTTGCATTATTTACACCCTTAATGGACTGTATACTCGTGTGGGCTTGGAGCAATATCCTGACATTTTTTAGGCCTTTTTTCAAAGTGGTTAGTTGACTCATGATCTATGCCCATTGTTTTGTAATGCTGTTTGCTATTGTGATGTGTCCATAGTTAATTGCAAATGGATATGGGCTAGGAGCATCTTATTGTATAAGGGAGTTCATAGAAAGCTTAAGCTAACAGATTGACTCTAGAAGATAAAATTGAAGGTCTCCTATATCTTTTGTTTAGACTTGAGAGCATTGATACGCTGCAGTGTATTGTAATCCTATTAGTGAGATTAGATACATGGAGTTGCCTTTGGAGGCTGAGTTTTTCCCAAAAGGGTTGTTCTAGGGTAGATCTGATGTCTTGTGTTATCGCTTAGTTCTTACTTTGTTGAAATTTGTATAGATATGGAATTACTTGTATTGTTTCTCTGATAGGTTTAATGTGGACTTAGTCTAGTTTCCTTTAATAAACATCTCTTACAAAGTATTTATATAGACTCCTCGCAACCTTCCCTAGTGCCAAAGAGAAGATCCAAAGTAAAAAATGTGAAGAGACCTCTGAAAAATACTAAAGTTCCAACTCCAGTTTGGGTGAATTTGCTGCTTTCACTGGGTTGTGTTTTTGAAATTACCATGACTGAAGCGTTTTTTCTGCTTTTGCCAGGTGGCAGTTCACAATAGCTGTATATCAACGTTTTTGCCACCTGCTTAGTCTGGCAAAATTGTCATTTTAGGTTTTGCACTTGGTTTAAATTTTAAATATGTGCACATCCTATCCAAATTAGCCTTGAAATTTTCCAGACCATTACAAACATGAATTTCACAGAAATATAGAGAGATAAATGACAAAATTCACTGCAAAGAGGCAGTTTCTTTTTCCCATGGTTTCAGGTCATCTCCTTAGAGTGAAAGTGGCAACTTTGATCCGGTTCTAGCATCTTTAACTTGTTTTATTGGATCATTTGTAACTTCAATTTGACTCATTTCTTGTATGTGATTACTGAACATTTGTCAGATTTGAAGTCTAATGTCATCTATATGCCTTATTTCCTTCGGTCTTTTTTATACCTCTTTTGAGCACAAGGAAAATCTATCTGCTACTTTGCTTAAAATAGCTATTTGGGGTTGATTGGGCTTGACTATAATTTTAATGATTAGAAAGCTTAAGGGATTTTTGACATATTTGATATGCTGATTCTTTCTTTTATTTTAACAGCAAAGAAGAACATTTATACAGATGAGAACCAGTCTTAAAGTCGTAGATAACTCAGGAGCAAAGCGGGTGATGTGCATTCAGGCCCTCAAGTCGAGAAAAGGTGCTCGACTAGGGGATACAATAATTGCATCAGTAAAGGAAGCACATGCGCGTGGCAAAGTCAAGAAGGGAGATGTTGTGTATTGTGTGGTTGTGCGTGCTGCTATGCAGCGACTAAGATGTGATGGAAGCCATATCAGGTTTGATGACAATGCTGTGGTTGTAGTTAGTAAACAGGGAGAGCCTGTTGGAACTAGAGTATTTGGTCCTGTACCCCATGAACTTCGAGAACGCAAGCATTTGAAAATTTTGACATTGGCAGAACATGTAGTTTGAGGCACGTTCAAATTTTCATTAAGTTTTAGTCAGTATACACTGATGCATGTACATTTTTTCAACTTACATAGAGATTTATTTGGTAATATACGGATTTGTTTCCTCTATTTGATGTGCTGCCATGTGGGTTCATAAAAGCTGTCTTATTTGTTTTTAAACTCGTTTTTAAGTTTGCCAGCCAAGTTTTTAGAAACTTACAGCTATATTGCATGTTTATTTATCTGACTCAGAGGAAACAATAAAGTTCAAAAATGATATTTTTGTCAGAATTTTTTTTTTTTGTACTATGCTAAATTTAAAGAGTCATTAAGCTATCAGGGGCGTCATAATTAAGACATGTAAATCATGGTGATGGGAGTTTAGACTGTAGATGAGATATGGACGATGCTAGCATAGGATTAGTTTCTTCCACTTGAATTTTTGCTTTTATAGATATGGTTTAATGGTTGATGGAAATGACACTTGATCTGATTATCACGCTTTATGTATATAATTTAATTGATGAAGAATTCAAGGAGCATGATGATGGCCATTACCAACTATTGTGTCAGTTTCGTTAGAATAAATGTTGAAGTGAAAGGGAGGTCAGAATTGTAATTAACATTTCTTTAATTTTTATAAAATGCTAATCCTACAAAATTTGCAATAGGCAGGTTATAATATGTGTTTGAATCAAACCCATAGATAAAATGGATTCTTCCATGTGGGCCTCAGAACAGATGCACCTACTATAGACCTGTATCCAGTGCACACCTATGGCAGTATACATGCACTGCATAGATTTTTCTATATATTTTATGTTGAGGATGATGAAATGGATTTGAATGAGGATTCTAGTTTGATCATGGATAAGTATGTCAACATTTGTAGTGTGGTTGGGTTGAAATCTTTAATTGAACTAAAAAACTTACTTGATTCATCCTAGCATAAGGTTTCACTGGAACATTATGCTTTTTAGCTTGAAGTTCAAGAAGACATTTTTCCCATGATGATTTAGTGAAAGTTAGGATGTACATCATGCTCCTAAGAAGATTACAGGTGTATTTGCATATGGATGATCATAAGAATGGCTCCTACTACTCGTGGTTGTCATGTTCATGTGACAATCTTTTCCACTTCTAGCATGATGACTAGAACACTAGCAGTTTCAATGTTCATGCATGCAAGAATCAATTTTTTTGAAGCTAGGAGAGGGATGCAGTATTGGTTTGAGGGAGATAAACACTTTCGATAGGCTTGTCTTTGATAGAGACAAGTTGTTGTGGTAGTTTGTTTGTGGCCATGTTCCATGGATCTTCCTTGTAAGGTACAACCTGCAATAATCTTGTAAGTCTTGTTCGTAGCCTTATCTCTAATTCCTTGTGCTTCCACATTATTGGCTAATGGTTGCCTTATCTCTAATTCCTTGTGCTTCCACATTATTGGCTAATGGTTTTTTGTCTTGTACATATCATGTCTTTTCTGGTTTCATGTTGCATTGTATATACCTTGTGTCTATGTAGGCATGGCCCTTGTTTATCATGATGAAGTGTGTACTGGTCCCACTTGTTCCCTTTTTTAGTCTTCCTGGAGATTCAGATTTTTTTTTTACATACTAGAGGCACGTGTCCCTAGATAGAGCTTGTTGGGACTTAATCCCACAATGTCATTTTTTTCTTGAGTCCCTTCCCTTTTTGTGCATCTTGACCCTACTTTGTCCCCCATTTATAACTAAACTGAGAAGTCTTAAGTGTGTTTACCTTGTCCAATATTTCCTACAAGCTATCCACTATTATTCTACATTTGCCTATACTGTGTTACAATTGATAACTCTCAAAAAATGTCAATTAGATGGGTTGTTGGTTAAAACGTCTATGTCTGTGCAAAGTGTTAGAGTTGTCAAAGCTCCCCTACCAAGCATGCCTTTTTACCCACTCCCACTTCCTTTGTTCCTTATTAGGATAGAAGACTTCTTCATCTCATCATGTCCACCTATTTGCCACTTTCACCCCACTTGCCATTTGTAGTCAGAAGCATGTCATGCCTCCCTCTCTTTGAACACTTGTCATGTGGTAGTGCTGAACCCTAATCCCCATTGTATCCCACTACATTTTTTTATCGATATTCCTTGGTCAAACTTCCCTCCATTTATCTACCTTAGTCGTATGACTTCCATGTCTCCTTGACCCCTAAAGTGTAATACTCCCACCATTTTTCATTGTCATGCTCACCCACTCCCCTACATGTTTGGAGGACTATTTATGACTAGGGTTGATGTTATCATAGTCCAAATTAGGATTTCTCCTACCTAGAAACCATTGTTCATCAAAATGGGTGCAAAATTTATGCAACATTTAGTGGTAAAGGAAAAAACAATTTAGAAACACAATTGATTCGGAGTTATATGGCTATTGGATATGATTAGATGGTGCCTAGATTCCATTTTCTAATCACCCATATATTGATTTGGAGATATTTAATTGAGGGACAACTTGTATTACAGTTAATACGGTTGTTAGGATTTCATAGCTTAACATTTGCTACATTTGTAGTATATTTCACAAGCTTCTTCATGCCCTTTCATGCTAGATTCAATGGTGCCATGAATGAAGAAACATCTTGTAGGTCAAGGCAACATTCTTACACACCTCTTGCAGTACTTTCAATATATTATCCAACAATTTTTTTCACAAGAAATTTCATGTCCTCTAGTGTGGAAAGAAAACCATTTGAAATTAAAAGTGTCTCTATGTCACTCAACCTAAATAAGAGGTTAGGAGCTTTGACTAATGTGAGTTGATGTTCGTACATTACTCTTGTAAAGGATTAATATTTTATTAAAAAACTGTAGTGGTAGATTCAAGGAGATCCATTTGGTATCAAAATCCCTAAGAATCTTGTTTCCTATGGCTATTACCTCAACAAATTATTTAATACCCTTAAGGGATATTCTTGGCTTTCTCCCCATTTACCAATAGTTTTGAAGCTCAATGTTAGGTGGAATGTCAAATCTATTGCTCCTTAATGACATGATAATTTCAAATATTTTGGTCCACTCTTATGGAGCCCAAGCTATGTCATTTTGCTCTCTGTCTCCTTTATTAGAGTCTTCCAATTGGATCTTGTCTTATCCACTTGCGTGTTTGTATTCTCCTTTGTCTATTTTGTGGACATGAAAACTTTCAAGCACTTATTTTTGGTTTTGTTGCCCCAAGTTGCATGGATGAATTCACAATTTTTGTTAAGCCTTTCTAGCTAGAGCCTTTCTTGGGGGCATATGATTCTTTCAAGAGATTGGACCAAAATGCTAACAATACACAATTTGGTTTGGCGTGCTTCTAAAGTGGAAATTGTCTTATTAGGTTTTGTTGTAGACAAATATTTTTGTTTACACTAAATCTAGTATATTGTGTAATCCCATATTACAAATATAGGTCTAGGCTATTGAAGTGCCTACAAAAGTTTTCCACTTGCAGAGTCTCATTAAGTACTAGGCTAAGGCCCCTTATAAGGTTGCTCATTTGCCACCTTCTCTTGCTAGTAGGGACACTTATATCTTCCATGGGTGCATGCCTTTTTGCCATGTGGGCATCATCGTGGTCAAAACCATAGCTCCATACATGGCTCATTGGACTCTCCATATTATAGACATCATGTTTGGTCTCCTTGCTACACAACAATGCTTCTACCTCTCCACACACTTTTAATGGCCAACTTGAAAGCAGTAAGTTTTGTTGCCCAAAGTTTTTTTAATCTCCTATGTAAGTAAACCCTATTCAAGAAGAAAAAGATAGAGATGATACCATTTTGAGTAGGGAGTGTTGATGTGTTTTTTATGCATTATGCAACATAGAATAAAATACTAAGTATTCAATCCTCTTTGAACAAAATCATCCCGAGTGTTAAACTACGTGATAAAATGAGATGTCTCCAACGTTCTGAATGTTAGGTCTTGACATGCTCTTGGATAGACTCAATAAGTGTTGATGTGATATTGTTGGAATCACAAAGGGGACTTACGTTGAACTTGAATGTTTGAATGCCATTGGAATGTGGAAATTTACTTGACTTAAAAAAAAAGGACAAAAGAGATAGGGTTTAGGAAGTTGATCTAATCCTAGATTGTAAAAGACTATGAATGATTTAGTGAAATTCAACTAGACTTCGCTTTGCCATGCAAAGCAACAACTTGACAAAGTTTAGTGTGATCTCCTAAGATAAGCTTATGATGTTCAAATCACTACCAACGACACAGATACCATCAGTGCAATGCATATAAATGAAGAAGTAGCAATTGAAGTTAAGCTTCGCTAAAATGAGTCCAGTTCACTACGCAAGGTACCTCACAATCAATGAAATACTAGTAGTATGAACATAAAAATTTCATCACAAACCATTCACAATAGCTTCAATCCATCTTGTTGGTTCCCAAACCAACAGTCCTCGAGTCCTAGAGGAATTGCCACTAACTCATCGATGGACTTGGGGAAGGGTTTGGCCAACGAACGAGATTCAGTCACAAGACTGAGATCTCCTACTCTTTTGGCTCTGCGAGACTAAGGCGGGTGAACCTATGCAGTGTCTAACAACTTTCAACTTCACAATACTCAGGACACTACAACTTACAACAGATCATCTCAATGAAAGATACTAAGGAAGATGGATAAACTCCTAGTTATGACTTTAACCTTAGTTTGTAAGCATCTAAGCACTCATTGAGAAGGGGTTTTTCTACACTAATCCTACTCCTAATGCTGAAAGGAAATTCAGGAATAAAAGATATTGATTATAAAATGATTATGAGAATATGGATAACACATAACACCAATGCCTTCACAACTGGGCATCAGAGTCTACTTTCAGAAAATGGCTTTATACCCAAAGAGGTTAACTTGTAAGCCAAAAGATCTAAACACCAATGTCTTGCATTGATAGTCATCAACTAAGCTCTCCTTGTAATCATACTTAATGATCCTGCATGCAACAAATATTATCCAACATCCTATTTCATTGGTTTAATATCTTCCTTGAAGAGAACAAAAAAAACAAGATGAGCACCAGACTTGTTGGAACAAAATTGAACAATCCTTGATCATTAACTTCATAAATAATATTGTTACATAATGGAGACAACCACTAGAACAACAAATTTTCATTACGTGCACTGTTGATTACAACTATTCCAAGCATAAAGCACTACAAACTGAGAAATATCATCTAACTGTCATTATAGTCCTCCACTGTACATAAAGCCAAGCTTCCAGAATGCTAAGGGAAATTACATTCAAACTCCTCTCTACTAATGAGAAGAAGAAAAGATATACATCAAAAGAAGACCTAATCAAAACCCTAAAGGCATCTTTAGAAAGTGACATGTCTTCCATCTTGAAATTTGCATCCTGAATCAACTCTCTTCTTCTTTCAAAAATTACCAAAATTGAGCCACTGCACCCTACTGGAAAATGTTGAAAATATGAAAATACCATCTTTGGTTGCATTTGTCAACTCACCTCTGCACCCCTCCCAAAGTTTTCCACATTTGGTTGTTGTCCATCTCTAACTGAAAAAGATCACCTTTTTCCCTTTGTTCTCAGAACTGAAAAGTTTCCTCTTCCGTGAAAGTCAAAATATTAACTTTTAGCCTGCATCTCCGCTCTATCCGAAAATAGAAAAATACTTCCTTAGCTGGAAATAACCTTTGCCTTTTACTGGATTTTCCCCTTTGAATCAAAAGTGGAAAATTTTCTCCCTCTCTGCTGAAAATGACATGTCACTGGCATTTTATTTTTCAAAAATTCCGTCTCCTTTGCATGCTACTTTCATGCATTTACTCAGAAATAAAGATAATCCTCCTTTGGTGAAAATAATTTCTGAGCATATTGAAATTTGTTAGAGTGAAAAAAGAATCACTCCCAAGTGAAAAGCCAACTTTCCCAAGAAAATATTAGATTTGATAAAATCCCCCTTTTTACTCTCATCCCCTGCTCATCACAGTTTACCTCTTGGTGAATTAATTTTACCGTGAAAAGAAATACTTTTCCCTAGAAAAATTTCATTATTTACCTTCGCAAAATATCTACTCATCTCTGCTGATTTTGAGAGTAAAAATTTCCCCTCTTGGCTATAATAACTTTGACATCGTTTATCCTCTGCATATTTTCATCTTTTGTAGAAAATACTCTTACTCGTTGCATTTTACTCTATTTGAGAAAATAATTCCCCAATTGACAACTAATTCTCCATGTTAAATAAAAATTCCACCACTTTGCAGAAGGTAGACTTTGGGCAAAATAACTTCTCAAATTGTGTGCCCTTGTCGCTAAAATCCATTTTCTCAGAGATAACTTAAAACTAGTACCTTTATGCACCTCTTATGTTCCTCATGGCTTGCATTGCAAGCATACTTATTATGCTTTGATGGATATCTTTAACTTGCTCTAAAGATCTTGTGACCTCCTCAAACAGTGCATTTTCTATGTACCTAATAGTTGTTGAGACATGGACCAGCTAGGACTCGAACCTAGGACCTTCCATATGCTGCTAGAGTGCTCTACCACTGAGCTACTGGCCTCTCTTGGACCAGTCCATCGTCGGTCTGGGTATGGCTTATTTCCAACACCAACACCCCCCCTAAGCCACACCTCTCGTGTGGTTGGGGCTCCTAGCCTGGACCTGGCTTTGATACCATGTAGACATGGACCAACTAGGACTCGAACCTAGAACCTTCCATACGCTACTGGAGTGCTCTACCATTGAGCTACTGGCCCCTCTTAGACCAGTCCATCGTCGGTCCAGGTGTGGCTTATATCCAACACCAACAATAGTTTCCCCAATTAAAGCCTCAGTCGCTGCCCCTACTTGTCATGGTATGGGAAATACTGGGAAAAGCGTGGGGTTGGCTTTACACTCGGCCAATGCATTTTCCTGCGATTACTAATGCCTTCACAAAAACCAAAACACCTCTTACACATAGTGCTAGGGCGTTTTACAACTGTGGAAGCAAAGCATTCACTGAGAACTTAGCAGAGCGCCACAAACTATATCTTGCAACCAAACTACTCAACACTTCTCTCCACATTGGCTATCGACTGTAATAGCATAGTAATTCAATGATATTGCTGCCTACACTGGTCTTCATATTGTGTTAGCATGTTCCACCATGTTGTTTCACTTACTAGCCGAGGTTGATCATATTCAAAAATGACCCATCTCTGTGCATTTAATCATTCGTTGTGCCACAAAAATCCTTAACAGTGCACGCACCCAGACGGTTGCTCATAGCTATTAAAAACATTCAAATTTTCTTTTATTAAGTGGCCGCTCAGAATGCGGTGGAGATGGCTTGCAGACTATAGGAACATATTCAAACTTGGCTTACTGGGGAAGGCACGATAAGCACCGTGCCCAATCTGTACATAAACCACTCTGTGCAAAACTAGCAACTGTAAAAGCCTATGAGGGAACATCACTCTAAGGCATTTCACCAATGAGCCTTTGCGTGCATCCCTCAAATACCCGCGTGCCTTACGCCAATAATTGGGTTACATTTCCATTTTCGCAGCAGTCTAGGCAAAAGACAGACCACAACCTAGCAAAAACCTTTACGGATCACAACAATGGAGGAAAAACACGAGCAAGTCCATACATCTGACCTTTGACTTCGATCCTTATCGACCCTCGATTATAGAAGAAATGATAAAAATCGCCCCTTTGCACTCATATTATTCTGCCCTAATTCTCCTCCCTTATTTCCCGGACTGTGCACTTTTTTTTTCTTATTCCTGTGTTTGAGATGTGTCCCGCGACTGCTCTAGGGTGCCTCACTTTATGCGCGGGATAACAAAACTCCCTCTGATGATCAATCTTTGTCCTGCACGATCCATTCGCCATCCTCGTGAACATGCAGGATAAGCATCTCCACCCCCGCGTTCATTTGATTTTATCCCGTGAGGGTTTGTTTGTCCTCGCCCAAGCCCGTGGGATAACAAGAAACTTGTCTCTACTTGCCCCAATTCTTCTCCCGCAGGTTGCACACGCACCCCTTCACATCGCGCGGGATAAAGGCAATGCAAATGTCCTTCAAACATTTCATATCCCACATAATGAGTGGCAGTCCAAGCTTATGTGTGCAGAGAAAATTTTGATAGAACTTTTCAAATATCCCTCGTTCTCCTTGCCAATTAAAAAAGAATTTCTCGGAGTAAGAAATGATTATGCCCACCCTGTTCAACACGGCAATGGCTATGCAGCGGACAAAATGGCCCGCTCATGCCATGCCTTCCCCTTTCCATGCCCGCATGCCATACGACCCCGTCCCTTTAAACGGTCCAATCAAACGTACATCACCGTACTGGACTATCTGCAGGGGTATCCGTGTTGATGAGCATTAAAATTTTATTTTTATTATTAACCTTTAATGTTTTAAGTTATATTGTTTTAAGTTTTATTCGTTTAACTTTTTTTAAAATTTTATTTATATTGTTTATGTTTTTATGTTTTATTTATTTTTTCTTTTTATTGTTTTATTTTTATTAAATTATTATTTTACTAATATGTTATATTTTTAAGTTTTTTATTTTTATTTATTTTAATACAATTGTATTATAATATATAATTATGTGATTTTAATATATATGTAAATTTTAATATCATTATTTTATAACTTTTTAAAATACATTAGGTAAATAATAGTTTAATTTTTAAATTATATATTTATTTTTTTAATAATAAATCATATGTTTAATTTTTAATGTTAATTTGTATTTATTTATTTTAATATTTATTATGAACTAAAATATCCATAATATATTGTGTTTTTAAGACATTTTAATTTAAAATTTTGATAATATTATTATTTTATTTTTAAAAAGTACATATTAAAAACATTAAAAGTAAGAAGTTCTTAATAAGTATAATTGTTTTTGTAAAACGAAGCTTTAAAAAATATAAAAAATATGTGTAACTTAGTTAAATATTTTTAACTATCCTAATTACTTATTTCCTTTTATTTTTAGTTTTAGTAAATTTTTTGATATTTTGATATTTATATGTGTAACTTAGTTACTTAAATATTTTTAACTAAGTAACTTAATTACTTTTATTTTTAAGTTATAATAAATAAAACATTAAAACATAAAAACATAAACAATATAGATAAAATTTTAAAAAAAGTTAAACGAATATAACTTAAAACAATATAACTTAAAACATTAAAGGTTAATAATAAAAATAAAATTTTAATGCTCATCAACACGGATACCCCTGCAGATAGCCCAATACGGTGATGTACATTTGATTGGACCGTTTGAAGGGACGGGGTCGTATGGCATGCGGGCATGAAAAGGGGAAGGCATGACATGAGCGGGCCATTTTGTCCGCTGCATAGCCATTGTCGTCCTGGCCCAAGCCCGCGGGATAACAAGAAACTTGTCTCTACTTGCCCTAATTCTTCTTCCGCAGGTTGCACACACACCCCTTCACATCGAGTGGGATAAAGACAATGCAAATGTCCTTCAAACATTTCATATCCCGCAACATGAGTGGCGGTCCAAGCTTATGCGTGCAGAGAAATTTTTGATAGAACTTTTCAAATATCCCTCGTTCTCCTTGCCAATTAAAAAAGAAAATTTTTGATAGAACTTTTCAAATATCCCTCGTTCTCCTTGCCAATTAAAAAAGAATTTCCTGGAGTAAGAAATGAATTTGCCTGCCTGTTGAACACTTTGTCCCCTTCGATAAGTGGGCCCACCATAAAATTTTAAAAAAGTCTACTCAGTTTGTTATTAAAATAATAAAAGATGAATCAAATAGCTCTAGTGATTGATTACTTCAAAAATCTAAATCGTTATAAATGATTTACTCCCCCCTTTTATCAAATTTACTCATTAAATCATTGGGAATGATTTAATACGTCTTAGCTTTCTCCTTAAAGAATCAAATAAATGTTTTAAAACATTCATCTCCATATTGCATTTAAATATAATACTATTTTAATCAACTAGATTAAAAATAATATATATTTAATCCTTTTAAGCCCTAAAATTCACATTGTGTATTAGCCTTAGTCGAGCCCCAAAGTTGGCCTTGCTAAAAAAAATTCGTTTCCAAACCACTGACTTAGTAGAAATGCTCTGATTCATTGACATGAAGTGTCCAGGATTTGAGAAATTGAGTTCAGAATCTTCAACTTTGTCATTTTTGCAACTTTGAAACTTACCCAAAACATCTGAGTAGCTCTTGAAACTAGCTTTAAAAATTGAGCAAAACATTTGATCAGACCCTGGGAGCTGGCACATTGATAGACTGTAAAAATGAGAATCCAGGGCATTTGGCGGATCGTCATTACGACATCCGAGGCAAAAAAATTTAACCCTCAAAGTTGCTAACTCTGAAAAACTGGAAAATGCACTTGTTAAAACCTGAAAAAGTGCATTTGGAATGGGTCCCAAAAAGTGGTCAAATGACAAGCTGGGGGGCTACAAGCTTGGAATCTAGTAGACAATTTTACATAGAATCATGGGGTACATTCCTTTTGAAGTGCAGGTCAACTGGGCTCAAAATATAAATTATCAAAGTGGGCCGCAAACTGCTGCTCGACAAGGTTTAGTTTCAGAACTTAACCTTTTGCAAATGGAATCAACTTGTGAAACTTGTCAAACGGATTAATGGAGCTTAGCCACTTGGCATAAGGCTTCAAAAAATAGCAAGGAATCATAGACAACTATATGTTTGGCTTGAAAATTAACTAGCACAAAGATATGATGTCTCAAATAGGGCTACTCAGAAAAGTGGAATAACTGCAAATCAACAACCCTAACTTCAGGACCTCCGAAGGAGACTTCACAAACTCATAAAATTTGGTCCAGGGAAGTTGCAAGCAGGTATATGGCATCTCTACAAGGTGTATAACAATCCCCAAAGGGATTTCTCTTGACAATTCTCCGGTGCAAAAATATGAGCTCACCAAATGAGCTACAAAGGCCTGCTCATCAAGGCGATTCTGAATGCAACTTACAAAATTTTGAGCTAGGATCTTCAAAACTAGACAATTTTTTTGAAGTCCTAACACACCTAACCAACATGAAAATAAACGAGAAGTAGAGACCATGCAAAATATTGAATCAACACATGAAGTTCACCATATCTTCAATGAAATTAACATGCTTCTTGCAACAATGACTTAACAACAATCTCACTTTTCTCCTACTCTACTCTAGCTATCTGCTATCTAACTATTGATTATTAACCTTTACAATGAGAAAATTGAGCCTTATATAGATAGCTCTTTACAATGAGTGGCTTAGATTGATTCACAATCAATGGCCAAGATCAGAAGATAGAAACTCTAGTTAGGATTTGTTACACCCATTACATAGAATTTAATGCTTAATCAATGATAAAAGTACAATAAATAGGACACATGTCCTTCCTTGAATGATTGACCAATAGATGACGAGGGTAGGTGCATCAAACTTTGTGCCCACATGTGGTAGATATCTACCTCTTTGGATGAGTTAGATGCATTGAATTTAGACGCGTTATCCTGGAATGATGTGTAAAGATGAGTTGGTAATGATTGGGCGCCACCTCAGCTTATTCCTTGTAACTCATCACAAGTTGTAGGTGATTGAGGGATATCTCTTGATACTCAACATTTCCATTCGCTTGCAATAATTGAAGTGGTGGTGAGAGATGATCCCGAATTGCATCATCTTTCTGACTTGATCACCTTCGCCTTGAATCTTCCATCTTGGATTACTCTTTTATACTGGCAATGATTTCTTATATTTTTGAAGAAAATTCAAGATACTGGTAAAACTCTTACCTTTTGGACCTACTCTCATGCTTGATCTTTCGTGTGATTGATCTTTTCCTTCCATGACATCCTAGATAGAGCGATCCTAAATTTTCTTTGATGATGTTGATCTTGTCCTTTGTACTACCGAGGTATCTCCATTCATAATTCTTCTTGGAAGTCCCTCGCTTGGATGTTGCCTTGGATTATGAATGATTTCCTTGAACTTTAACATCCTGACTTCCTCACGTAGTTGGATCTTTGAGATTGTGAGGTCTTTATTTCCATGTTCTATGCCTTTCCACACATTGCTCCTGAAAAGAAAGAAAACATCATGGATTAAAATTGTGAATGTAACCCTATGTAAGGAAAATGCAAGAGATGATGATCATTGTTTAAGGCTAACATTAAAACTCCACCAAATATGCTTTGCAAGCCTTGTTCCTAAATCTGCAAATGACATTTCCACGTTGATACTCCTCTGAAATCTTGTTTCAGGTCTAGAAATTATGTTCTAGATTTGAAAAATTCACATTTCAACTTGGAAAATAAAGGATTAGACCTAGCAGTGATCACTTTGCTAATGAAATTTGTTCGAATTAGAATTGTTTCACCTCTCAATTGACTAGAAGATTCACCCTTTCCTTTATTTGATTTATGTGTTTAGAGGTCTTTGCCTCTTAGGTCAGGCTTTTAAAGGTCACTAGAAGTACATTGGGTTTGGTTGGGGTTTTGAGTACCCACTGACAGTAGTCGGGGATTTAACCCTTCACTAACAATTCTCTCTACAAGTTGTGGATTTAGTCTTCCAGTGGAAGTGATAGTGGATTTAGAGGGTCATAGGAAGTGACTCCAAAATGTTAACTTTACTTGCTCAATTGCTTGCGCAAGACCTTTCCACTCTTTGGTAGAATATTTCACCCACCTCAAGCATCATTATCTATAAAAAATTTAAACATTCACCTTGACCAATGTTCATTTTGCCAAGTATAAGGACTTACTCATCTTGGTTGAGCTTTTCAAGGTGCATTGACAGTGATGCCAAGCAGGTTGAGGTTTTAGCCCCCAAGTGGAAGTTTCATATACTTGGTCATGGTTTTTGGGGTTCCACTGACATTGGTCATGGATTATGTCTTGAATTGGAAGTGGAAGCAAGAAGGTCGCGGTTTTGGCCTTGTACTGGAAGTGCTACGTCAGTTTGTCGTGAATCTCAGGTGTAAGTGGAAGTGAGCATTAGCTTGCTCTAGGAACCATTCAAGGTGCTTCCACCCCCCTCTTAACTGACTTAAGCTAATCTCAAGCAAGATTATCCTTCAAGTCGCTAAGTATTCATCTTAATCAACATTGATTTCAACAAGAGGAAGGAATATGTATTCAAGGCATCCTGAAGTTTGTGGATTTTATAAGGCATTGGAAGTCAACCAAATGAGGTCATGGTTTTGGAGTACCATTGGAAATGACATCTTTCTCCTTCACCCTTTGCACCTCTCATTAACTTGATTTCTAATTTTGCTTTAGACATTGAAACCATTCATCTCTAACATTAGCAAACATATCTTCATGTGCTTTGAGCGAGGCTTTGAGTGCTAATTGGAAGTCACCAAGGCAGTTCAGAGATTTTGCTAGCAAGCGGAATTGGTCAACAAGTAGGTCAAAACTTTGAGGCTCAACTGGAAGTGAGCATCCAACTGGTCGTGGATTTGACCTCCAATTGGAAGTCCCCATTAGCTTGTCGTGGATTTCACTAGCAAGTGGAAGTGACTCCTTCCTTAAGTCCTTGCATGCTTTCATCAATTTGATCATCTACTTGTTTTCCTTGAAATCAGTCACCTCTCGATGACATGAAGAAATCATCCACATGTCCTTGGACATGGTTTTTAGGTCAAGTGGAAGTCACTAAGAGAGATCAGAGATTTGACCACCAAGTGGAAGTAGTCAAAGGTAGGTTGGAGATCTAGGGGGTAAGTGGAAGTGACTCCAAAGCATGATTAACCTGCTCAACTAGCATTCCATTGTGTTTTCTACTTACGCTTAGCAACTTCACTCATCTCAAACAACATTAACTTTCAAAACCCTAAGCATCTCTTAATCAACGTTCAACTCACCAAGAACAATGACCTATTCAGTCTAATCTGACTTATGACATGCAATTGGAAGTGCCTGGAGAGGCTGGTCAGCGATTTTACCATCAGCTAGAAGTATTTGAAGAGGCAGGTCGAAGATTTTGGGGTCAACTGCAGTGACAATGAAGTTGGTCGGGGATTTGAATGGTCACTAGAAGTGACTTGATTTCTTCCATCTTGCTGCTTCATTTACTTACCCCATCCATTTCAAGGGTTTTTCCTTCATTAACAAGGTTTATTCTGCCTTGACTACCTTCTTCTTGAACATTTCACTCTCTTTGACAGTCTTCCACACTTAGACTCAACATTTCATCCTTGATCTTGAAAGCATATGATGTTGAGCAAATGGAATGATAATCTTAATCGCTCATTTCTAAGGCATTGAAAGCTAAATTGACCTCAATTCCACCTAAAGAGAAAGACATGACTTGATCACTTCCTAGCAACCTAAGGCATTGCACCTCCTCAAGTGAAAGGTTAATAGCTAAAGACACTACTAGACAGCTAGACTAAGACAACTAATCTAGAAAGCAAAAAAAAAGTGGGGGTCCCCATTTGCAATGGGTATGTGTGAAAACGTCACAATAGGGAGCCCATTCTAAATGACAAAAATCTCCTAGTTAGTTGGGGCCTTTGACTAGATCAGGACCTCTATTCTCTTTCTCATACAATCCTTACAACTAATTAGTGTAACCATTTTTTAAATTTTTATTTTTGACTTAGACTTTAAAATATGATTCCATTCCACCCATCTTTTAATGTAAATAATATATTTTAATTATTTCTATAATATAAAATATGTAACATTATTTATTTAGAAAAATATATTTTAGATCTTTTAATGTTAACTAACCAAATTTTAAAAGCATCCAAAATAACATTACCAAATCAATAGATTATGTAACTATCAAAATGTAAAGTAGGTGCTCAATAGAAACAAACCTTAATCACTAAAAGGCAATAGTGAAAAGTGTATCTTTCCTTCAAAGTTCCAAGTGACAATTGTCAAGTTGCAACAAGTTCCCAAGTGTTAAAGAAAAAAGAGTGTTTTAAGTGTATTTTAAGAATATAGCTTATATAAGAGAGGAATATTGCATAGTTATGATTTAGTTGTTAGGAGGTTGTTTGATTATGGAAGCTAAGTATATAATAAAATCTAGTCATAATTTGTATGATAAGGTTGAATGGGAGAAATGTTGTTGAAATGGTTAGTCTTACTCTTTTTGGGTTGTTGCTTGTTTTTTTTGGGTTTTGGGTTTGTATCTCTTAGGGTGTGATGTTACTTGTTTGTATTTGGATATATTTTGTTTTTCATTTTTTTTTATATTTAAAAGAGTTTAGATTTTTTTATTTTTTTAAATAATTTATAAATTGTATGAATTGAAAGTTGAAGTAGTGATTAATTTATACTTCTGAAACAATCAATCATATTGTTTAATAAAATATTGTGAAAATGTCTTTTTTTATAAATCTTAAATTCAATTTAAAATCATAAATAAAATAAACAATTAAATATAAAAATATGAAAGTTTTGAATCACACCTTCTTAATAATATTGCCCTCTTATTTGCACGGAGCTTTCAAATGTGGATCTAAAAAGTTATATTTACATTTGCCATTATCTCCTTTCTAGAAGTATAAAAAAAATTAAATTATTTTATAATTATTAAATAACAATTTATTTATTTTTGATAATTTTTTTTTTTAAAAAAATGTTAATTGACATTTTTTAAGGTGCGGAACACTATTGATTTTCAAATCCACGAGCCCACCAACCCAGTGAATCACCAAGCAAGAATTTTAACTGCTCTACTACATGGGTCACCCCATTAAATAACAATTTTCTTTAAAGAATATCTTTTGGAAAAAAAATTGTTGGATTATTTTAATTTGTTTTTTTCCTAAAAATTGAATAAATATCTTGTCAGAGAAAGTATAATAATTTATATAATAGAACTTAAAATATTGATAAATCTAAAAATAAAAAAATATTCATTTTTGACAAAGATGATTGAGATGCAAGTCAAGTTACCTTTAGTGAATATTATAGCATAGCTACCTTCAGAGAAATATAAGTAAACTAGGCCAAGATATCATATATTTGTTCTTTACTCCACTTTAAAAAATATTCTATTATTTTATAATTAATACGAAATTATTATTATAATATGATATTGTAATTAATATATTCTTATTTTATATTTTTATATTTACATTAAACTCTTTACAAAATAAAAAAAAATTTAGCATCAAAGTATTCTTTTTATTCTTTTATTATTATATTTCAATTTCCCATAATTAATAATATTAGATTGAGATAATTACAAAATAAATATTGCAAGTGAGTGATAATTGAGAGGTGAAAATGAAGATATAATTAGCATTAAATAATTATAAATTATTTAATTGAGTGCATTAAATAAATAAATAAAATTAAATTAAAATAATAATAAAATATTTTTCTTTTGTAGCTTTTCATGCATATAAGTGTCACAAACATGTCATTATTGATGGACATTTTTGCATCCATATGTGAGTATAATATGCCTTCAATGTAATAAATATTTATATTTTATTTTGAATGATCATAACAAATTTCTTTATCTTTCTAAGTGAATCCCTTGAATTCATTATTTAATGATGTTATCTTTGAGTCCTTTATAATTGTTGAAACCTCCCCTAATTCTAGACCACCTCTTCTCTTTGGAGTAAATATATTTTTTGTATTGAATCTTTTTGGAAATGAGTTGTATGTTCAATAAGCAAAAAGTTGTAAGAGTGACAATTTTGAGCCTCAACTTGATTATGACCTCTTCGATGGGCATAAAATTTGTGTACTTAAAGCAATGAGACTTATGCTCATAATATAGGCACATGCATCATTGGCCACAAGACCCTTTAATGTGAATAAAATCCTTCCAAAGTTTCCAAGTATATAACGAGTTATCAATTATGTAGTATAACTAAGCCCAACAATCAAGAGCTTGGTTAATAAAAATTATTTCCTATGCCCAAGGGGCCATGGGAGAGCATCTCCATGGACTTCATGGTTGGATTGCAAAAGAAGAAGTTATAGACCAACTTAGTAAGATGTGATTTTTAATGTCTTACAAAAATGCACTATCCAACAATGATGCAACTAAGTTATTCTTCAAAAATATATGGATGAATTTTTTGGACCTTTGAGGAGTATTATATTTGATAGAGATGCTCATTTTTTGAGCAAGTTTTAGTGCACTCTTTGAGTAGGATAGATAAATTTTTTTTGAAAGGTCTATGAATTTCCATTCCTAAAGGGATGAGAAATAGAGGCAATGAATAAAACCTTGGTTACAATTGTTTTTGTACAATAAATGATATCTTAAGGACTAGGATGAATACATGACATATGCACAACGAGCCTATAACAAATATCCACCCAATTATAAATTTGTCTCCTTTTAAAGCTTGTTTTGGCTACTTGCCACCTATTCCCTTTGATGTGTGTTTGGGATAGTTAAGAGAAGAGTTATAAAAATGAGATTCATAGGTGAAAAAATATAACAAGTTTACTAAAAATTTGGGTAAATGCATCTCTAGAGGATAAAGAGAAACTTAAATAGTCATGTGCCAAGTATACAAATTTATATAATAAACATAGGGTTGACTACAAGTTTTTTATTGGTGATGAGGTGTGTATATACTTACAGAAAAAAAGATTAAATATTTGAGATATGGTTCTTTTGATATCACATAATAGATGGGATGGAATTCTTTTAAGTTGAATTTCCCTAATTACATGAAGATCTTTCCAATTATCAATGTGGACAAGTGAACCTATTTGGGCCTTACTTTCTAAATGAAGAGGATATGGTTTTCTTACAATCCATAGATGCTTTTAAAATTGACGAGCAAGGGGATATAGAAGATGGTATTGTTCTTGGTTAGAGAGTGAGGTGCACTAGGCTTGGGAGCATGAACTGTGGTCGATAAATCTCAAAGTGTAGCTCTCAAGTAAGGTCGAGTGGGTTCAAAAGAAGAAACAAAAATAATAATTTCATATTTGATTAGTACCTAGTCTTTTGAGTACAAAAGGAATCTCAGTGGGGAAGAAACAAAAGGCAAACATGATAGATTTGACAAACAAAATCTAAGGAAAGTTAGGAATGGCTCATGGTATGGATGGCAAGGGCTACACACATATGAGGCTTATTATCATTCTCATAATGGTTGGATTGAAGGACATAAGTGACACTAGTTGGAGGTTGGAACAAAAGCCTAGAGCCCCAACGTTTTTAATAAAAGATACTTTCAAACCAAGGAAAACGGATTCCTAAAGAAAGACAAGTGGCTATAAGTGTGAATAAAATCCCTATTATCCCTAAGTTACTAGGATGATGTATTTCTTTTAATCTTAGAAATTGAAGCATAGATAAAATTGTATCTAGCTTAAGGGAAGTTTTTTTTTGTCTTTTTTTAAATGGGGTGGTCATTGGCTTACTTTCTATAAGTTGCGGCACTAGTGTGACATACAAGAATGTAACTTTGAAAGCCCTTTGAATGGTTTCTTTTTGGTAGAATACCCTACCAAAACTATCAAATGAAAGATTCTAAATGTTTGACCATATATGATAGAGGGATCTGGTTTGTTTATTAAATATTGGAAATACAACTTTAACCCTTCAAAATAAGATATCATAATATTCCCTATTTGAATCAGCTTATACAATTTACCATCTAAATACACATGAAATCTGGAAGAAAGAGATTATGAAATGTATGCTAGGATCTATACAAACATTAAACCCCTGCTGCCTATCCCAATAGAGGTAGACTTAATTAATTAAAATATTTAACCTAAACAATTAGTATATTAAATACATGGAATTTCAAGATGATCAAAAGTCTTAAGATTTAAGATTTAAAAAATTAAGATGGTCAAAATCTAAAAATATCTCAACAGACCAGACACTATTTCTTTTTTAAATTTTTAAACGTCTCAATTTCCAATTAACAATCCCACACTTCTGCATCACCTACTAAGAGGAAGCATTAAAAACTCTAATTCCCCACAACAAACAACTTACCAACGGTATATTTCCAGCACAATAATTCCTCTGGTACAAGCGAAGCAGATAAAAAACAATAATGGCGGGCCCGTGGGAGCGTGGAGGAAGGAGGAGATAGATGGAAGAAAAAACTTCTGCAATTAGATCTGATATGATACAGAAATGGTCCTACCTAGGGCTTGACAAGGCACAAAAGAAGTAAGTTTTTTAATGCTTTCTTTTCGTTTGGCGTAGCGTGCAACACTGGGCGATCAGAGTTGGTGGTGGGATGCGTGAGAAGCAAGTGCACGGGAAACTCCATGCTTTCACACTTTAAATACCATGTACTTACTCCTATTTCTATTCCTATTCCTATTCCTACAATTCATTAAAAAATGCAAGATCTAGATTGAGTCTTTTGTTCTCTGAATGAAAGCCCTCAATCATTTAGGGTTAACTTGTGCACCTCAATCTGACATTTTGTGAGAGTCATTCGGGGGGAATGCATATCTGTGTTTTCGGAAAGACCTAGAATTCTGTTATTTTGTTCTTTGAAGAAGATGGCAGACTTACAGATCTGCATTCTCCTCAAATGACTACTGGAATGTCTGAAATTTTTCAGATTTTTTGTGTTTCAGGTATTTTTCTTTGTTTGGTTTCTTTTTGTAATCGGAAATTTTCTATATATGAATGTCTGGTTGGCTTGCATTAGGTGGTCTGCTATTTGGAAGTCAGATGTTCAAAACCTGCTGAAACAGGGAAGGTATTTTCAGGTTTTAGGGGTTTTTGCAGATAGATATCATAGATTGAAAGAGTTTTTTTATCTATAATTAGATGAGTTTGATTTTGTTAGTAATTTCTTCAAAATCATCGTAATACTTGAATATTTCAAGTTGGATTGTTTGACTTATTAACAACTGATATTGATATCTCTAAAGATGATAAAGTAAGAACAATTTATGATGGTTTTTATATTTCAAGTTGGATTGCTTGTCTTATCAACAACACCATTGCTATCTTCAAAGACGATGTAAGAATGATTTATGGTAGTTTTTGTATTTCTAGTTGGATTGCTTGTCTTATCACCAACTACCAACTGCCATTGCTATCTTCAAAGATGATTAAGAATGATTTATCATAGTTTTTATATTTCAAGTTGGATTGTTTATCTTATCAACAACTGACATTGCTATCTTCAAAGACAATGAAGTAAGAATGATCTATCTTTTGTTTTTCGAAATTTAAAGTTAGATTGCTTGACTTAATAACAATTGCTATTCCTGATTTCAAAGATGATGAAATAAGATTGTCATTCCTGATTTCAAAGATGATGAAATAAATATGATTTATCTTTGTATTTTGACTTATTAACAAGTGATATTGATATCTCTTAAAATGATGAAATAAAAATGATTTATCATGGTTTTTATATTTCAAGTTGGATTGCTTATCTTATCAACAATAGCCATTGCTATCTTCAAAATGATGAAGTAAGAATGGTTTATCTTCCATTTTTTAATATTTCAAGTTAGGTTGCTTTTCTTAATAACAATCATTGTTGCTGTTTTCAAAGATAATGATGTAAGAATGATTTCTCTTTTTTTCAAGATTTTAAAGATGATGAAGTAAGAATGGTTTTTAACATTTCAAGTTAGATTGCTTGTCTTAATAACAATTATCATTGCTGTTTTCAGAGATGGTGATGCAATGTAAGAATGATTTATCTTCACTTTTTAAGATTTCAAGTTGGATTACTTGTCTTATTATCAACTGCCATAGTTAGCTTAAAAAATAATGGAACAAAAATAATATATCTTTATTTCTAATATTTCAAATTAGATTACTTATCTGTTTTAACAACTGCCATTGCTATCTTAAGAATAATATATTTTAATAATTAACATATGATTGTAACTATGTGAATGTGAATATAGATAGAACATGGTGATAAAACTCATCACTGCAATGAAAAGATGCAGAGATTCCTGTTCTTCTAAGGACTATTTTAGATAAAGAACTTAAAACATTTTTAGATACAAGTGTAGCATGGGCATGACTCCAACAACAGCATTATAATTAGAATAGGCAATAAACAGAAGGAAAACGATTATATAACTGCTTAGAAAAGCTCCTGAAATTTTTGGAATCATTTAAAAGCAAATTTGAATGAAGCAATGCAATTGCATATATCTTATTTACAGAAATAGAACAGAGACATATGGGTTAGTCATTATTTATGTCAGTTTGGGTGATGAAATGAATTGTGCAATTCGATTATAAATTTGATTAGAAGTTAATTTATTTTTATAAAAAACAATTAAATTATATAGATATCAGTATTTTTGTTTTTATCATATCTGAATTAGAAATAACTGAAAAATGACAAAAACATCATAAATAAATAAATAAAAGATTATAAAAGAATATTTCTAAACTAAAAATCATCCAAAAACTAAACTGTCACAAATAAAAATACTACAATTTCTAAAAACTCCACCATGTAATTAACTTAATTTACATTTTTAACTTTTTCTGAACAGAATCTAACCTCCAAAAACAGGGCAGGATGATCCATAAGAATTCATCCTTGATTAAAATACAAATTTGTTTATTATGTGTACAAGGAGAAAGTTGAGGCCATAGGAGGATGAGTAAGGAGAGAAATGCTTTAGTAGACTGTTATCATATACGCACGCATGCAGATGCAGATGATGATGATTCACGCCTGTGCTTTAAATATGGCAAGAAATGCATGAGCACCCAAGCATGCTCAACATGCCCAAGTTCCACTCTGTCCTTTCCTCCAATGCCACCTAAACATCTAAGCTCACACGGTATCTTTCATATTTACTGACACCATAATTTCAGAAGGTCGATCTCAAAGGTCATGTAAAGTAGACTTAGCTCATCTATCTGGATTTGTTATTCTATTTCATTTTTCCATTAAGCACGGATTTTTTTAAGGATTCAGTTAAAGCACAATAATGGTTATTTAGTTGGTATATTAATGTTAGTCAGATCACCTTCGTAAAATCTAAGGACTTTTATGGGATTGTGTTTTATGATTGGTAATGTTTTAAAAAGATACGTCGTAAAAAGCTGACACGTTGACTGGTTTTTTAAGCTCTTTCTTTTAGTTATTTAGTCATCCTATAAGTTTTATCATATGTTTAAAAAGGCAAACTATGTTTATGGTTAAGAAGGGAAGATTGATTTTTATTATAAAAGCAGCAAAATATGGATGTTAATCTTATACAAAGACAAGTTAAGAAGGCTACTTACACAACTGGTCAAGAATAGACCATTGATAGCACATGTCATAACAGATCATTTATAACATATTAGCAAAACATCTAGCAACCCACATCAAGGGTGGATAGCAATTTCACTCATAACTTGAGGAAGAGTGTGGGAAGAGGAGGAAGAACAATCTTTCCTCCGTTGACGAACAACAATCCAAGCAATACTATCATTTGGAACACCATCACAAAGGGGACCAAGAGAGGAAATCCCTTTAGTGAGACCGTTGCAATATGTTGACCACGCAACACGTCATCCACCAAAGGTTGGAGCAAAATAGGAGCCATGATGGAGTATGTTCCACAATGCCAGAGGGGACCACACCAGTAACAAGAGGCAGAGTAGTATCCATATGGCCTAAAGAGGCCACACCAGTAGTAGGAGGCAAAACATCATCCTAGGAGTCATTAGCGTATGAAGAGTCGTCAAGGAAGAATCAAAAGCCATGACAGTCAAGTGATCACCATTATCCTCCAAGTGGTATTACTTTTACAGTGTGAGAGAATAATATGTAGCCAAGTGACCGGTAGAGAAGCAACGTCGACATCGAAAGGGGAGATCCTTATAATTCAATGACTGAGTCCATAACCTATCCCCAACCATGAGAACCACATCCCTAAGAAGAGGTATGGAGATGTTAGTATTGATTCGAATGTGTGCAATGGTAGAAAGGTCCATGGAGGAAGGGAAGCTTATTATAAAAGAAAGTGAACACACATTTTTTTTATAATCAAAACTTTTCCAAAAGATAAATTAGTTTGGTAATGGCAGTTACACTGGTATTGAATTACTACTAGAACATAGATATAATAAATTTTAAATTAGTATGGAATGTAATATGTCTCTTGATTAACTTGGTTACATATACACATGATATGATAAAAATTGAAGTTCTATTTCTCAATATTCTACATGATTCAAATATATCTTTCATGATACAATTAAACCCCTCTTGTTTATAATTAGATGTTGGGATGTCTTGATATAATATGAAGTTCCATAAATGAATATGGAAGGAGAAATATTGCATTATTTGTTTCTAATGCAAATACCTCTTAGGAGTTGCAAAATCTTACATCACCCAAACATATTTTTGTTATTAGTTTGTAATGCACAAATCTTGTGCTTGTGCACCTTGTTTCTTCTAATGTTTCCTTTGTCAATGCTCTATGTTGTGGATGATTTGTTGATAATGAACTTGTATAACTATTATGCTTGTATAAAAAGATTCTTTGTGCAACTCTCTTCACTTACTTTCATGAGCACAACTTTGTCATACTACTCAACAACCATTATGAGACTTTAGTTAATCTTCAACATTATCGTGCAAGTTGGAAAATTAGCGTTGGATCAATCTGCAAGTTTTTATGCATCACTTTGTTATTCACACATGCACCTTTGCACTTGCTTCCACGTGTCACATCTTTGTGATTTCCAATTTAAGACATTACTAGTTGACTTTGACATATGTTGAATTTCTCTTATGCGAATGGTCAAGAAGTGGTTAAGAGCTTACTTTTGAGAAATTGTTCTACTTCATCTAGATTCTAAATTGGCATGATTCAAGCTGGTTCTTGTGACTATTCGCCTTCTTCTTGAAGTGAAAAGTTTCTATATTTGTTAACACAACGAATTGATCATTTATTAAGGCAAAGATTCACAATGAACGTCCACTTAACCATGCAATTCTAATGAGAAGGGGAAGGGGATTGGCTACTGATTGATCTATGGGGTTAGATTGTGGCATGTAGAGAATCTTTGCAAAGGTTGGGTATTTCATTTTGATGGGTTGCATCCTTCTATAGAGCATTCATGTGTGTGTGATTTTTTTATAATTAAATAAAATTATTGTTTCTTTGTCTCTATTGTTGTCTTTTATTTGTTTTTATTGTAATTATGTGTGCTTGTAGTTTGTTGGTCATTTGACTTGCTTATAATATCACATCAAATGATATCAAAACATGTGTCAAATTGATAGAAATAAGATTTGTGTGCACTCCATAGCAATAAGTATTATGTTGTTGCGTTGTAAGTGGTCCAAAGAGCAATAACCCAAAATTGCGAAGAGAAGATAGAAACAATAGAATAGTTAGAGGATTGTGCCTAGTGAACTTTGCTAAATTATGAGGGCCCTTCAAATGAGGCTTAGTACATGGAGATTGGATGGAGAAACAGAGTGGTTCAACCAAAAGACATTGGTGGGGATGAGAGAAGTTGAAGTTACATGAGGAAACATATATGTTTCAATTTTGATGAGTTATTGCAGAAGATAGGTTTCCACAAGTTATGGTGAGAATAATTAACATTTATCAAGGTTTTATTTAGAAAGCTATTTAAGATTCTTAAATCTGGAAGAACTATTGGATTAGTTTATTGAGCTAGAGAAGTAGTTTGGTTTAGGTTTAATCAAAGACCCTGAGAAAGTGAAGTATGCCACCACGAAGTTGAAAGGGCATGATGCCTTATAGTAGGGCTACATACAAAAGGACCATGTTCAAAGGAACAAGATTTTTTTTTGCAAGAGTTAAAGGGGAAATTTATGCCAACCAACTATATGTTGGATTTCTTTAATGAATTTTAAAACTTGTACCTAAAGGAGATGTCCATCAAAGAATACACAAAAGAGTTCTCTCCACCAAACATCTAAGTTGATCATATGGAAGAGTATGAGATAACTTCTCTATATGTATCGATAGTTTGTGCACTTATATTCAAGATGAAAGTTGTTTATTCTATATACATTCCATGGAGGATGCCTATCATCTTGAATTAAAGCAAATGAGAAGTTATATTAAAGACGACAAGGCATGCAAGGCAAGTGGTGGAAAGAGAAATCAAGAAAGTGGAAGGAAGATTTTTGCATAAAAGGAGATTGCAAAGTATATTTATATCACATAGAGCTCAAAGTTTAAGTAGTTTCATAGTAAAGGTGAACAAAAAGGAAAGAGGTTGTCACAAAGGCATTCATGGGACTTGCTTTAGGGGTGGGCATTTAGGTCAATGGGATATTTAAATAAAAATTGAAATTATCTCAAAGACAACAAGGCATACAAGGGAAGTGGTGGCAAGAGAAATAAGGGAACAAAAAGGAAGATTTATGAAGAAAAGAGATTGCAAAGTCTATTTGTACCACATAAAGCTCAAAGAGTGAGTAGAACTATAATAAAGTTGGACGAAAAGGAAAGAGATTGTCATAAGGACTTTCATGGGACTTACTTTAGGGGTGGGCAAGTAGGTCAGTGGGATTTTGGATATGTAAACATTATGCATTATCAGTGTTACATAGGGAGAATATGAAGAAAATGAAGCAAAAAGCATAACCCTAGAGATTTGGGGCAATTTTATGATGAACAATGTTGTACTCGAACTTTTAAAAGAGGATAACAAACTATGGTTAAGGAAGAACATTCTTCTACAATAAGTGCAGTTCATGTGGTAAGTGTTGTAAATTAATTATTGATGGCGATCGTATGGATAATTTAGTGTCCACAAAAAATAGTTCAAAGGTTGAGGTTGAAAATAGTTTCATGCCCTACACCATATTGAGTCTTGATTGCAAAAGAGACATAAGCTCACTATGATAGAGTAGATTCAAGCTCCATTCTACATTGCAGGATACCTAGATGATGTATAGTATGATGTGATTCACATGGATGTATTACATACCTTGTTAGGGCTGACAATTGCGGCATCTATAATCGAACATCTTCACTTTCATAAAGGATGGCAATAAGTTTCAATTAATTCCCAAGGAAGAAGAGGAATACATAGAGGACAAGATGATGATGCTATTAGCAAAAGAGTTTCTCCAGAAGGTGAGGGACTTGTAGGAGTGTTATGTGCTAATAGTCAAGCCCATAGAGGAGGAGGAAGAATTGTCTAGCTCAAAGGAACTAGAGGTTGATATATTTCTCAGGGAATTTGTTGACATGATCAACAATGGAACTCTAAAAGGATTGTCATTAATGTGCAACATCTCACATTGCATGGATTTGTTCCTAACATCTAATTTTTTGATCAAGGCATTGAACAAAATGATTTTCGTTATGAATGTAGAATTGAATAGATAGATTGAGGAACTATTTGAAGGAGATCTAATTAGGGAAGGTGTGATCCATTGTGTACTCCTTGCTTTAATTGCACCAAATAATGGTATAGAGTGGAGAATATATACAAATTCTCACACAATTAACAAGATCACCATCAATTATCATTTTTTGTTAATACCATGAATGGATAAACTCATGGATTACTTGAGTGGTGCACAATTATTTTCCAACATAGGTCTCAAGGCAACATCACCATCAAATATTAATTTTTTTACTATGCATGGATTAACTCAAATATTAATTGAGTAGTGCACAATACTTTTCCAATATAGATCTCAAGGCATGATACCTTCAAATCCAGATTGAGGAGATAATTGGAAGATTGTATTCAAAATGAAGGAATACCTATACAAATTGATGGTAATACTATATGGCTTAATGAATGTCCTAAGCAACTTGACAAGGTTAATGAATAGAGTTTTGAAATAATTTTTGGGCAAGTTCTTGGTCATGTATTTGAATGACATATTAGTGTTTAGAAAAATAGGGGAGGAATATATTTCATGTCTTTAGGCCTTTATGTAGCAAAGAAAAAATAAGTTGTGTATTAACTTATATCCTTAGAGATTCGTCAGATATCAAGAGGTTTGAGTGTGGGCCAATAGAAGGTAAATGTGATTGTGGAGTTGTTAGAATTAAAAAGTCAACAGAATTTATAAATTTAATTGGTTTGTGAATTTTTATACAAGATTCCTTAAGAGTTTCAAGGGGATTTGTGCTTAACTCACTACACATGAGGAAACATGGATTTAACAGTTGCATTATCAATAATTTTAACTCTCAAAGAAGGTAGTTGAGGAGAAGGTCTTAGAAATCTCTAATTTTAGAAACAAAATCCAAAGTTAAGTGTGTTTTTAGTAGTAACATAGTTAATCATGTTGAGTCAAGAGAATAGATTGGTTACTTATTTCAAAGAGAAATGAAGTGAGGCTAGGAAAAATTACTCTATCTATAACTAATTATTCTATTCCGTAATAAAAATTTATGCAAGTGAAGACACTACTTATTGCCTAAGGAGTTGTTATGTACACAAACCACTAGGCGTTGAATGTCACCAACAACCAAGTAAAGCTTTGATTAGAGGCACAAGACATGGGTAGAAAATATGCAAGGTTACCCCCATATTAATTCATCACACTAGAAAAACCAATAAGGTTACAAATGCCTTAAGCTAGAGGTAAGAATTATTGTGTACAATTACTATTGAAGTAGTGGGCATGGAAATGATGAAGGATTTGTATGCCACATATCTAGAATTTGCAAATGCATAGAACCATGGGCTAGAGCCAAATGTCTATTTGAACATTACATGTTCATAGGGTAAGATATGCATTCCATAGGTTTCTATGAGGGAGAAGCTCATTCATGAGTTTCATAGTGGTGTACTCATATGCCACTTTGGCATAGAAAAGATACAAGATAGTTTGGAGGAACATTATTAGTGACCTAGTTTGTGTAAGAATGTGAGAATATTTGCTAAACATTGCAAAACATGTCAAAGAGAAAATAGAGGTGGCACAAAACATTGTGTTGTACAAACTGTATGCGGGAAAAGCGGTTCAATGAAACTCAATATGTGAAAATATTCAAAGGACTTGTCCACACACCCATGGAACTCTTGGTGCAAGTTATGGAGACATGAGGAATGACTCAACTTCCCAAGGTGGGTTCCATGGTTCTCTATCTCACAAGGTCCCTCAAGCCAATGCCTTTGCTCTCAGATCACTGAGCAAAGTGACTTAGGGATGACGAATGCAAGAACGAGGGATGCTTTAGATTAATTTTAACATGAATGCATCCTATTTATGCATGATTCTACAAATGAGTTAAACTAGATGATAAGATGACAAGGTTAGTAAGTATACTATCCTAACATGATATACTAGTTATATGATTTAAGCTAAGGATAATAGAAATGCTCTAAAATGTTTATTAGATCAATTCCTATTACAAAGAGAGGCTAGATGTATGCTAAAATTGAGTATAAGTGTGATGCTAAAAAATTGGATCTAAAAATGGAGGAATGAGGGCTCTATTTATAGAAGAAACAGGGCAATGGATGGTCAAGATTGGGGGAGTTTATCAAGGGTCGGGATTGAAAATTATCAATCCATGTTTATAATTTTCACCAATGAAATGGTGACAATTGTCAACATAAGACTGCTTGAGAGGAGAGGTAAGAAGCATTAAATGCTTGAGAAGACCTCATGGTTACCTTAGAAGGTAAGGGTTAAGGTTAGGTTAAGGTTATCCAATGGATAAAGCTTTTACCCAAGGGGTAAACTCTTGTGCAAAGGTTAAAGGGATAACCATGGTCAAAGCAATGAATGCTCGATGAGACCCTTGGATTAGAAGAGGGTTGAGTTAGGCAAAAGTCTCTAACCATGTCACTAAGGGTTAGTTAACCATTAATGGTTTGGAAGACTTTGGGGACAAATTTGTAAGAGTCCTTCCAAATTTGGGGGTTTTCAACAAGTTAGCTTGTTGAAGGCATAAAGGCTTTAATGCCTTTGGAAGACTTTACTCCAAATTTGAGAAGTGACCTCCTCAAATTTAGGGAAAGGGGATAATTGAAGGGTTTTACGTTAATTGATTAGGATTAGAGGGATTCTAGAAGAATTTAGGAAGAGGGTTAGGAGGCAAGTGGGAGATGTAGGAAAATGCAAGTGGATGAGGGATAATAGGATTTAATTAAAATAAATTGTTTTATTTCAATTGGTTGCAAATTGGGGATTTAAATAAATTAGATTTATTTAATTGGGGTAAACTATTTAATTAAATGTAGATTTAATTAAAAAGTAGAGAGAAGGGATTTAATTAAATAAAATGATCTATTCAATTAAATGATATAAAGGACTTAAGTGAATTTAAATAAATAAATTGAATAATTTATTTAATTAAATAGAAGAATGTGGATGATTTAATTAAATTAGATTTAACTAAATAGAGGAATGAGAATAAAATGAACGTTAAATATTCATTTAGGAATATGGTCATTTTTATACGTCTACATTTTGCCCCTCTTTGAAGTGACGTGTGTGCACATGTTAATTCAAAGAAAAATGATGTGTCGTCATGATTTGGTTATGATCGGTGTGATGTCGTGTCGAGATGTTCATGTTGTGCCCCAGATTTGATAAATGATGTTGATAATGCCCCCTCGGGAGATGAATCAAAATTTTGAAAATTTGATTTGATTTGGTAAAGTTTGTGGCATTTTAAAATTTTGTTTATGTTGAATGTGATAAGTTGATTCATCTCCCAATAATGATGTTTGTTGGGGTTAGAATAGAGATCACGAGCAATTTACGTGCTTGTCCACGCAACCCTAATGTTCATTTACCCTATAAAAAGGTAAAAAGTGATTTATTTTGTCTCATTTGTGTTTGTTGACTTTGGAGAAAGTGACACTTGGAGAAAAAGACAAAATGTTGATTCCCTTTGCTTCTCATCGATTCAAGCATGTTCGGAGGTATCGGAGGCCCGCCACGTACGGACCACCGATAAGTCATCATTTTTTACACCTTTTTTATTTTTGTTTTGTCATTTTTAGTCAGGTTTTTCATTTTTTGCACGCGGATTTAACGGTTTAGCGCGTCGGGTAAAAACCGTAGCACATATGATAAGTAGCATAGCGCGTGGGATTTTATGAACTAGGGTAGCGTCCGGTATAGCGCAAGGGTGGGTTAGGGTAGTGCATTGACATAGTTTAGCGCATCAGGTGTACAAGGTAGCGCATAGGGGGAAGCGAGTAGCGCATCGTGTAGACCTAGCGTGTAGGGTTAGTCGGGGGTCGCATGGGTAGTTATGGTAGTGCGTAGGTGTGACCTAGCGTAGAGGGGTAGGCTTGCAGTGTAGGACCAGGGTAGGATAGTGCATGGTCGAGGGTTAGCGCTTAGGGTATTTTAGGTGGCACATTTAGAAAGAAGGGTAGCGCATAGTTGCAGGCTAGTGCTTAGGGTTAATGGTGTAGTGCATGCAGAAGGTTGGATAGCGCATAGCTAGCAGCTTAGCGCATAGATAAAACTGTTTAGCGTGTGGGCAGAAAAATTTGGGGAAGTAGGATTTTGGTGAGGATTATGAGATGAAGAAAGATATGTAGGTGTTTGCCAGTTTTGTCGGGATGGGTGTGATAGGTAGGTTGCGTGTCTGCTGTTGTTTGTTTTGATAATTTGTCCAATATGAGTTCCGATATGGTTTGTTTGATATGGATTTTGGAGATAACTTGATTTGATTTGCAATGTTTCAAGTTGATGTTGATATATTGATATGATATGATGTGGATTTTGATATGAACTTGATTTGATATGCATTGTTTCAAGTTGATATAAATGTGGAACTTGAGTTGTTTTACAAGTTGATATGATTGTGGAACTTGAGTTGTGTTACAAGTTGATATGATTGTGGAACTTGTGTTGTTTTACAAGCTGATATGAATGTGAAACTTGAGTTGTGTTACAAGTTGATATGATCTGATATGGATATGGATTTGATATGATGCGGAACTTGATTAGATTTTCAATGTTTCAAGTTGACATGAATTTGATTTTGATATGAATTGATATGATGAGGAAACTGATATTGGACATGTTTTGTTTGTGATAGGAGCGACTTGGGTTTGTGCAGTCACGAGAGCGATTTACGAGACTGTGGTCGTTGATACCACGATTGATACAGGCAGACAGAGATATCATTGAGAGGTGTGGCCTATCCTCTTTGTTAGAGATGCCCTGGTATATCATTAACCGAGGTTTATTGACAGCTTTGGCCGAGAGGTGGCATAGTGACACCAACACCTTCCATTTGGCGCCAGGTGAGATCACAGTGACACCTAAGGATTGCTACTAGATTTTGCGGATTCCCGTGGTAGGTGCACTTTTACCCTATGAGCAAACGGAGGAGGGTGGGACACAGGCACTTCGCCGGATTCTGCATGATGAGCATATTTGCAGGTATGAGATCCCATGGCATGAGTTTATTGATTTGGATTATGCTCCTCTACCATTAGTGCTAGCAGGATTCATAGGTGGGTTTTTATGTCCCGACCGTAGGTCGAAGGGACTGGCAGTAGGATGGGGGTTGGTCTTGGAGGACATGGTGACACAGGGTCGCCGATTTGCATGGGGGTCTGCTATGTTGGCCCACTTATACAGGGATCTGCATCAGGTGGTTTACTTGGGATACAACAGTCTATCAGCTGGGGTTACACTGCTACAGGTATGGGCGTGGGAGCATATTCCCGCAGCCAGGCCACTTACGGACAAAGATAGGCATGCTGGGTGCGCTTAAAACATATGGATATCGAGGGATAGTTGTCCAGCATAAGCTGGGAAAACTACAGCATTGGAGGCGAGTGCTAGATGATATTGATACGGTCATCTGGAGACCGTATATGGATTGTGAGGTATGGGCAGAGGATGGGATGGAGATGCCCTATGTCTACATGTCTCGATTTCTGAGAGGGCGGACGCCCTTTGTGATTGAGAGATTTCTGCACAGCCGAGTGTTACGGTAGTATGGATGACAACAGGGGATTCCACAGGGAGCATGTTTGTATGCTCGACGGAGGCAAGATGTACTAGAGTGGGGACCTACTATCGATAGCGCAGTGGCGGTTGAGGAGTTCTTTCACCTAGCCGACCAGATATGGGACTATGCCTATGGTATAGTGGATGCGAGGATGACAGAGGAGTTCGTAACACTGTTTGCGGCGCATGTTGTGGCTAGGATATCAGATCCAGCGGAGATGATTCTCATTTTTTACGATGATGAGGATGAGCAACCCGAGAAGCTAGGGAGACGGGGAGAGGATGGATAGGAGCTGGATGAGGGAGGTGGGGATGGTGGAGTTGATGATGGTGGAGATGGTGGGGGAGGTGGCTGAGGTCAGTGAGGGGATAGAGGGAGAGGAGATTGGGGGAGGAGAGGAGACAGAGGTGGAGTTGTGGTGACAAAGGGATACGGGTGGAGAGAGTTCTGCGGTAGGCTGCGGAGGATAGAAGGAGAGGAGGCTTGGTTATTGGAGCTGGGGGTGAGGAGCGGGTAGGAGAGGTGATAGCAGCGGTGGGAGGGACAGATGAGTCTAGACAGTCGGCCCAGAGGAGGAGGTCAGATGTTTTACCCCCACCAGCACCGAGGATAGGGGGAGGGATAGGGGTACCACTTCACAGGTACCCATCCAGATGTGGATTCCGACTCACTGAGAGGACGCTTAGATTAGATCCTTACAGTTATCAATGCAGCACCTGCAGACACAGTTACTGGCGCATCAGCAGTAGATTACACAGTTGACCACTGAGCGGGATACAGTTTTGGAGCAATTGGGTCGAGCTGAGGTTCAAGTAGAGACCTTGGAGAGAGCGGCGACAGGTGGCTCGATGAGAGAAACCCCTAAGAGAGTTGGCTTTGAGAGCCAAGGAGGCGGAGTACTACCAGAGGCATTATGAGGATGCGGTGCCTAGGGAGCGCTGAGTTTCGAGTTTCATAGCTACGAGATCCAGTCGATCCAGGCAGACTGGGTCGAGGACAGAGAGCAGAGGCGTGACAGGGCTTGCTCATCAAGATCCACCTAGGGATCCTGGTGCCGAGACATCTGCTGCAAGACTGTCACCCTCAGGAGATAGTCATACCTGAGAGACGTTGTCTTCATTGTATTTTGATTATTTTGTTGTATTTGGCACATACATGACATATTCTGTACATTTGATCATTTTATATATATATATATATATATATGACACCATTTTCCTTGATCCTCATGTGATGTGTTATGGATGATGCTTTCTATATGATTTTGATGTTTCTATGATGATGATGCAATGCTTAGATTTATGTGATTTGATATGTGATGAATATGATGTGTTAATGCATGATGTTGTGAGATGTATCTTGAAAATGAGATGTATCTTGAAAATGAGATGTATGATATGATATATTGTGAGATGTATCTTGAAAATGAGATGTATGATATGATATGCAACTAATTGTAAAATGATATGCAACTAATTGAGCATCCTCATTCTTCTGTTTATCATTCCTGTATAGTCACATGTTTTTGCTTTCTTTGTAGTTATCATCATTGAGCATTTATTTGTTAGGATATGTTGAAAATTTATACAAGCATAATGGTATAATTGAACCATAATGACCTGAGAAAAATTTACATGATTTTTTATTTTGCAAGATAGCACAAGCGTCAAGGTATAATTGAACCAGGATGACTTAAGTGTGGCTTGCGTATAAACAGACAAGATTAAACCATTTGTATGCGCAAAGTGGAATCATGTCTTCAGTGATATGCTTTGAATCACGTCTCGAGACAAGTATTTGCACAGTACAAGTGATCGCCTCACAGACAGAAAACTAAAAAATATTGGAGTCCCTATGACTTTCTCTAGCTTGATGCATCGTTGAGAAAATGTAGAGGATCCAATAGTTCAAAAAAATAAGGGCAAACCAACATTTGATACTTCAGAAAATCATCCATCATGCGTTGTGAATCCTTTTAAGTGATCAATGTTTGCTCGCGTGATTTGTTGATTTGTTTGTTGGATATGATGTTCTGAGTTTGCTGCAAGTTTTGATTGAAGACGAAATTTTAATCAATGTTGCCCCTAGCTGAGTTTTCCTCTTAATGTGGATATGTACAGTGATTACCAAGCCATGGTGGGATACGATGAAAGGATATGTGGATAGGTAAGGACAGTGACTACGTTAAGTATGTCCTGAAGAATGGTATTTTGATAAAGTGTTGGGTGATGGCTGATAATGCTTGATTGTGGATATAAAGGCTTGAGAGTATAGATAGATAGAGGAGCTATCCTCTCACAATAGCGCATGCTGCCAGGTTTTCACCAGTTGCTTTTATTGTACCTTTTTATTTGCTTTTTCTTGATTTTTTATATTTTTTGATATTTTTTATTTTTCCGTGCAGTAGACTGCTCAAGTATAGTATTTCTTCAAATGGATATTGTTAGTTGGTTTGTCGAGCACATCTCCTTCTGAAGTTGTTAGCTGAAAAGCACCTGATCCATAGGTTGATATGATAACATAGGGACCTAACCAGTTAGGTTCAAACTTCCCTTTCTTTTCCCGGTCCTGTTGATTTCTAGGATTTTCTTTGAGTACTAGATCACCAATTTTAAAAATTATGGGAATGACCTTGTGGTTGTAGCTTCTGCACATGCGTTGTTGATATGCTTTGAGGTGAGTATAGGCATGTTGGCGCTTTTCATCTAGAAGTTCTAGCTCTTGCAGTCGGTTTACTCGATACTCTTCATCGAGAATGAGGCCTTTCAAAGATACTCTTTTGTGTTGTCCCCCATCTTTTGTATGGTTTTGTTGTGTTTCACTTGTGTTTAGTTTCATTGGGTGGACTTTCAGGATTATCTTAAGGTTCGGGTTTCAGGTCCTTCCAAAACTTGTTTTGTATAGGGTTTCAGGTCCCTTCAAAACTTGTTTTCCCTTAATCAAAAACTAATCAAATCCCACCCTTATGCTTGGAACAGGTTTGAATTTTCTAAGACTAAGGGTTGGACTTACATTTTGGATACCCAAATTTGTGTTTTCCAAAGAAGATAACATGTCCAAATTTTCTCCTCATTAAGTTTACATTTTTTATAATGAAATTCCACAAAATCACTACCACAACATTAATCTACTTCTTAGCTTTCTAATTCTATAAGTTTTCTATAGTTTGAATAAATTAAGGTATTTATTTTTATTTACTTTTAATGATGTCTTCTAATCCTCAGATATGTATAACTTAATTCTATAAATATTAAAAATATTTTTTTACTCATGTTGCTCATGTTTTGCAGCAACAATTTGCTCTTGTTTTGCAACAAAAGTCTACTCTAGGTGTTGACAAACACTAAGGGGATTTTCCCCCTTGATCCCACTTGTAATGATGTTCCTAATAGTAGTATTGCCTGGATTGTTGTTTATCGTAGGCGAAAAGGTAATTATCCCCCCCACTCGCACCCAAATTCTTCTGAGTCGAGTTGTGGGTGATTCTTCCCACTCTTAAGTTGGGATCCTAGCTTTCTACTAGTGTTTTGTTGATGGGTTGTTTGGTTTTTATTTTGTTAATAGTGGTCTTCCCACCTGTGGTCTATTCAACCTATGTTTGTAAAGGGTTAGCACCCTTGTTTTGTTGTCTTTCTTTTATGTTGCCTATGAGCTATTTGTATTCAGGGTTAGCACCCGTGATTTGTTGCTTTTAATATCAAAAGTATTGAAAAATATATTTGTACCTTTTTTTTTGTGAATGTAATGTGACATCAATTCTCAATGATTAATTTTTTTAGAGACATCCACTTTGAAAATCCTTAAAAATCAATAAAACTTGTACTATATATTATTATCTATCTTTTCGTCTATTGGTTTAAAAATACTCAACAAAATAAAAGAACATGGGGGGTGTGTATGGTGAAAATGGATAACAATAATAACAATATTGAAAGGCTAAATAGATTCAACCACAAAACCCTAGCCTAACAATCAACAAAGATCCACCATAACATATGAAGATTACCTAAGACAATGCAAATCACATGAAATCAAAGATTATACCATCACATGTCCAATAGGGTTTTGATCTCCATTCTTCCTATCTCCATTGATCTTGCTTGATATATTTGCTCTCAGATTTTATATGCACAAGAGCTCAACAAAGAACGGAATGTGGTTGCAAGTAGGATCGTAGTGTAGTCAAGATGATCATTAGAATGCTTGATTAGAATCCATCATTAGGGTTTGATAATGAAGGAAGCATCTCCTTAAATAGAAGACACAATATGAAATGGAGGGATAAGATTGAGAGGTGTAAAAAGGAGGTCGGCTAGGATTAGAGGGTAGGTAGAGAAAATAATAAAATAATGAAAGGGGTAGGTAGTGTAGGAATTAAGAGATGAATGACATGTGTCATGTGTAGAAAAAGATAATGACTTAATTAAATAAATAAAGATTTATTTAATTAATAGAAGAAGTAGGACCAATTAAATAAATAAGATATTTATTTAATTTAGGAAAAGGATAATTTAAATAAATAAATGTATTTATTTAAATGAGAAATAAGGCTAGAAGAGGATAAATGAATTAATTAAATAAATAAAGATTTATTTAATTAATAGAAGAATTAGGCTTAAATAGTTAAATAAATAATATTTATTTAATTAGACATGACAATTTTAGGTGTCTACAGGGGGTAATGCATACTAAACACTATTTTTTTATGTTAATAAAGATATGTTTTAAAAAGGTCCAAACTATTGTATAGTGAAGCAACCAATAGGAAAATCAAATGAGTACCATGAGATATGGGACAAACAAGGCCCAAGGAACTATCCTAAATTATGTCAAACTCAAACCTATTCAATCCCACACCCTTCACCTTAGTATGAGACTAGGACATAGATTTGGGAAGACCTTTCTGTCATCTTTATACAATTATCCAAGAAATATTACCTTCCAAATCCTTAGATCTAGGGGAAGTAGGGAAATTTCCCCATATATTTCCCATCCATGGGTACAATAAAACTAGAGAAATATTGAGCCAAAGAATCCAAACATGAAACAATTATCTTTGGAACATACTAAAGTTGAGCCAAAGCTAAAGGAGTAGGAACCTAAGGATAACTTGAGTGACAATATTCATATTCCATTGACATTGTCTCTCTATTTTTGCAAGAGCCTCATGAGTTACATTGAAAGGTAGTCAAGTTAATTCTCTACTGCGTGCAAGGTAATTATATTTATGAAAATCATTATACAATAGTAAAATGGTTTGTCTCTTTGTCAGTTCATTGAAGATTCTTTTTCAATCTCATAATGAATATGTAGATGTGTTGGGTTCTTGGTGACTATTATACATCTTAAGGATAGACCCCTTATGTGGTACCACCAAGTAGGTTGAGGTAAGGCCAAAATTTATAAATCAAAAAGTACATATATTCTAAATAATATAATATAATGATACATATTTTTTGATAAGATGTATGAGGGTTCTCAAGAGGCTTCTCAATGAAAAAAATTAACTACATAAATTTTTAGCTAGGTAGAAGATTCTAAGAATACAAAATATAACAAAAAAATGGCCTATGAGAAAGCTACCATAAGAACATACAAAACACCCCAAAAAACAAAGAATCCAACCCACCCTCACGCCTACTCAACAAGAAGGACCTAGGTCTCCATCTTGCTTACAAACCACCAAAGCAACTACATCCAAATAAAATTTACAAACAATATTTGCCATCATAATTTTCAAATTAGTAAGAAAGTGGTAAGATATGCCAACCTCTTGACAATCCTCCCACATCGCCACCCAGAAATGGTCCAAACTTATAACCAAATCTTGACCACAAAGAGCCAACATTTTTTTCAACAAGGTCTACAAAAGATCCTACAACCACTTCAATCTTGTTGGAGGCAAATCCTCATGGTGGAGAACTTGTACTCTTGAACGAGATATCACAAGTTCAAATCTTACAAGGCATAGGCTAGTACACCGCATATTTGAAGCAAAATTAGGTGTCTCCTACATACACGAGGAGTCTCATATATTGTAAGTCATTTGTAGACCCAAAAACATATTGTTTGATATTGTAAACTATAAAACAAAATCAACTAGTAATTGCATCTTGGTGTGCAATTGGTATGCCAAAGAGGTGTGGAAGGTCAATTAGAGAAAATTTTGGTCTATTTTTTGCATAAATTTGTGTAATTCATGAGGTCAATTGGTAGGCTGATGAATAATGATGAACAGTAAATACCCAACAGGTACTAAGAGGGGGGGGTGAATCAGTACACACAAAAACTTCTTAAACAACTTAAACTGCAAAGACTGCACTAACTGGCAAACAACATCATCAATCTAAATCAAGACAATACCGATAAAACATAGTATGACTGTAAAAGACATAAACCAGTAACATCTAGATCTTCTCAAAACCTAATATCTCATCTCAACTTCACCCATATGCTTAAGCAAGTAATACATAAAAAATACAATGACTATTGGATCAGCTTGCATTACTGCTTAACAGAAAACACTAAAACATCACATGAAAAAGCATCACACATAACACACTGATTTTTCACGTGGAAACCCAACTGGGAAAAACCACGGTGGGGATGAATACCTACAAGTTGTTCTTGAACTCTTCTAAAGTCTGCTCTGTTAGGACCCTAGTCCGGTTAAAGACTTTACAACAGGTTCTGCTAGAAACCGATCCTGCTAGGGATCACCCGGTTAAGGGATGGCTAAATACCCGGTTAGAGGGTTAAAGGTTAACTTGTAAGAGGATTTGAAGAACTTAATGATTTTGAGTCACCCTGTTAAAGGATTTACAAAAAGCTTGTTAAAGCTACCCGGTAAAGGGATTTTCCATCTGCTTAAATGGTTAGAAATCAACAAGTAATACACTGATCTAATAACAGCACTTAATGCCAAGGCAGATCCGCTTCAGTTCCTTTACATCTGCAATCACATGCTACAGATCTCTACTCACTTCTCCGATCTGGCAAGAATCACTTCACATACATTCATTTGCCAACAACTTCAAATGAAAATCATCACTGACCTTATAGACAACAATTAGGTCGATGGCCAAAACCTAAAACCCTAAGCATCTAGGTTAACAATACAGTCGGTCCAATCCTGGCTGTTTAAACTCATTACATAGGGTAAAACAATCTTGAACAAATCTCAAGATGTTCTCCATCATCTGTTCTTCACTACTGATAACCCATCACGCGCTCTCCACCGTTTACTAAGATTTTGCACATTCTCGAGGTAGATAGAATCAATCTTCTTCATGCAAGATCCTCAAGGAAATTCTTCACACGCACAAGGTTGACGTGGCAACACGATCTAATCTTCATTTCAATGCTAACTCATCACAGGATATTGTCGATCGAATCACACAGACATGGAATGCATCAACCGGAAACCCTGAAGCTGAGAATACCAACCGGTAGTCATATAAAATGAAACCCCGATACAAACTTTACATATACCAGTTCACACTCCAACATACCGGTTCACTTTTTGCATATACTGGTTCATACCATCATATCGGTTCACTTGCCAGTTTGCTTACTTCAATATACCGGTTCATACTTCAACATATTGACATCAATGACAACATACAATCCCATCATGTCATCAAACTCTGCACATATGCCAACAATCTCCCCCTTTGGCATTGATGGCAATACACAAAGATATCTCTACTTCTTCATCCATATAATATGTCTTCAATACTGCAAATATCTTCTATGCTTCACATCTTCTCCCCCTTTGACAGCAATGCCAAAGTGGAGGCACAAACATCCATGATCTACTATGTTGCTCCCCCTGAGGAGCAGCATCCTTCAACACATCAATCCTGAAAAAATTTGACAATGCAATACCTGACTGATGTGGAGCACATACCTTTAGTTCACCTCTTGAAGGGGCAGCACCCCTAATTCACCTCTTAAATAGGTAAATGTAGCCTTCGGTAGAGGCTTGATGAATATATCTGCTAACTGCTCTTTACTAGAAACATGTTCCAATACAACCTCTTTGTTCTGAACTTTCTCCCTCAATAAATGATACTTGAGCTCCAAGTGCTTGGTTCTAGCATCCAACATCGGATTCTTGGAAATATTAATTGCACTTGTGTTATCACAAAATATACTCATTGGTTCAGATACATGGACTTTGAAACCACTTAATACATGCTTCATCCAAACTGTCTGAGTGCAGTTCATAAATGCTGCTACATATTCTGCTTCTGTTGTGGACTGAGAGATACAACTCTGCTTCTTGCTCATCCATGAGACTAGTCTACCACCGAGAAAGAATGCACCATCGGTTGTGCTCTTCTGGTTGTCCACATTACCAGCCCAATCAACATCAGTAAACACTTTGAGATTGAAATCATTATTGTATGGATACCACAATCCATAATCTATAGTTCCCTTCAGATATCTAAGAATCTGCTTGACTGCTACCAAGTGGGATTCTCTTGGATTTTTCTAGAAACGTGCAACAATGCCCAATGCATGTGCAATGTCTGGTCTGCTATGTACTACATAGTGCAACTTACCAATCATTGACCGGTATTCCTTCTCATTCACCAACGCTGAGTTATCTTATTTTGACAATTTACAACCGGTCATCATCGATGTACCAACCAGTTTGTTGTCTTCCATGCCAAAGGTCTTCAACGCCTCTTTGACATACTTGGACTGAGTGATAAAGATACCATCTTTCATTTGTTCAATCTGTAGTCCAATAAAGAACTTAATCTCTCTGATTAGTGATGTCTTGAATTCCTTCTTCATTTCATCTGCAAACGCATGGCTCATCTTATCATCTCCACCAAAAATTATGTCATCAACAAACACTTCACAGATCAGAATCTGATCTCCTTCTTTCTTCAGATAGATATTGTTATCTTCACTTGTTCTTTCAAATCCAATCTTCACAAGATGGTAGTGTAAACGTTCATACCATTCTCTAAGTGCTTGCTTCAATCCATACAAGGCTTTATGTAGCCTACACACCATATCACTGTCTTCTGATAGGGCAAACCCATTTGGTTGCTCTATATACACTTCTTCTTCAAGTATTCCATTCAGGAATGCAGATTTTACATCCATCTGATACACTTTGAATCCCTTGAAGGCTGCATATGCAAGTAGCATTCGAACTCCTTCCAATCTAGCTATTGGAGCAAAGGTTTCTCCATAGTCTTCTCCTTTTTCTTGAGCATATCCCTTACATACCAATCTTGCTTTGTTTCTTACCACTGTACCATCTTCATTCAGCTTGTTTCTAAAAACCCATTTGGTGCCAATAACATTTTTGTGCTCAGGTCTGGGTACCAAAGACCATGTACCATTCTTTTCTATCTAGTCAAGTTCCTCTTCCATAGCCTTAATCCAGTCTTCATCTTTGTATGCCTCTTTAAATGTTTTGGGCTCAAATTCAGAAATCATGCAAGAATTCTCTCTGACCTTTCTTCTTGTAAGTATTCTTGCATCCTTATCCCCTATGATCTTCTTTGGATCATGATGTAGCTTTACATACCTAGGAATGATCTTAATTGATTCCTCTTGCTTTTCCTCTTCATCCTCATCTTCATCAGCAACTACTGGTGTAGGAGCACTGTTACTTGTACTTGGTTGTTTTGCAACTGGTTCCCAGAAGGTTATATCGGGTTCATCTACCGCTCACTCGCTGCTGGTTTCCTCAGGTTTCTCAGAGGTTTCATCAACTCTAATATTGATACTTTCAACAATTCTCTAAGTCCTATTGTTAAAACACTTGAGAGATTTGCTCTTGGTGGAATACCCTAGGAATATTCCCTCATCAAATTTTGCATCAAACTTGCTCTAGTATTCACTTCTCTTGATATAACACTTGCTACCAAACACTCTAAAGTAGCTTACTACTAGAGTCTTATCGTTCCAATACTCATAAGGAGTTTTATCCTTACCTTTCTTGATGAGTACCCGGTTCATAGTGTAGACTGCAGTGCTCACCGCTTCTCTCCAAAAAGTGTGAGCAACCTTCCCTTGAATCAGCATCGTTTTGGTTGCTTCAACTACAATTTGGTTGTTCCTTTCTGCTAGACCATTCTATTGTGGAGTCTGGGGGACAAACAATTGCCTCTTGATGCCATTCTCTTCACAGTACTTATTGAATTCACCAGAAGTGAACTCACCTTCTTGGTCGGTTCTAAGGCATTTAATCCTCTTACCGCTTTCCTTTTCAACTAGTGCTTTGAAGGCTTTAAACTTTCCAAAAGCTTCAGACTTGTCTTTCAAGAATGTGACCCACATCATTCTTGAGCAATCATCAGTGAGAATCGTAAAGTACCTATATCCCTGAACACTCCTAGTTTTCATAGGACCACACAAATCAGTATGCACAAGATCAAGTAAATTATCTGTTGTGAAAGATTTACCTTTGAAGGTTGAGGAAGACATTTTCCCCAGTTGACATTCTCTGCACAAAGGATTCTCTGGTTTATTCAGCATAGGCAATCCTCTAACTGCCTTGATCTTACTGGCCTTCACAATATTATCAAAATTTACATGGCAGAGTCTCCTATGCCATATCCAACTATCATCAAACTTAGCCATTAGACATTGACTGATATTTGTATTTAATTGAAATAAGTTACCTTTGGTCTGCATACCGGTGGCCATCAGTTCACCACTCTTTCCTTTTATTTTGCACACTCCATCTTTGAATTCCAAAGTGAGTCCTTTATCATTCAGCTAGGCAACACTCAAAAGGTTATTCTGAGACCTTCTACCCAATACACATTATCAGCACTATTTTTTCCATTTAGAGAGATGGACCCTTTTCCTTTTACCATACATGGTGCATCATTACCAAATAGGACTACACCTCCATCGTACTCTTTCAGAGACAGAAACTTCCTCTGGTCACCAGTCATGTGGTGAGAACATCCACTATCAATAATCCATTGATTAGAATTATCAAAGCGGGAGACAAGAGCCTTCTTTTCTGACACATCTTCCGTAACGGCTACAAAAACTATGTCTTCGCTTTCTTCATCTTCTGATTCATCATCAGTGACACCTTCATCGACTGCAACAAGACAGTTTCTCCTATTTCCTCCTTTGAACTTTTTTAACTTCTCTGGTTTGTCCTTATTATCACTATTGGGATAGTTGACAACAATGTGTTCTATCCTATTGCAAGAAAATCATTTCAAAGGGAGCTTACCTCTATATTTTCCAGTTCCCTTAGGAAGTCTCTTGGCAAGAAGAGCTTCAAACTCCGTCAGGATCTCCTCATCATCCATATCCCCGCTTTGTCTGGGTTCACAGCTAGTACCAACCTCTTTTCCCTTTCTAGATAGTGCAGCAGATGCTCTAAAGGTTGATTCAGTCTTATGAACACTGCCATCATAACTGTTTAGCTCATATGCGGTCAACTTAGAAATGATGGAATCTAGGGATACCTTTGTCTTGTCAATATATCTCAACTCCTAAATAGCGACAACCCTTATTGCATAGACCGGTAATAAGGATCTCAAAACTTTGCTAACAATGGTGGGATCGTCTATTTTGTCTCATACACTCTTGATGTCTCCTACAACAGTTTTAATTCTTATCCCATATTGTTGAATGGTCTCTCCTTCAACCATCCGCATGTCTTCAAATTTTCCGCTAAGGCTCTCTTCCTTAGCTTGCTTCACATGCTCATCACCACCATAGATAGTCTCTAGAGTATCCCATACATCTTTGGGATTGTCTTTATTCTAAGCATCTATAAACTCAATATTAGATAGACTGCTGATAAGAGCTTCCATGACTTGCCCATTCTCCTGAATTTCTCTTCTTTGATCATCGGTGAGAGTACCAATAGGGACAACATAAGTATTCTCAACATAGTTCCAGTGTTGAGCACCCATGCTTTTAATGTAGATCTTCATTCTGTCCTTCCATATCTTAAATTTATCTCTGTTGAACTTAGGACCTTCCCTCTTCATCATTAGAATGGGATCTTTTCCTCAAGTGGTTAAGCTTATAACACAAAGGACCTGGAGGACGCTCTGATACCAATTGATGAATAATGATGAACAGTAAATATCCAACAGGTGCTGGGGGGGGTGAATCGGTACACATAAAAAACTTCTTCCACAACTTAAACTGCAAAGACTACACTAACTGGCAAACAACATCATCAATCTAAATCAAGACAATATCGGTAAAACACAGTATGACTGTAAAAGACATAAACCGGTAACATCTAGATCTTCTCAAAACCTAATATCTCATCTCAACTTCACCCATATTCTTAAGCAAGTAATACATCAGAAATGCAATGACCATTGGATCAGCTTGCATTACCACTTAACAAAAAACACTAAAAAATCACATGAAAAAGCATCACACATAACACACTGAAACCCAACTGGGAAAAAGCACGGCGGGGATGAATACTCACAAGTTGTTCTTGAACTAAGTTCGCTTTGTTCGGAGCCTAGTCCAGTTAAAGACTTTACAATAGGTTCTGCTAGGAACCGATCCTACTAGGGATCACCCGGTTAAGGGATGGCTAAATACCTGGTTAGAGGTTAAAACCCTGTTAAAGGTTACCTTGTAAGAGGATTTGAAGAACTCAATTATTTTGAGTCACCCTGTTAAAGGATTTACAAAAAACCCGTTAAAGCTACCCGGTAAAGGGATTTTCCATCTGCTTAAATGGTTAGAAGTCAACAGGTAATACATTGATCTGATAACAACACTTAATGCCAAGGTAGATCCGCTTCAGTTCCTTTACATCTGCAATCACACTCTACAGATCTCTACTCACTTCTCTGGTCTGGCAAGAATCACTTCACATACATTCATTTGCCAACAACTTCAAATGAAAATCATCATGGACCTTATAGACAAAAATTAGGTCGGTGGCCAAAACCTAAAACCCTAAGCATCTAGGTTAACAATACAGTCGGTCCAATCCTGGCCGTTTAAACTCATTACATAGGGTAAAACAATCTTGAACAAATCTCAAGACGTTCTCCATCGTTCGTTCTTCACTGCTTTTGGAAGCTGATAACCCATCATGCGCTCTCCACTGTTTACTAAGATTTTGCACATTCCTGAGGTAGATAGAATCAATCTTCTTCGTGCAAGATCCTCAAGGAAATTCTTCATGTGCACAAGGCTGACGTGGCAACATGATCTAATCTTCATTTCAATGCTAACTCATCACAAGATGTCGTCGGTCAAATCACACAGACATGGAATGCATCAACCAGAAACCCTGAAGCTGAGACTACCAACCTGTAGTCATATCAAATGAAACCCCGATACAAACTTTGCATATACCGGTTCACACTCCGACATACCGGTTCACTTATTGCATATACCGGTTCACTTGCCAGTTTTCTTACTTCAATATACCGGTTCATACTTCAGCATATTGACATCAATGACAACATACAATCCCATCATGTCATCAAACTCTACACATATGCCAACATAGGCCATTTATAAAATAATTTTGTTTGTAAAAGAAATGTCTCAATGGATAAGTGATAGCCTCAAATGAACTATTATCCACTTACAATGATCTAATCTTAACTAAAACAAAACTTTTGAATTAGGAAGATAGTCAAGTTCCTTTGCAATAGAATAAGAGGGAGAGAAAGGTAGAGATAGAAGGGGGAAGGGAAAGAGAGAGGGGTAAAGAGATAGAGATAGAGAAGAAGATAGAGATTAGAAGGCATCTCTATCTCTTTATCTCTTTATCTCTTTATCTCTTTCTTATACACTCCTTGCCCTTAATATCTCCTACTCTATCTTTTTATATGTATCCCTCTCTACCTCTTTATATATCCATCTCCCCCTCTCTTATTGTCTCCCTCATTCCATCTCTCTTTCTCCCTATCCCTCTTCCTCCTCTTTTCTCTCCTTCCACCTCCCCCCTCTCTCTCACCCACTCTATCTTTCCTAAGTTATATCTATCTCTCCATATCTCCTTTATATCCCTATCTCTACTTCTTTATATCCCTCTCTCCTCTCTTCTCATCACTCCCTCTTTTTGTCTCTTTACTTCTCCTCTCTCTCTAACACATATACAAACTTCTTATTTCTCCCTCCCTATCTCTATATGTATCTCTATCCCCCTCAATATCTATCTCCCTCTCTCTAAACCTTTCTCTCTATTATTTGTATCCACCACCTTCTTTATCTCACACTCTTGTCCCCTATATCTCTATCTACATATATCTCTCCCGCTCTTTATCTATATATTATTATCTCCACCTATCTCTCTCTTATTCACTAAATCTCTCTTGTACAATATCTTTATCTCTATTTCTCTCTATCTCCCTCTCACTCCTCTATCTCTTTTTGTACATATCCCTTTGTCTATCTATATTTTCTCTATCTATATCACTCCCTCACCCTCTATCTATTAATCTCTCTAACATCTCCCTATCTCTTTCTATCAATATCTTTATCTACCTTTATCTCCTTATCTCTCTCTCCCCCCCCTCTCTCTATCTCATTCCTTATTCCTCTCCATCTATCTCTCTATCTCTTTATTTCTTTCCCTATCCCTCTCCATCTTACTATATTGAACCCTATATCTATATCTCTCCCTCTCCCTCTCTATATATTGTAATATCTCTCCCTCTCTCCTCTATATAATAGAGCCTTGCTTTTATAGGACTACTCCATTTTTTCTATTTTTATGACTATGCACCCTTTGTTCATCGCTATAAGTCTCTTCTTTCAGTTTTAATTTAAATATGTATTTTTTGAAAAGGACTTTTGTATAATTTGTTCAAACTTGCCATCATCTTGTTGTCTATTCTTCAATATGCTTAGTTCCTTTGCTATAAGACTCATAATTTATTCTCCCACTTCTTCAAAAGTAGTAAGCCAAGTTAAAGTAGTATGGTCTTGCACTTAGCATTAAAGTAGATATCTATAATCACATTCATGGAAACTCTTATCACATCATTCACAATACCAATTACCATATCTAATATTTTTCACCTTCTTTTAGCATTGCTTACCATCAATCTTCAAGAGGCAAGCAGTGTAACAAAAGTGTCTAGCTTTATTGTCACAACCCTCCTCTATCACTTTTGATTTAAATACAATTCTATTATATTTTTGGATAAGCTATTTAAATGATTGAATAAATGTTATAAAAAGAATGAAAATAATAATACACACACACACACACACACATGGAGAATATAAATAATTTTTATTTATTTATTTTCCACTCCCAATTATGGCACATGTTGTAGGAAGAATAAGAAGCTTCTAGATGAATCTCCACCACCTTGCATGTAACTCCCCCCACTAAGTTTAATCAATTTGCATGAGTCCAATATTGGAAAAGAATCTCTTTTTTAATTAAATTTTCTAGATAGTGGAATGGAGGGAATTTTCTTATAAAATTGTATGCAAGTTTCAAAGAAGGGAGTTGATTATGTTTTTTTGAAGGAAATTTCCCAAGTTTTAGAAGTAGATCTTCTTTGGTAGTCTCATTTTCGTTGCAGGAATTTTAAGTTGTTGTCTAAAGGATTTCTCTCAAGTTGCAAGGAATGATCAAAAGGATAACCAGTGGATTCAACATCAAGCTCGATAAACTAGGTTCTCTCCTTGTTATTTCACATTCACTTATGAGGAATTCGTATTATCAAAAAAAAAAATAGTTATAGATCTTCTTTTATATAAAGAATTTTTTTTATTAGATTGTAAATCTTTTATTTAGGGATAAATAATAATGATAATGCTTTCATATAGTGCATGTAAAAGATAGTTATTTATTTATTTTATTTCCCTTAAGAAAATATGCACATGATCTTGCTTTTTGTTTTTTTTTTCAAAGATTTTAGCAAAAAAAATCATATTCCTTTAATTGTTTAAAATCTCTTTTTTTGAGATTAAAATTCTTCCCTGTGTGATTTGAATCTTAATCTTTATCTCTTCCCTCCAATTCATTTCTCTGGTTCTTCAAATGGAAATCCGAATCTCATTCTTTAATCTCTCTGTGATTATTAGTTAAATAATTCTTTCTGTGATTATTAGTTAAACAAATCTCTCTGTGATTAAGTTAAATAATTCTTTCTGTGATTATTAGTTAAACAAATCTCTCTGTGATTATTAGTTAAATAAATCTCTCTGTGATTATTAGTTAAATAAATCTTCCTGTTAGATCTCTCTGTGAATATTAGTTGAATAAAATCCTCCTGTGAATTCTGGAAACGAATAGTGGAAATAAATAATCTTCCTGTGAATATTAGAAATAAATAATCTTCCTGTGAATACTGGAAATAAACAATCTCCCTGTGAAAACTGGAAATAAACTCTCTATCCCCCTGTGAATACTGGAAATAATAACCTCTTGTTACTGTAAAATCAATCCAAAACAATTGTTTGATTATCTATTTTATTCATGTTCTTATTTTCATAAATGAATACTCTTTTTTATATATAAATATATATCATTAAATAATTGAAAATGTAAACTATATATATATAAAATTTATTTCGAATGTTAAAGATATATTAATGTCGCCAGAGATTAATATGACACGGCCTCAAAAAAAAAATTCCGCATAACGCATGGTGTACAGGGGGGCGGTTATTGTAACCGCCGGAGGGGGGCAGTGGTACCCTCCACTACCCCTGATCGCTCCACTACCCCTGCGATCACTGTCACGGCAGTGGCCGCAGGGGAGTGAGGGGGCCCGCGGTGTCCCCTTAACCCTACGGGCCTGTGCATGCAGGACTGTAGGGGTGATGGGACCCATGGTCTCCACCCTTCACCCCGCCCCCCCTCCCCCCTTATTTGCTAAAAAAAAAAAAAAAATCGCCCTTTTTCTTTACATATTCCTTTTAAAATTTCAATTTGGAATTTTAGCAGTTACTTTGGGTTAAATTTTAAGTTAATTGCTAATAATTATTTTAGTTTAAATTTTAAGTTTAATTGTTAATAATTGCAATTTAGGAAATGTTAATTCTTTCCTTAGTATAAATTTTAAGTTATTGATTTTAACTTAGAAAAAAATTATAAATATTGGGGATTATTGTGTAATAAATTCATAATTAATTTATCCTTAGTAAATTTTATATTCGTAAATTATATTATATCAAATTCTTTTAATTAGAGTTATTCAATCCATTTAAGATCCATTGGGGCACTTAGTTGGCCTTTAGCAATTAATTCACATTAATATGATTTGTATCGAATGCCTAAATTAATCACTATTTTTGGATTGCTTAATCATGCACGCAAGTTACACTATTCTTATATCATGCAAATTACTTATAGATTAACTACATTTATTGACGTTATCATCTCCATGCAAGTACACATGTAATTATTAATATGCAAGTTTTCATATGCAAGTTATATTTCAAGTTATGGTTTCTATTCTACATAATTCATCACGTAGTTATTTCAATCAATTAAAATTATGCACATTCAATTAGTAATTGTTTTCAAGCATGATGTTTTCATAGCTTCTTAGTTAGAAAACTAAATAAAGGAAGATGGAAACCAAAACCTACTAGCGTTCGGTATATACGGTGCCTCTGGGTCACACTTACGGGTAATGTCGTCATGTTGAACTACTGCACTTAACGCCTAATAAAGCTACATCAATGACGTATGTGGCATCGTCCCTATAAATCGTCGGGGAGTAATAAGGGACACTTGGAAGTTAAAATCCAAGGGGTGGGTAATCCCCCTTGGATCGACAATCTAATAAGATAATTTTCAAATGATTTTACATTCGTTGAGTTAAACCATAGTAAACCCCCTTTAGGGTTGGTTAAGTAAAATGCTTTTATGAAATTAATTTTTGAAGAGATATTGGTGATCGACAATTTGGTCAAGGGTGACGCTTATGATAGGTGTTAGGATGCAGTTGATTTAGACCACAAACAATAGGCCATCTTGAACCTTTGTTTAAGTGCTACCACCGTGGGTAGCAACCGCAGAGAAACTGTCTGGGACATTGACCCTAGAAAGGGTTGCGTACCCACTAATCAGTTTACATCAAACCATAGAGTAGAAAATAGAACTACATACTTTACGCCTTGATCCCGTGCCGAAGCGGGTATGTAGGCAGTCTTGGGACGGAGTTGTCCCTTGTACTCAGGCGTTCGCGGGTGGGGTCTAGGCTTGGTATAGAAGGATTGAATAGAATCATAATTTGAAAGATAATTAAAATGGAAAAAGTAATTCAATGCATACTTGGAAGGAATCCCGTATGGATTCACTTGACTTCCTGAGGCTTTAAGCCAAATTCCGAGGCGGAATTCGAGCTTGTATTATGTTATTTAATTACTCCTAAGGACGGCGACCTCGGTGCACTTCTGTTAGAAGAGTGTAGTACTTAGTGAGTGGCTCAAGACCCGGATGGTCCCAATGAGTCTAAGTCTCTGGCCAGAGCACCTCCTATCCCGATTGGATAGATGCCTACCCCGTATGGGTATATGCCTATCCCGTATTGGATAGATGAAATCTTATGTCCCGTATGGACAAGTGCCTAACCCGTATGGTTAGATGCTCATCCCGGATGGATGAATGCCTAATCCAAATGGATGGATGCCCAGAGTATGTGATTGAATCAAACACAACGATTAAATTAAACAACAAAAAAAAAAGAATGGTCAATTTTGTTGAGTTAATTATGGTGGGTTATTACATTTATGAAAGATAAGGTGGCTTGTATCACAATCTAATCAGGGTTATTAGATCTATTGAGTCCATCATCTGTAATTCGTGCAACAATTTTTATTATTTAGACTCGTTTAACAGATGTTATTTCCTTTGTAATAGAATGAGAAGGCAAATTCTTCCCTTCTACATCAAACCAACTTCTCAATTGCTATGACTGTGAAAGATCTAGATTTATAAGAAATTGGCTCATAGTGATTGTTCCCACAAATTTTCCACCAAAATCATTGGTTCATGCAGCCTTCACAACAAGAATGAGAGAAGTTCCTAAATCACATAGTTGTTGGACAAGTTGACCTTTCTTATTGCAAAAACCACCCCACATTGTCAACTTCGCTCTACAACCTAACATGACCTTCAATTGGAGAGTTCTTTTATGAGTCTTTGTCACATTCCTTCTAAATGGTGTACTTGATGGATTGATTGATAAAACAATAGAAATAATATCCACCATAGAATTACTTCCCATGTCCTCAACTTCACTTATTTGTCTAAAACTAAAGTATTGCTTCGATATTGAGTTATCCTCTGCCACATACACTCAATTATATAATTGCTTTGTAAGAATTTTTTTGAAGTATTCTTTAAATGGTTGAAATTCTTTTGTGCAAGTTTGAGGGTGCCTTTTGAGATTCTAGACTAGTCTCAATGTGATCATCGAATTAATCTACAACAACATTAAAACATGTTTCTCTTATTTCACCACCATCAAAATCATCAATTCAAAACTAAAAACTTTTTCATATCCATTTGCATTTTTAGGACAACAAAGTTGACTCTTTGTAGTAACTCTAGCTTTTATTGTCCATCTACCCTAGTAAAGACTGAATGCCATAATAGGAATAATTCTTGTAGGAATCTCATTTCTTGCAACCAGTCTATTAAAATAGATAGGAGGTGGCTAAATGGATGAAGAACAATTGGGTGACCATATGATTTGTTGGGAGGATTCATGTTTCTGTCATCAAAACACAAACAAAATATTACTCATTATACCACCTTTAAAATATTAAAGATATATGATTGAACAAAATATTCTACATTTTTTTTAATCGGCAAAAGGCAAAGCCAAAATTAATATTAGTAGAGATTAATTAATTACAAAAATTAACAGTCTTCAAGTCTACCAAGCCTGCCATGGTAGGAGAAATTCTAACTTAAACTGTTAAGAACCCACAAAATTTCGAGAGTTCGACAGAAAAGCCAATAGTCTAAAAAGTTCAACAGTACATCTTTAAACATGAAATGAGAAAGTTTTTTTTTTTTAAAGAGAAAAAAAACTAAAGACAAATGCATATCTCTTTGTTTAAAAATGTAACTAAGGCGGAGACCCAGGAAAAGAGCTTGGTGAAGGCGGGTTGCGACTGCCACCACCTCTGCGTCCACGACCCCAACTCTACCTCAGCCCCTTTCGCGGTCGTGACCATGACCGCCACATTGGTTGTGCTGCCCGCAACTGCTACCTTGGCCACGACTCTGTGATTGAGATGGATTGTTTCCATTGTGGGTTGGAGCTTCTTGTTCATCTTTCAAGGAAAGAAAACCATTGAGAATAGCAAAATCTCAAAATTCCTCCTCTTTATCCAGGTCTTCACTTTGGTCTATGAGAAATTTCCATTTTAAAAAGGAGTATGCCATGCCAACAAATTGTATGTGTTTCATTAGAGCAGGGCTCTTAAGGTCTAAAAGGAAAGGATAAAATGTGAGTGCTTCCTCTGCATCTGAAACCGAAGCAAGATCCCCTGGCCTAGGGAGGCCAACCCCAAGAATCGAATACCCCAAGACTTTGCCAAAGCCGACCAAAAGATCCAGACCAAAAAGACTTTTAGCCAAGTCTCTAACCTCAACCTTGGGCACTTGATCATCTAGCAGAGACTCCACAAATCTGGAAGAAATTTGGGTATTCTCTATAATACTCCTTTCTTTCAAGGTGGCCCCTGCCCAAAGTCATTTTCACAACCAAAATAACCAGTTCATCCGTAGTGTGAAGAATTCTCTTTAACCTCTGGTCTGATATTTCCTTGAAATTGGCTTGTCTAAGTGGACTTTCTAATGAAATCGAAGTGTCCACACCGAAGCATGATATAGGATATGGAAGCCGCCATTATCGCCTAACCCAGGGAGGAAGTATTGTAATCCAAACTTCTGAGAGAGAAGACAAGGCGTGATGCAGAAAATGAAAGAAAGCAACCAAATTAGGAAGGTTGGGCGATGTGATTGCTCTCATTGAAAGTTGGCCATCATACCCAAGAAAACCTGCCGCATTTAATGCATAATGCCTTGAAAGAAGATATTCGACTATTGATAGAGAATTTGGAATAATTGTCCGTCGGGTGGCCTAATTTAATGGCTAAACAATAGGAGCATACATCTCTCCACTTAACTCAAAGCAATAACTTTGATTTTTGGCGGTGATGGTAAGCTCGGTAGATGCCATCCGTACTTGCCATAAAAGCTTCTTGTGTGAGATAATTAAATTAAGTACCCAGCCTTTCACCTCGATTAATTCACAGCCTTCTTTAGGCACACTCCGACCAAGATTGAGTCTCATTAAAAATGGAGATGGCGTATTGTCAAAATCAATCGTAAATAATATGACCTACCAACTCAGTTTCCCACAGGACCACGTCCATGAATTTGATGATGTGACAACAAGACAATTTGACTCAGGCCACCAATGACACATCTTAACGTTCTAATTTCAAATTCAAATTCAAATCTGGAGAGGGGAAGAGCTCAGATGTCACTTCATCAACCTGCAAGGTGACATCCATGTATTTGTTGAGCTAATAACAAGGATAGGTCTACATAGGCAACGGTTGGCATTGTTTAACGTTCTGATTCAGTTCTTGGTACCCAATAAAAGATTGAGTTTAAAGTTGCAGTGGCGGGAAAATGCTTCATGTAATGGGAGCTAATTGAACATGCAAAAAATTATCTTCAGATAAAGAAAGATTCTATTGAATCTTGATTTCATCTGCCCACCACCTAAATTCCAACCCTTCAGCCACTGATTTGGAGAGAAAATCTGCTTCAGAATTGGCTTCCCTATAAATGTGCTTGCAAGAGAAATTATCAAACAAATCCAAAGTCGATAAGATCTTTTCCAATATTGTTTGTAGTCACCAATTAGGGGTTCTTGCAGCTCTGAGTGCATGTATTACTATAGCAGAGTCGCCTTCAATTTTAATATCCTTGATTCCTCTCTTTGAGCACTCAGTAAGACTCAGTAAAAGGGCATTGAATTCAACCACATTGTTAGTGTCCGGGGAGATAGGAAAAGCTAGCTTTCCTTTAAAGATTCCATTATGGTCCCTAATAACAGCCTATTCCAAATGGACTTGGGTTGCCTTTTGAGGCACCATCAAAATTGAGCTTTAACCATTCTATCTTCGATGAAGACCAAATAGCAGAGCTTCTATCACCATCCTTATTTCCAGTAAATGGGATAATTTTAATGCCATTCCATCTAAATATGATTCAGCCATCCCAATCTATGAAAACCTTTTTGGGATTGGGGTTGAAAGCAAGCTTGCAGTTGATATTTTCTACAATTGAGCTTTCAATGGAGTTAAGAATTGATTCTACCTTCCTTGCTTTATTTTCAAAAATCCTCTTATTTCACTCTTTTCATATCTTCCATATAAGGCTCGAAGGACCGATTTCCGATAAAGGGCTGAGAAGGACCATCTTTAGGTCTGATTGGTCGTCCTTGGAAAAGGGAAATAATGTCATTAGGAAGAGAAGTGATCCATCCCAACTTAGCACATAGCCATCTCCAACATTTGGTTGAGAAAGGACAATTGAGGAGAACATGATCCACGGATTCCTCTTGTACTTTGCAAAGAATGCATCTTGAGGGGCCTTCAAAACCCATTTTCTTGAACCTTTCTATAGTCGTAATTTTCTTTCTCATTGCTAGACAAGCGAAACCCCCATCTTTAGGTATAAGTTTGCTGCTCCAGAATTTTTTTTGAGGGATTGCAAGGTCATTGTTCTCAAACTGACTGACTAGAAGATTATAGCCTTCCTTGGCATTGTATTGGCCTATTTTAAACGGGGTCCAAATCAAGGAGTCATGGCCATTTCTGAAAAACAATTGGCTATTCTTGATGGTATCTAAGAGTTGATCCACTTCATTAGGAGGGAGAGGAAGCCCCTCAAAGCTTTTCCAAGCCCAACCAAAATTAGAGTCTTTCTCAATGAAAACTACATAGTCCTTGATGTAGATACCCCAATTTAGTTTAAGCCAACCGCTTGTGGATTGAATAGAAATCAAATTGTCAATGCTTGGGTAGCCACCCCAAGAATCCTCCCAAAATAAACATGAAGAGCCATCATGGACATCCTAAGAGATATAATCTGCCACTAGACGTCTACATTTGAGAATAAAATTCCAAATCCTAGATCCTTTAGGAGGGTTGTTGACTCTCATGAAGTTACTTGAGTCACCATCCGCAATGTATTTTGCATGCATAAGTTTTACCCATCTTGTTGTTGGGTCCTTAGTCATTTTGCACACAAGATTGGCCCCTAAAGCTTGGTTTTGAAGATGCTGGTTATGGATTCCCAATCCATCCAACGTCTTTGGTTTTCAAATTGTATCCCAAGCTATTAGAGCTATTATATGCCTCTCCTCTGAGTTTTTTCAAAATAAATTTCTCATCTTTTGAATTAGGAAAGAGTTCATCCCTGTTGTTAGAGCAAGGTGTGAGAATAGGTAGATAGGGAGTGTTGATATAACCGCCTACAACATAACCAATCTTTCAGCCCATGAAAGCCATTTACCTTTCCATGAATTAGTACTCTACTCCATTCTTAATTTCAAGGGATCCCATAGTTTTGAATTTCTCAAGCCTCTATCAATTAGAATTTCGAGATAGATACGAGGAAGGCTACCTTTCTTGCAATTGAAATTTTTTAAAATTTTGTTTATTGTTAAAGGAGATGTTGAGAAAAAATATATTTCTGATTTTGCTCTATTAATAACCTAACTTGAAGCCTTACCATATGAAGATAGGAGGTTTTGAAAATGAGTTGCTTCTCTTGTTTTGGCTGCCCCCAACAAAAGATTGTCATCAACAAACTACTGATGTGTTGTTGAGAAGTTTCTTGTTATCTTGATGTCTTTTATTAGGTCTATATTATGCATGTCTTTGATAGCCCTACCCAAGGCCTCTGCCATTATGATGAAAAGAAATGGAGACAAGGGGTCTCCTTGTCTTAAACCTTTGGATGATTGGAAGTATCATTCGGGGTTACCATTTATAAGAATAGAGAACTTCGACATTGAAATGCATTCAAAGATCTAGTTAATCCAGCGGTTGTGAAATCCAAAAGCTTGCATTATCTTGCAAAGGAAATGCCAATCAACATTGTCATATGCCTTTGATATCTCCAACTTTATAATCATCCCAACTTTATTAGTATTTTGGAGTGAATGAATAGCTTCTTGAGCAACAATCACACCGTCTAGAATTGATCTTCCTGGAACAAATCTTGTTTGTTCTTCTGAAATAATGTTGTCAATAAGGGGTTTGAGCCTATTAGTGAGCACTTTGGATAGAATTTTGTATATGATGTTGTAGAGAGATATTGGTTTGAAATCCCCCAACCTAACAGCTTTCTCTTTTTTGGGGATGAGAGCAATGAAGGTATTATTGATTTCCTTAAGAATGTTTCCAGATTTCCTTGAATACTCAAGTGCATCCACTAAGTCCGACCCTAATATTTGCCAGCATTTTTTATAAAAACCAGTAGGGAAGCCATCTGCAACAAGGGCTTTATCAGAAGGAAGTTGGCTTAATGTCATTGATACTTCCTCCATTGAGAAGCTTTCATTTAGCCGCAAATTTTGCTCCTTTGAGATGATTTTAGGAATAGCTGAAAGAAGTTTGTATTGCTCCCTTAAATTGGATCCCTCCTCATTATTAAGCAGGTTGGAGAAAAACCGAATGATTTCAAACTGAACAATCTTTGGATCCTCTATGAACTGATTACCTTGGACTTCTATTCCATCAATTTTGTTTTTGTGCTTTCTTTGCTTGGTGACATTGTGAAAGAATTTTGTATTCTTATCCCCAGCTTGCAACCAACCTTCCCTAGACTTTTGTTTCCAAAAAAAATCTTCTTTAGAAAGAATGTCTTCATAATCTGCTAATAATTCATTTTCTTTTAAGAATTCTACTTGGGTCATTCCATCTTTTATGACTTTCTCATTCAGCTCCTCCAATTGAGATTCTATATTATTCTTAAATTCAAAGATGTTTTTAAAGTGCTCAGCATTCCATTCTAACAACTTCCTTTTGATATATTTCAATTTTGAAACAAAACGGTTTAGTTTAGAGCCCTCAAAAATGCCTTCTTTCCACCATTGATCAATGAGAGGCAGGAAATTCGGGTCCTTCATCCACATGTTCTCAAATCTAAAAAGAGGCTTTGAAGAAAAAGAGGAACCTTGGATATTTTAATTGTAAAGGGAAATGGTTTGACCTCGAGCATGGAAGGACTCCGCACTCCAATAGCCAATGTTTATCTTAAGCAACCCTCTCAATTTGAACTATAGATGGCTTCCATATTAAAAGAAGGCCCCCAGACAAAGAAGTCTTCTTTTGATCCAGCATTTCTTGTTAGGGGCCCCAACATTCTAAGTTAGGATTTTCAATTTTTTTCACAAAGGGTTGGACCCTTCCTTACTTTCAAGATTTCAGTTATTTTAATCCTACATTAATCCTATGAATAAAAAGCTTAAATATTAACTTAAAAAATATTCAAATTTGAAAATCAACCATAATTGTCATGGTTTTTAGTTTTCAATCTATTTATTTGTTTTCAAGCATCAAATATTTTCCCACTACATTGATGTAGAGACCAAATCAAAATTATGCACAAATAAAAAATGAGCAAAGCATTATAATAAAATTGATCAATGGCTCTTATTTTTACATGAATCACATGATCAAAAATACCAAAATAATTCCAATATTTAGAAAGACGTAACAAAAGGAATTGCATGGACTATTGTTCTTTTGATGACTCTAATAGTAATATTGCCTACACTGTTATTTGTCGCAGGCGGAAAGGAAAGTCCTCTTCACCCCTCCAAACCCCTCTGTTTCAGGGTGTGTCTTCCCCCTCTTGAGTTGGGTTTCGAGTTGTTGCTGGTTTGGCAGGCTTCTACAATGAACTTCTAGTTTGTTATTTTTGGCCAGTTCAACCTTGTTTTGTTTTGGGTTAATTAATACCATTGTTTTGTTGCCTTTCTTTTGCTGCCTAGGGACTGTTGTACAAAGGGCCAGCACTCTTGTTTTGTTCCTTTCTTTAATCAAAAACAAAAAGAATTGTTCCCTTCTTTTAAATACGTGTCTGAAATCAACTCTTTAACATCTTGGTTTCCATAGCAGATATCAATTTTCTAATTTGATTTACTTATCAACATGACAAGAAAATTGAATTTAATAACACTCCAAGAGGAGACATCTTTGAAAACTTCGATTAAAAAACCTGTTTTGACAATTTTTCACATGGAATAAATTAAATTTCTATGTATATGCACACATGTGCTCACATTGTATTTGAATATTTCAATAACAAATCCAATTTATATCCACAGAAAGTTGGTCTGTCAAACTTTGATCACATATTATAGCACTTTTAATTACACAGTTTACCGGTGATGCCCTGATTTTTTTTTTTTTCAGTACGCCAGGAGTATCCCTGCGACCCAGTCCAGCGACCCAACCTGCCTTACCTTGGGCTTACTTTTATTGCCAAGTTGAGGTCAGGAAGGGGCGAACTGAGACGAGACTAGAGGTGATGCCTTGATTTGCATTTTGAAACCTTACATTTTTTTTTGTTTCAATTTGATTTCTTTCTTTGGCCATAAATGTTCTATTACAAAGTATAGATAAAGCTTAAATGCATCCAATATTTCAAGGATGGGTTAGTCAGTGACGAAATCTTGCATTTGAATGCAATCTGGTAATGCAGACTTGTTGTCACAATTGCTTCTCTACTGATATTCTTTCCTCTTAGCTGCTGCTCTCTTTTGCCTCCTTGCTGCGGTTATCTTTAGCATCTTGTTGGTTATTCTCTATTCTTTGCATCATATGGTGTTTACCGTTTTTGAGTTTTTGAAGGGTGGGTTGAGACTTAATACCTTTAACTCATTTTAGGGTCAGCTGAGAAAATGTTTTAATTTATGAGTGATTATTTCTCGCTTGATCAAAGATTCTTGACTTCCTTGTCTATGTAATGTTTTTGATACCAAAAACCCTGCCCTTCAGCGACCCGAGATTGTTTTCAGGCTACTTAGTTCTATGATAGCTGTTTTGCAGCCAAGTAAAACAAATCAAGGCACATTTCTCAATAAACATTATTTTTTAAAGAAATATTTCTCTCCTGAAAGGAAGTTGTTCAGACTGAATAACCAAAGAAATATCAGGTTGCAGCTACAAAATATTTCCAGTGGTGAGTGCAAAATTCACGTGCAGAAAGGAGAAAAATTAACTAAGAAAATATCTCAAATGGTCTAATTTTTGCTCTGCGACTTCAAATCCCAAAAGCAATTCGCCTAAAGACTTTCTGTTTTGGTGCCCACGATAGATTAAAATCGAAGTATTTCAATCTGTGCATCCTTTAAATGCATAGTTTTAATTGCATCCTTTTAAACCAATTACAACAATAACAAAATCTGTGATGAACACCTCCATAAACTGTATGAATGTGTAAAGCTGCACCATAAATGTTAGTCAAAGTAGCTGTGCTCCGCAACAGTCACTATGTCCTCTGGTTCATTTGCTCAACATCTCTATTAGAAGAGGAGGCCTTTTTCGAAACCTGTCATGATACCTCGTTTTTAAAGGATCTTATGGCTTTTTCATCCAAGCCTCATCTTTGTTTTAGTTTTTGGGGTGTGATTTTATATCCACCAAACTCTTATTATAAATATGTACTATTATTTGCTTTTACATAGAAGGCGGCTGGATACTAAAAACTCCAAATTTCATGTGAGGTGCGCAGAATCTCCTGTCCTTTGTTTATTATAGTAGAGTTTACAAAAAGTGGATGGGCACTAAAAAAAGGTAATGGAGTGCTGGAGGTGCATAAGTTCCACAATCTATTGCATTAATGAACTTAACAAATGAAAGATGAGTGGAGAGAAAATTAGAGAGGCCTTTTTTCGAAACCTGCCATGATAGAGTGTCAAATCCCAAAAGCGATTTGCCTAAAGACTTTCTGTTTTGGTGTCCATGATAGAGTGAAATTGAAGTATTTCAATCTGTGCGTCCTTTATATAGTTTTAAGACTTTATAAGGTGTAATACTAATATTCTTTTAAATACAAACTGTATACAATAAAGAAACTGTGCAACAAGAGTAACCAAGAAATAAGGGAATAATAGTCATAAGATCTTTTGCAACAAAAGAAGATTTATAGAAAACCAGTTACAACAATAACAAAATCTGTGATGAATAGCGGATACCTCTATAAACTGTACGAATCTGTAAAGCTGCACCATAAATGTTAGTCAAAGTAGTCACTATGTCCTCTGGTTCATTTGCCGAACATCTCTATTAGAGAGGCCTTTTTTGAAACCACCTGGCCATGATACCCCATTTCTAAGGGATTTATGGTTTTTTGATCCAAGCCTCATCTTTGTTTTAGTTTTTGGGCTGTGATTTTATAACCACCAAACTTTTAATTATAAAATTGTACTATTATTCTCTTTTGAATGGAAGGAGGTGGGATGCTAAGAACTCCAAATTTCATGTGAGGTGCACGGAATATCCTTAGTCCTTTGTTTATTATAGTAGAGTTCACAAAAAGTGGATGGGCACAAAAAAAAAAGGTAATGGGATTCTGGAGGTGCATAAGATCCACAATCTATTTGATTAATGAACTTAACAAATGAAAGATGAGTGGAATGAAAATTAGAAAGGCCTTTTTTCGAAACCTGCCATGATAGAGTGTCGAATCCCAAAAGCAATTCGCCTAAAGACTTTCTGTTTTGGTGCCCATGATAGATTGAAATCGAAGTATTTCAATCTCTGCATCCTTTAAATACGTAGTTTTAAGACTTTATAAGGTGTAATACTAGTTCTTTTAAATACAAACTGTATACAATAAAGAAACTGTGCAACAAGAGTAACCAAGAAATAAGAGAATATTAGTCATAAGATCTTTTGCAACAAAAGAAGATTTGTAGAAAACCAGTTACAGCAATAACAAAATCTGTGATGAATACCTCCATAAACTGTATGAATGTGTAAAGCTGCACCATAAATGTTAGTCTAAGTAGCTGTGCTCCTCAACAGACTATGTTGTCTGGTTCATTTGCTCAACATCACTGTTGTTATTCCAATATAACTGTCAAGCAGTTGAAAAGGCAATAACAGTAGGGATAAGGTTTGTAATGCACATTCCTGCCTACAAAGGTCATTATGGCAGTTTGCATTTATTTAAATCAAGTGGTTAGTGGAAAACCTGCTGTCGTGTTTTATTCCATAACAAGAGGTCATCGTATTGTGGGAACAGGATCAGCTATGATTTTAATTTATTACAGGAATTTAAGGAGATGTTTTTGTTAACATGAGTGAATGACACCCATAATGTTATTTGTGGTAAATGCCTCTCGGCTTAACAATATCAATGACACCCATAATGTTATTTGTGGTAAATGCCTCTCGGCTTAACAATATCAATGTCAATGTTAAATGAATTAGCTACAACATTATGCAAAATGTTGCCAACTAAAACCTTCCATTGATTAGTGACGTAGATGATATTAAAATTTTCAGCCTTTTGCCTCAATATACCCCACAATTATATCATCAAAATACATATAATTTTATTAGTCTAGGTAGTTAAAAGCATAAAGAGCAGGTACAAAGTAAATCTTCGGGGTGCTATACAATAGAAACATGTGGATTAAAAATAAAAATAAAAAATTAACAGTTGAATATTATGCCTGGGCTTTATCTCCCTCCTGCCCCTTGAAAGCATGGATGATTTTTAAATTAAAACCAACAACAAAGCACAAAAATAAAGCAATAGTCTAAATACTAGTGAACAGTAGAACACTAGAGACACTTCCGGTAAAATGCTGGAAAATGCAGCAGGTAAAACATGATCATTTTTTCAGGCATACTCATTGCCCATTATTGAACAAGAAATAATGGTGTCATTAACTGAGAAACAGCATTCTTACGCACATTCTCTTGGCTTCCAAACTGTAATTCAGCAGTTTGTAGACCCATGCCATTGACAGAGAAACAGCATTTGTAGCAGAGAGGTAAGAAATGTTTTACTCAATTTTCACATAAAATACACATATTCCACGGAGTTTCCTGATGGGGAAACAGGAGGATGTGGGGACAAGTTTCAGGGACGGGGACTGTTGGTATGTGTTTTATCATTTACCGAACATTAAAATAAAATATCCAAGGATACTCTATCCTCTCCTGAACAAAATCACTACCTGTGCCAAGATTGCGAGAAAGACCACAAGGCGACTCTAAGGTCTATATGTGCAAACGGGCGACTTTGTGTTGGATAGCTCCTTGGTTATGTATGCTGAAATACAAGGGTACTTACGCTTGGCTCGTTCAATTCACAATGGAGATTTATCGTTTGAGTTTTGGATCAAGGATTTCAAGAAAACTGAAAAGGAGATGGGGTTTAGAAATTCTAATCCATTCCTAAGAATTCAAGAGACGGTAAAGATCAGGTGAAACTAATAACAACACTTTGTTTCACCACACTTAGGACAACTACACAAAGTATGTGCAATCTTCTAAGGTTGTGCTCAAGATTTTCACATGGACTAACTTCACACATTGAATGAAAATCATCCATTCAAAAAAAGTATTGAGCAAAGTTTCACCAATCTAAACTATCAAATCCTTCATTCATCTAACAACTTGAAATATGATAAGGGATAAGAACCATGCAAACACCAAAATAAGGTAAGTAATCATCATCAATTCGAACTATGTGTTACTTATCTCAACATATTTTGCAACATGCTCCCATGATTTACAAATAAGGGGTGAGCTCAATTTATAGGCTCCCCAATTACAATTCAATGGCTAGGATTGATTTACAAATAACGGTCGAGATTACAAAAATAAAACCCTAATTAGAGTTTGTTACAACTAACTACCCTTCGACCAATGAGAAAATTACATTTGAGGACACTTGTCCTTCTTGCTAAATATAAACCAATAATAAAATAGAAGGTTGTTGCATTGTTGAAACAGGTATCAAATTGTTGAAACTGTTGTTCCTTTAGCCATGGGCAAACTTGTCACATTATTTTATCAGATTGTTGAAATTGTTGTTCCTTTAGCCATGTGCGAACTTGTCACATTATTTTGCCAATTTGATCTAGGTGAACTTCCTATTTCCCAAGCTATTTGCCAATGGTGGCGTGGTGGACTTCATGAGAGTTTGGACATCTTCATGCCTCACCCATAGGTCATCTGGTTTAGGCATCATCACATATTCCATTTATGCCTAGGCAAACTTGGAATATCTTGCCAACTTGTGTTTGATCAATTTACCTTGGGAAATTTCATCTTTTCTTTGGACTTTGGATAGACACATGTTTGGACATCCATCTTAACTTATTTCCATGTGTATTGCTTTTGTTCTTTGTAAGCTTATCTTCATGGGGGATTTGGAGTCTTTTATGCCAAGTCGGACTTGGCCGATGTTTTGCCAACTTAAATTTCCCCTACGTGGACTCTTGACTTCCTTGGATGTGCTTTACCTCTTGTCTTCATGGCAGACCTTGATGTGGACAAGACATGGCGGACTTGGATGTATGTTGGATGTGCTTTAGGAGAGTGGAGTTGGAAGTTAACTATCCATCTTTGTTTGGCTTTTCAATTGTTTTGCTTTGATCTCTTGCAACCTACTTGGGTGGAGTTTACCTTCCATTTGCTATCTTTCATGTGGCTAGGCAGAGTTTATCTCACTTTGAACAAGTTTCATCATAGTTGGGTGGAGTTTGTAGAAGTTTGGACATGCTTTATATGTCATGTCTTGGGCGGACTTGGAAAAGCTTGGACGTGCTTCCAAGTTGATCAAGCCATCTTTGTTTAGGAAGGCAAAGTTTGGGATTGATGTGCCATGCTTTTTAAGTGCCTTGGCAGACTTGGAAGACTATTGGACAAGTCTCTCATGCATGCTTGTCTTGCTTTTCCAAGGGCAGACTTGGACAGCCTTGTGCCAACTTTGTCAGAATGAAGGTAGGAGTTTGATGTTTGCTTGCCAATTTTGTTTGTGGGTGGGCAGGGTTTGGAGAAGTTTGGCAAACCATCCACACCTTGGGCAGACTTTGTCAATGTCCTGCCATGTTCTCCTTTGCTTGAGCAGACTTGGATGTATCCTTGCCAAGGCAGACCATGTTCTCCTTTGCTTGAGCGGACTTGGATGTATCCTTGCCAAGGCAGACCATGTTCTCCTTTGCTTGAGCAGACTTGGATTTGGATGTATCCTTGCCAAGGCAGACCATGTTCTCCTTTGCTTGAGCAGACTTGGATGTATCCTTGCCAAGGCGGACTTGGCATGTGCTTGGCCATGTTTCTCTTTGCTTTGATCGAACCTCTTACTCCATGCCTTCCACTTTGAGCAAATTTTTCATGTGGACAGCCATGTGCCTACTTCCATTGTCACCTTTATATTTGATCAGCCATGTTCATGCCATGTTTATCTGGAACAAAACCCTAATTAGGGTTTTCACCTTGCTTTTTGTACTTGACATAATTTTTCAATTTTGAAGACATGGGCACTGATCATATGACATGGGAAATGATCTTCTAGAACAAACCCCTAATTAGGGTTTTTACCCATCTTTTTACACTTAAGATGGCAAAATTTCTTAATTCTAACGACATGGGTAGTGATGATATGACCTGAGGAACAAAACCCTAATTCTACTTTCAAAAAGGCAAAAAAAAATGAAAAAAGCAAAAAGGAAGACAAAAAAGTTAATTCCCAAGTGTGCTCAAAGTGCCATAAACAAAACTTTCTACATTTAGAAACAAAATAAAAATTCTAAAAATAGAAAGTTCAGACTCTGATCTATACACTTTGACAACGTCCAGACACAGTTCTGAGCATGAATTCTCTACTTGGCTCAAGATGATCTCTCAAAAACTCTAACTCCTGAACTGTGCATGAATTCTCTACTTCGCTCAAGATGATCTCTCAAAAACTCTCCTCATTGCAAAAGACTGGTGATTAGCAGTTGTGATGCCAAGGCAAAGCCCTAAAAGGCAAAAACAAGTGATCCCCATTTGCAATGGGGCGATGTGTGAAAAAGGTCACAAGAAGGACCAAGGGCCTAATTTGGGGACAATGGGGACAATGGGGGGTGGGGAACTGATATACAAATTAAGGTGAATTAAAATCTTCAAGGCAAAATCTGCAATATGACATCTCTGCAAGTGCCCCATGAAAAGCAAACTAGTATTCACAAAGTTGGAAGTTGCAATTAGTATGCAATGGCATGTGCCATATAGCAAGCAACCTGGCGACATCCCTGGCAGAGGTGGCAGGTTGGTGCTATGTGAGGACATTTCCCCCCAAGTCCCCCAAGTCTCGAATATGTCCCCATAGAGAGGGCATGGGGTTTTTTTGGAGGGGAGGCATCCCTGTGGAACACTGAAATTAAAATGTGATCACTTTCCAGAATTTGCTGGGGTTCATTTCACAGGCCCCTGGCCAGACCGGATACACACCAAAACTGAATGCAGGCTACAGGCAAGTTACTAACATCAATATAAACTTGTATCAGTCACCCAGGATTCTGTGTGAATTTCAGATCTGAAACTTCTTTACTATCAATAAAAAATGTCTTGCCAAATAACACTGTTAGTTAAATATGGCACTCAATGTTCAATAGTAATGCTTCATCCAAATGGAGACAATTCCTCAATTTCCAATGATATCATGTCCCATTGTATTTTCTACTCTTTACAACTTATTGTACACTATAATTCTGAAGTTCAAATTTGCATCAACATCAGTTACCAACATAGATAAACCAATGATAGATAAGTAAATCAAATTATATAGGATCCAGCCTAATTTACATAGCATCCCATGATAAAAGAGATAAATTATTGTTCCATCAAATTGATCTAGGAGAACTGGGCATTTCCACAGCCGATATACCAGGTCCTATAGAGTGCTAATGCACTTCTTCAAATGGTGAAAGGGGGCCCAAAAACAACCTCAGGCTGTCACAAGCCTACCAAAGTCGAAAGAAAAATAGTTTTTTCAAATAATAATTATTGATATCGAATAGCTTTTGACATCCTGTAAGGAAGGACAGAAATTGGTGTACTCTCAGTATTTACACAGCCCAAAAACAGACGACCCCTCTATCTACAGATATGAGTAGACAAAATCAGCTTAAAGGAATATAGTAGTTCTTTATCACGATGATTTTTGCTATACCAAGTTTTGTGCATCTTGAAACAACAGAACTGGGATACATGAACATTTGTACCCAAAGCCCAAAAACAGAGGAACCCTCTAACTACAGAGAAAACCAGTCCACCTAAATCAACCATGACAAAAACATGTAAACAAAAACTAACAATAAACAGTCTTTGGCTTCTGTAAATTAGATGAATAGATAACCTAATACAAAACAACCTATCAAACTATCCTCCATAATATAGCAATTGCAGTAAATATTATTCCTGAGAAATCATTTAAAGCAAATATGATCAAGCAGCCTGACCCTTGTATTTATGATAAATTTCTAGTAAAACTACTTTGGCGTGAAAAGAATTTTAAACTTAAGAGCATAACTTTGCACAAAATAAAACAAATAATAGAACCAGGCTGATGTTGCATTAAGAAATCCTATACAAACTATCAGTAAAATAAAATACATTTTGGTCTTACAAAAACATTTTTCAAAGGAAGTCATTACAAAATTCTGTTGACAGTAATCCCATTTAATTGTTTGTTGAGATAATCAAAAAATGACCACTGAGTTCTACAAAAACCTTGCCAGCTGTCTCAACAATGGCACAAAGAAATATAAAAATATAGATCTCAATAAAATTCCCTGATAATAGCCTATCAAGGACCTGCAACCTATCGGTAACGTCGAAGAGAAAGACTGTTGTTCCTCTTCCATGTAGCACGCCTAGAAGGCTGATTCTTGTGGAAGAGGTGTCCTCTTCCTCGGAGACCCCTGTACTTCTTCCCGGCAGATGTTAGTCCTCGAAGTTCCCTGTGCTTGTGAACAGGATTGCATATCCAGTTTATTCTAGGATCATTTCGGATAGCCTTGTGTGCTTCATCAACAAGAATTATTTCAAAATATTTGTAGGTTGAGTCCTGTGTTGCAAAAACATTGTCAAAACTGGGCCATCATCAACACTCCTAGTAACTCACATATTGAAAACAAATACTAAGCATGCCACCAACATCTCTACAGTGATGGATGATCACATGTAACTTTCCAAACACAAGAAAATACCTCCACAGACAGGACAGATTGAACCATGTATCCCAAAATTAATTGTTCATGTGCATGTCATATTATACCTGATTTATCCAGTAAGAGTTCAAAACTCTTAGTCCGCCAAGCTTACGACCAGCTCGCTCCTCTGCCACAGATCTCAAGTTGCGCTGGAATTTGAGCTGTGTAATACCTTGGTTGGTTGGTTTACCATAAACAATACCTTTAGGAACAGGCCTTTTCCTGCCGCCACGTCTGACTCTCACACGGTAAATGACATAACCCTGCACATATTTCCTAGAAGTCAGCCAAGATCTGGTTGTGTATATTGATTAAAAATAAAAGGTATTACATAAATGGAATTCAAAAACCAAAAAAGTAGGACATGTTACACACATCTAGTTCCACTATATTTCATGTTAATTACACAACAGATCACACTTGCTGATTCAAATGCATACACCAAATGCATCAATTTAACTCCACTCTAGACGCAATAACAGAGATGGAAGGCTAGCGTTGGGAATCCAAATCACTTATTTAACACTGATGCTTTGCATTCTAATCCATTGATTAAGTTACCACTTTAAGAGAGTACAGAAATGCTAGCCAGCACCTTTGTCACCAGATCTTATGCCCGTATCACTCTTGTTTGAGTTTTCAAAAAATTCATAACCAAATTCAACATCCTTAGGTTTAGCTTTCATCTACCATACCCTGGTTTACCTGTCGTAGCCTAGATGCTCACCTATTTTGGCTTAGGATTACTAGAGATCACAATCAAGCAACAAAGGCAGCAGCTAGTAGTACTACAAACCCCTTAACAGACAACAAGCCCTAACTATAATCAGGCAGGCCCAGATCATAAGGCACACAAGCTAGCTACTTATACCACCAGCTCAGGCCTTTAGATTGACCTGGATGTCATCTGTGAATAAATGGCCACAAGAAACAAAATAAGGCAAGCAGACTTCAAAATTTGCAACTAAATAAGCACATCAGAGGACTAATCCTTTTTAACTTGTGAACAGCTGGCCATGTGGTTTAGGTTGACAATCCAAAAAAATTTAACAATAATTATTAAGTGAGATATTTTTAAAAATCTTGTCATTAAGATCAAAAGAATGGATACTCATTTTATTATATTAAAATGACCTGAATAAGAGGCGAATATGAAACCATGAAATAATTAATTTGTATTTTTTTCTGAATCTGTATTTTACCAAGTTGTACAGGTCATACCGGAATCAAGTGAAGTTTGAGATACCTATGGAATCAAACAAATTTTGGGTTTGAGCATTAAAATCATGTGGGAAATGGTGCAGGGCAGAGCATACTCAGTCAATTCCACAGTGGATGTGTCAATTCCAAACCAATTCCAATGTTAGTTGAATTTTTCAGGACAATTTTTTAATTTTTTAGTGATGAACAACTCTGCAAAAAACATGGCGAAGCCCACTGAATTGAGAAAACCAAAAAGGCAAAGTACAAGACGCACATGTTATTCATACTTCATAGTGTACAAAGTAGACACGACCTCGTCAAAAAGGGACAAAAGCTTGTTGTAGAAGAAGACGTACACCTTGGCATCAATTCCCAACATTCACTAGAGAGAGGCCACCTCCATTGTTGTGCACCCATAGTCGGTTGCCATGATTCAAACCCTAGATGTACTGGATCACCAGCAAGTTCAGAAAAGTAAAACTCGCATGCATTTGTGGAATGAGAATGAAAACCTACACACACACGTGTATGTATCATCATGTTAATGAAATAGGATATATTCTTCGCCTCAACACAAGACATGGTCAAGCCTTTGCAGGACTAGAGAAGTATGATGGATCTGCATCATTTTATGGTATGATCTCCATACACCTGAAGTCTAGCAGCCATATTAAGTCTTAAGATAAGGAAGTAAATGGATAAATGATCGATAAATATTTCACTGGTTGAGAGATAGGATGAGAAAGGCATTAACGTGAACATCTGGCCCTCACTGTTTATTCTTCCTCTGCAATATTAATAGTTTGTCATGGAGATAGTGTAAGGACACGCCATAGACAGCCATATTAAGATAAGTAGATGGAAAAATGATAAATAAATATTTCATTGGATGAGAGATAGGATGAGAAAGGCATAAACGTGAACAGTTGGCTCTCAATGTTTATTCTTCCTCTGCAATATAAATAGTTTGCCATGGAGGTGGTGTAAGGACACACCATAGACAACTGAAAAAGATCATGTATGTGCATATAGTAGAGATCATGATGAGGAGCGTACGCACCTTGGATTAGATGACTATATTTGTATTTTTTATGTCATCTTATACTACATGATGGATGTTGACTTACATATGAATGCGGTACCCAATGATAAAATATGCATCTTGAAGGAGCATCTTGAAAAAGAAACTTAAATCAGAGAACAAGGTAATGCATTTTGATCATACCATGCTAACAAGCAGCTTGATAGGTGACTTTATAGTGTACAGTCTCCTGATCTAAGGAATTCAATAATCTGTGATTCTAATCTTAAACATTTCAAAGTGGAGGATTCCTGTTCAGAATTTTTCTGATCAGACCATCTATTACTGAACAAACTCAAATAAAATGGTTTGACAGTTTATCAAAACTGCAGCCTAATTTATTTAAGTGAATTTCCAACATATGCAAATATTGAAGGTTTGGTCACTTCAAACCATCATTTGTAAAATTCTTAAAAATCATCCTTTAATTATTTGATTCTCAGACATTCAACTTCTTATTATACTCAATAGTTTCTCAAACCTTGAAAATTTCTTCTCTGTGACTCAACTTCTCACCATTATTGGTAATTTCTAAAACCTAGAAGAACCAAACTTCTTCCTCTGGTTTAATATTGATTTGCAGTGTCTTGTTTATGCATAGTCAGCTGTTACATGAGGCAGCATTTGGTAACAGGCGAGGTGGCATCAGATTTGTTTTTTTAAATCTCAAAGTAAGTGCACACAGACATTTCATCAAAGACTGATAGGGAAATTGCTCTATTCTTCCTTCTCAAAAACTCCCTTTCACTGAGAGCTATGTCATTTGCTCTGCAACAGAGTCATAAAAATATTCAATCTGTAAATCAAAGTCCTCAATTTGAAACAAGACTTCTCAGACATAGATAGCAAATATTGGAAGAATGGTCAAATAGTTGATGGTTGCGTTTCATACTAAATGCATTGTGTAGGTAGGATAGGATATATAATTAAAGAAACGATTCCAAAATTTTGGAAACAGATGGAATATATATGTCCCAATGACTGCCAACTTATAAGGTAAATGAATTCATGTAAACTTACCTGCTTGGCCTTGTAGCCAAGACGTTGGGCCTTAAATCTAGTATATCACATGAAAAATGAGTTTCCCTATAAAATTGATGATTTAAATATTACATCTTATGATTGGTGATTTAAATATTACATCTTATGCTTGATAGATATAGGCCGTTAAACACATGCAGACTAAAAATTTATTGACAGCTTTATTATGTAGTCTTTCATGTTACTCAACTACTACTTCTGACTACATCTTATGTTCTAACTAATAGAAGTCATATGGTGGTTATAATCATATTCACATAGAAATGATATTCTTATACATTGTTAAACTTATAAGGTAAATGAATTCATGTAAACTTACCTGTTTGGCCTTGTAGCCAAGACGTCGGGCCTTATCAGGCCTTGTGGGCCTGTTCGCCCTCACTATGCCAGGAAGTTGTCGATATTCCCAGCACCTCACCCTCTGCAAGAACCTCATCACATCCGATTGCTTCTTCTTCCATAGCTCCTCAACGTACTTATAAGCCCCTACGCACACACCGCCATACATTTTCATTACTCAGTAAAGAGTAAAATACTTCAGACATTCTCGGAGCTAGAAAATAAAGAAACCAAAAAATATAACATGTAATGAAAAAAGAAGATAAAATAGATAGAAAACAAAAACTCGATTTTGCAGAACCCACAATCAAAAGAACAAAAAGAACAAATAAATCATCCCATCAAAGTCATTATGGCAGCGTTTTGACCAAAATAACTCCATCGTTACAGAATAGACAATCCAAACGCATAAAAAGATCTATGTCCACCAAATAGAATGATATGTTTCTAATAAACTGAATACTCAATAAGCCACTACAGATCACCAAAATCCCTTTTACAGCTTTCATCATGCATTCTACAAACTTAAGACTTCCTTCCAGAAGATGAAACGCTCATTATAACAGAATCCAAAATCAAATGAATCGGGAAAACGAGATTGCATGAACAAACCTAAGGCTTTGGTAAACCTAGCATTGTGGCAACGTCTTGTGGAACGGATACAATTAGACTCCAATACATTTCCACACAACAAGATGTAAAATAAGCAAATTAAAAAATTATTTTCAAAACATTTTCTTTCTTTTTTAATATATGTAGATCCATTACATGACCTCCGAATTTGCTCACACATTTACAAAATCCATTACATTTACGGCTAAACGAACCACAAACCTGAAAGTGCCTTATAAAACTGCAGAAACTTGAAAATGTCTCATAAAACTACAGCATAAAATGAGCAACGGGAGAAAACCTAGTCCGAATACAGCAAAGATTAATCCAATGACAACTTACCCATCTCCCCTCCTCTCCGCCTGTAATTTGTCAACTTCGTATCACAAAGAACGTTTGGTTGAATGGAAGAACATTTATTTCTAGGGTTTACCCGAAACCCTAAATGTCATTGAGTGCCATCGCTATAAGTCATTCACATGTGCTATCGCGATAACTTTTTAAGAGGATGATGTTGTATTACCATTCTATAAACTAATAATTGCACCTTATGGTTTCATGGGCACTTGCAAAGATGTATTAACGATATTTTTATTGTAAATAAAATTAGCAATTGCACCTTGGTGTGCAATGGGTACATCAAAGAGGTGTGGAATGTCAATTGTTTTGAGAAAATTTTGGTCTATTATTGTATACATATGTGAAGTACATGAGGTCATTGATAGGTCATTTTATCAAAACCTTTGAAATAGGAAGATAATTAAGCTCCATTACCAATAGGATCATGTTAGGGAGAGATAGGGATAGAAAGGAGAAATAGAGAGGGAAGAGTGAGAGAGAGGGGTGAGAAGATATAGATAGAGAGGAAGATGAGTATAGATAGAAGAAAATAGATAGAGAAATAAGGAGATAGAGGTGGAGAAAGATGTGAATAAAAATAGATAGGGAGGAGTAAGACAAAGATCCAAAGAGAAATATAGACAGAGATATAGAGTAGGAGAGAGGGAGGGAGAGAATTGAATGAGAGAGAGAGAGAGAGAGAGAGAGAGAGAGAGAGAGAGAGAGAATTAATATGGATAGAGGGAGATTTATAGTGATAGGGAGAGAGATCTAAGGACACACACACAACACTTGGGAAAGATAAAGGGGTATGAAAGAGGGATAAATATATAGAGGGAGATATGGAAGGAGAGAAAGAGGGAGAGGGATAAATAAAGATTAAAAAAAAAAAAAAAGGGGGAGGCAATGAGAGAGGGGATATAAAGAGGTAAAAAGATAAAGATATAAAAAGTAATATATACAAAGGTAGAGAAAGGGATATATAGAGGGGGAAAGAGTGAAAGATGATGTGGGTGATATAAACAAGTAATAAAGAGATAGAGGGGGGGGGGGGGGGGGGGGGGGGTAATGCAAAAACTTTTATAGTTCGTTACAGTAGTTACAGAAACTTAATAGAAATAAACAAAATATCATGCATACCATAACACAGCAACACAGTGATCAACGTGGGGAAAACCTTTTCGAGAGAAAAACCCCACACTCTGAAAGTAGCTCAATATATTATTAAGCAATCAATAACAGATTACAATATACTTGCAGAGAAAGCTCTTCACAGGCGTACCACTAATCACAGACTTAGAGGTAACTCAATAGCCATAAGACTCTTACAGACAACCTCTATCTCACGCACCTAATATATAGGAGATACAATACAAGAAATTGTCAAACAATATTACAAAACCATGGGCTAAAACCACCCAATAAAGTAGAACCAACCTTATCTCCATTCTAGATGTCCTATGACATGTCAAAACACACATCAACACGTGTTTCTCCCTTTTTACAGCTCATTTTATGTGTCTGATGCAATTTATATTTCCTATTTCAGGAGTCCAAACTTTTGGAGGCCATAACTTGTGAACTGTGTGTTTGATTGACGAATCGTTTGAAGCGTTGGAAAGCTTGTGAAGTGCTCTATCACTTTGTAAATTTCTATGCCATTTACGCCCACTTTTTAGGATGTTTTGGAGCCTCTAAAGTCCTTGAAATTAATTTTAAACCTTTCATCGCAGCCTCCAAAAATGAAAACTTTAATATCTTCAAAACTAGCTATGATCTTGCGATGAAAAATTTACTAGCATGCTCATCTAGCCAACCAGAAGCATCGGGGAGAATTTTGCACCATTTCATGTTCAAACAAAAACTTACTATTAATAGTAACCTCATGTAAATGCAAGGTTGAGACACCATTTTCCCAACATTCTCCCACTTGTCGAACACCTTGCAAGAGCAAAGGGAGTATCAACATAATAATTTAATTGTTGGGGGTCACGAGGCCCATAAACTCTGAAAACCATTTGAACTTCTCTATGCTCACAATCTTAGTTAAAGAATTTGCAACATTCATCAAAGTCTCTACCTTAACCAGCTTCACCTCGCCATCTTCAACCATATCTCTGACAAAATGATATTGAACATTAATGTGTTTGGTTCGAGCATGAAATGTCAAGTTCTTAGCTAGGCAGATCGCACTCTAACTGTCACAATAAACTATTACAACACCTTGTTTTATTCCAATATCTGAACATAATCTTTTAAGCCAAATGGATTCTTTACAAGTATGAATAGTTGCCATATAATCTACTTCTGTAGTGGACAAAGCAACCACAGCTTGTCGTTTACTCATCCAACTAATTGCACCACCAAATAAAGTAAACACATAAGCACTGGTAGATCTTTTGCACTATTAATATCACCTGCCCAGTCTGAATCCACATAACCATGAATATCTAGAGAAATCATGTCTCCAACCAAATTACCTTGATAACACAAAGAATACTCTGAGGTACCCTTCAAATATCTGAAGACTCTTTTGACTGCATCCCAATGAACTCTACTAGGATTAGACATATATCTGGAAAGAACTCCCACTGTTTGGGCAATATCTAGTCTAGTACAGACCATAGCATACATCAAACTGCTGAATATCTGGGCAATTTAGAGGGGGTTGAATCAATTGACAATCAAAAATTCTTTTAGACTTAAATAATAGATCTGGAACAATTAGCAGAATTGATAAAACGTGAAAGTATATACAAAAAACAGATCAGACACAAGAAACACTAGAATTTACATGGAAAACCCAGGAAGGGAAAAACCACAAAGAATGCTAATTCTCAATATATAAACACCAGTTAAGGTGATTTTTACAAAGGATGTCTCACTGCAGATGGGATCACTGCCCAAAAGGGCTCACTATCGGAGGGCTCACTACCTAGAAAGACTCACTACCAAAGAAGAAAGAAGCATAAATAGAATTCACCACTGAAACACAATCTGCACTACCGGAACTACTTTCAGTAACAATCTGCAACATTATACTCACACAACAACTAGATTCTTTCAATCTCACATGTCTTCAACACAAAAGCCACGCTTCAACAACATCAAATCATACACCTACATTTATTGTCTCTAGAAAAACATGATCCTCAATGTCGACTGAGACAAAGATCTAAAATAGGTCTCCACTAATCGTTCTGGTGGTGGGAAGAAATGAGAAGTAGACCTTAGACCTTATTATATTGTTCCTCATCAAACATGTTAACATGTTACATATATCACCAAAGTCAAACCCCAAACATTATATGCATGCTATATAATTGCCATTACACAACTTCAATGTCTGGTACAAAAAACCTCTAGCTCTGAACCAATCCAGACCCAAAAGTAGCACTGTAACATTTTTCAAAAAGTCAGAACATCCAGCAAATCCGGAAAACCTTCAAATGCTCAACACACCTTATCCAAATACTTCCTACACAACATACCACATTGGGACCACAACATTTAACATCAATGACAACACCTAACATAATGCTAACACAAACTTCCAACTGCACTCTAGTAAGGCACTCTGCTCATGTCTTACATTTGTGATGGAGATGTAGGACAATCCAAAACAAATAATTTTGTTCCAACTAAGAAGAGAACACATAATGGTTTACAATATTGCATGTTGAACCTCTGTAATACTAAATTCACATACTTACTCTGGCCTAGCCATAGCTTTCTATTCACTTTATCTCTTCTAATTTCCATCCCAAGAATGTGTTTCGCTGCACCGAGATCTTTCATTTCAAATTTAGCAGCAAGTTAAGACTTTAGTTTTGAAATCATGCCATTCCCTTTACCAATGAATAACATATCATCAACATATAATGCAATGTACAGGAAATGATCACCATCGGATTTATAATAAACACAGTGATTTGATTTAGAACGCTCAAATCCCAAACTCAACACATATGTATCAAATTTTTAGTACCACATCTTAGGACTCTGTTTGAGGCCATACAAAATTTCTTCAATTTACAGACCAAATTACTTTTACCTTTCACCACATAGTGCTCTGATTGTGTCGTATAGATATCCTCATACAAATCACCATGAAGAAAAGCAGTTTTCACATCCATTCGCTCAACCTCTAAATCATAACTAGCATCAATAGAAAGCATAAATCTAATAGATGCCATTTTTACAACAGGATAAAATATCTCACCATAATCAACACCCTCAACTTGAGAGTAGCCTTTTGCAACCAACCTTTCTTGATACTTCTCAATGCTTCCATCTGAACCAATATTTTTCTTGAACACTCATTTGCAACCAACAAGCTTCTGTCCTTCGAACAATGGTACAAGATCCCATGTATCATTCTTTTTCAATGATGTCATTTCTTCTTCCATAACAATCTCCCAGGATTCTGCATCGTTCATACCTAATGCCTCTTCTATAGATCTAGGTTCATCCACATTAGTATTCAAAGCAAAAATACATCTCCAAACATCAGGTGAATGCCTTTCAGGTGGTTGTCTATGTCTTGTAGACCTTTCAACAAGTCGAGTTGGAGGTTCTTCCTCTTCTTCTAAAGATTCAGAGCTAGATGAGCTCTCCTCAACTTCTTGCCTATCAAGTGGTCTTGATTCATCTCTTTCAAGCATAGAAGGGAATTGAATCACATCTTCTCATTTAGTCTATTTTGGCTGCAATGTAACAAAAGGAGACTTAATTTCTCTAAAATAACACTTCTACTATGAATTAATTTTGTGCAACAGGGTCCCAAAGCTTGTTACCTTTCACACCATAACTGTAACCGATGAAGATACATTTCACTGCCCTATTCTCCAACTTTGTTTGCTTCTCCTTTGGCACATGTGCATATGCCTTGCGACCAAAAACTCTAATATGTCTCAATGAAGGCTTGTGACCTAACCATGCTTCCATAGGCATTTTATCAACAAGAGCTGATGTAGGAGACCTATTAATCAGGTAGCAAGTAGTGGCAACAACTCAAACCCAAAACTTTTGTTCTAAACAAGCACCACTTAGCATACTCCTAGCCTTCTCCACCAGTGTCTTGTTCATTCTTTTTGCAACTTCATTATGTTGTGGAGAATATGGAGTTGTCTTTTGTTTGTTAATGCCATAGTCTTTATAGAATCTATCAAAATCATTAGAGCAAAATTCACTACCATTGTCAGTCCTCAAACATTTAATTTTCTTTCTAGTCTGTAACTCAACCATTGCTTTAAATTATTTAAAATGACTGAAACCTTTAGGTTTACTCTTTAGAATGTATACCCATGTCCTTCTACTAAAATTATCAATAAATGAAACATAATATGTGGATTTTCCAATCGAAGGAACATCTACATGACCAAACACATTAGAATGAATAAGATCCAAAACATCACAAGTTTTATGAGAGCTCAAGTAAAACTAAATGTGGTTTTATTTTCCATAAATGCAATGCTCACATAAATCAAAGTCAAGGTTACAATCATTCAAACCTTCAACAAGGTTTTTAATTTTTCAAGGTCCTCAGACCCTTTTCTCCAAGGTGGCCAAGCCTCTAGTGCCATTACATAGTCTTCTTTGCAAGTAACTTTGCTTTAGAAGAAAGAGCACCCTTAGGTACCCAAAATCCATGTCCATCCGCTGAAGTTGAAACCCTCAAATCTCCTGATGAAGTATCCACAGATTTACTTTTTTACAAAAGTGTTATTACACTCAACAATGTATGCCTCTAGCTTATACAAAGTGTCGAACCTGACACCTCTAGTAATCATCATAACACCCTTAATCATCTTACATCTTGCATCAGAAAAGACTACTTGCACACCTGCATCTATCAGTTTGCTCACAGATAATAAATTTTGTTTTAATCCAGGGATATGCAACACACCGCTGATCCTTTTTATTCTACCATCAGGAAGCTTGATCCTAACTTTACCCCGACCAACAATGTCTAAATGTGAATCATCACCCAAGTACACCTTTCCTCTATTAAATTATTCATATTAAAAAAACTAATCTTTATTGGAATTCATATGAAAATATGCACCTGAGTCAATTAACCATGCATCATTACCTGCATGGGTAGCCAAAGTTGCAATGAATGCATCACCATCTTCCTTCTCAGACTTAGAATCATAATCAAATTTCTTATTTTTCTTCTTCTTTTCTTCTTTGCAGTCCTTACGGATGTGATGTGAATTACTACAATCCCAGCAAATGACTTTGGATTTTCTAGGAGATTTCGATCTCCCTTTGGATTTGTGCTTATTGCGCTTCTCATTCTTCTTGCCTTTTCCCTTAAGTCTTCCACAAACAGTTAGGGCTTCCTTCGAACTAATGGATACCTTCCTCCACATCTCTTCACCAAGTAGGGCACCCACCACATCTTCAAACTTCAAAACAACAGAAGTACTATCAATAGCCATAACAAGAGAATTCCACGAATCAGGTAAAGAACAAAGCAAGATCCAACATTTCTCCTCTTCATCCATCTTAACACCAACAAATGCCAATTGAGCCACCAACATATTAAATGCTTCTGAGTGGTCTGTAATCCGTCCACCCTCTTCCATTCTCAAGGAATACAATTTATTCCTCAAAACAATCTAATTCGATAAATATTTCACTTGAAACATTTCACCAAGCTTAGTCCATAGCTTCTGTGCAGAATTCTCTTCGTGGACATTGATCAGAATAGAGTTTGTCAGGCACAATCTAATTAGACCCTTGGCTTTATGGTCCATAACATCATATTGAGAAACCACAGTAGGATCTAAGGGTATTGAGACATTCGTATCAACAACATCCCACAGATCTTGATCTATTAGTAGATCTTGATCTATTAGTAGATCTTGATCTATTAGTAGATCTTCCACATCTCAAAACTACTACCATTAAATTTATCCGCCTCTATTCTCCCTAATGAACTTGCCATCTGAAAATTCCTACAACAAGATCTAAAAGTATCTTCTGCACAAACTCCCACTCAAATCTGGATTAGTTCAAAAAACCCAACAACCCACAACTGAAACCAAAGGTGATCAGGCTCAGATACCACTTGTAAGGAAGTTAAGTAGCAGAACAACTTCCTACACTAACCTTGAGAGGAGGGTAATGCAAAAACTTTTACAAATTGTAACAATAGTTACAAAAACTTAACAAAAATAAACAAAATATCATGCATACCACAACACAACAACATAGTGATTTATGTGGGGAAAACCTTTTCGGGAGAAAAACCCCACACTCCAAAAGCAGCTCAATATATTATTCAACAATAAATAACATATTACAGTATACTTGCAGAGCAAGCTCTTCATATGACTACCACTAATCAAAGACTCGAAGGTAACTCAATAGTCATAAGACTCTTACACACAACCTCTATCTCACACACCTCATATATAGAAGATACAATACAAGAAACCATCAAACAGTATTACAAAACCATGGGCTAAAACCACCCAATAAAGTAGAGAGAATCGTACCTCCATTTTGGATACCCCATGACGTGTCAAAACACACATCAACATGTATTCCTCCCTTTTATAACTCATTTATGTGTCTGATGCAATTCATATTTCTTATTTTAGGAGTCCAAACTTTCGAAGGCCATAACTTGTGAACTGTGTGTCTGATTGACAAATTGTTTGAAGCGTCGGAAAGCTCACAAAGTGCTATATCACCTCGTAAACTACTACTTCGCTTACACCCACTTTTCAATCCATATTGCTAGTGAGTTTGTGTCACAATCCTGAATTTCAATTTAACTTAATATTCTAGACATATTGAGACATAATAAAAATGGTAATTAATATGTGGACTATTGACTTTATACTTATTCTAAATTTAGGTTATGGATCAATTAATCATTATGCTTACTTAGAAATGCATAATTTGACGATGAATATTGATTTTTTATAGAAGCATGTTGATATAAAAGTGAGTTTTTTTATTTGATGATAGGTGTGAAGATGAGAATATGGTTCAAGTAGAGGCTACCTAGCCATCTAAAAGTGGATAGTGTGATGGAATTACATACATGCGTGTAGTTGGTATAAATGCATGTGTGATTTCAATTGATGGCTAACCTGATTTATGAGTTAATTGTGAATTACATTTTCCTATTTATGGATGTTGCTAGAATAAGAAAAATGAATGATTATTAGATTGATTTGGAATTAATATCATAAAGTGAAACTGCATGATTTGATGATTTATTTGGTAGATGTAACAAATTAAAAATATTTTCTTATTTAAATTCTTTATGAGTATTTCATTTGATCTTAGTTCATCTGACAAACTATCTATTTATACGATATAATTGAAATAAATAAAAGAAAAATATATGTAATTGTGAATTGCATTTAAATGAGAACTTATTTCATTATTATTGAAATGGATGAAGCATGTGATATGTATTAAAATCAATTAATTATAGGTATGAGTGTCACCTTTATTTCTAGTGAATATGTCAGTGTAGTCTTCAACAAAGTCATGCTCTCACCATGCCATCTTCGCATGTCAACATTTAAGGTTGTTTCAGACATTTATATTTTTTTCATCCACAAAATGAATGCCTAATCTTGTATTCAAGAGGTTTTCATCTATTTATGCAACAAAATTTTGTCAAATTGTGAGGGTACAGTTTCACTAGTATATGTTTTTATTTGTGGTTAATAGTGCAACTAAGGAGGTTTCTCATCTTGTTGCACCGTAGCTATAGAGTGAAGTAAGTCCCTTGTGTTGCTATTACCCTTTGGGATCACTTTTCTTATCTATCCTACAACATGTAATCTTTTCATTCCTCTAAATACATTGCATGATATAATGACTTTCCTGACAATATAATTCTCTAGGATGCCCTATACTAGCACAAATATTGACCTTACTCTTTGGTGTTGGGCGACCTATTAGCTTTCACTGAATTCCTCTTTAATAGTCCTGTGCAAGATAGAAATATTTGAAACAAGTAGTTTTAAGGCAGTGTTAAATATAAATAAATATATAAGATGAAGATTCTACTTCTTGTGAGAGGTGTAGACACTTAAAAATAAATTTTTTTAATTATTTTTAATTCCTCACATAATTAATTAATTAATTATGTTAATTCAAATTCTCCTCAATATTAATTAAATATAATTAATATTGTCACTATGGTATGTGACTGATTTATTTAATAAATCAATCCCTTTCTTTATTCTTCTAAAAGATTAAATCCTCACAAATCTTCCTCTTGGCTAATTAATTTCAATTAATTAGTTAACCTACATAATTCCTACAAATCATCTTCTTAATTCATCATTAACCTAATAAATTCTTCTAGAAACTCCCTAAACTCACTTAACCTTATTCTTCTAATTTTTAATTCCCTCCACTCATTCTCTCTCCTAGTCAAATCCTCCTACAAATCCCAATCCCACCTAACACTTCCTCTAATCCCCTTCCTAATGAGTTGCTAGTGACTAATCATCATGATTAGTCACAAAGTCAACCCCTTGTCCCTTCCATCCAACCACTAGCTTTAAATGCTCTTTACCTAGGTGAATGTGAGATTTTCAAAATCTCACATTCCTCTAAGCATCCCCTGTCCCAAGGAATTTTTAATTCCTTCTTATTCCTCCAATCCCTATGCTTATCCCTTTTTGGAGAATTTTTAATTCCTTCTCTCCATTCTCCAAGGAATGTCACATCCCTTGCTCTTCTCAAGGCGCATTGGGAAGTCTTCCTAATGCACCTTGTTCTTCCCAAGGTACCTTGGGAGTCTTCCCAATGCACCTTGTTGAGTGTGGAGACAAGAAATGCCTTTAAGGCATATCTCTTGGTCTCCACACCCTCTCTTGGGCCTTGTGTGAGCTCACAAGCGATCCTAGCCCTTCATCTTGAATCCATCCTAGCCATCCATTCTTCCTCTCTTCTTCCTATAAATTGAGGACTCCATCCCTTCATTCATCACCTCCAAGTTTTAACAATCTTATGCTACCCATTTGAGTTCAAAAAAGTCATCAAAGCATCCAAACTATAGCCAAATCCATACTCATCCATCGCTTAGTCATTTATCCATCCATCTCATCCTCCCATCAATCATATTGTGCACATTTGGAGAGCCATCCACATCAAGCAAGCAAGAGGAGCCCATCCAATCAAATTGAAGAGAGAGGCGCTATTCAACTTCACCAAAGGCTCAATCCAAGGGAGAGGTAAAGGTTTGCAAGGTATATGCATCTTATTCATGTCTTTATGTGGTTTTTATGCATGTTTCATGTTTTAACATCTTTTAATGTTTTATTTGTGCACTAACCACTTGAATTCACCTTGCTAATCATTTTCTCCTCTTCATTTTGGCACGTCCGATGGGACCCATGTCCCTAAAGACTAACGTTCGTTGTGAGTTTTTGTGAGTTGTAAGACGCAGGATTCAGAATAGCGCAAGCGACTGCACACCAGCGCGAGCGTCACGGCTTCAACGCGACAGAAAAAAACCTACTTCAGCGCGGGCGCAAGCGCATCAGCACGACTGAAGGCGAATCAACACGGCCGCTGGCATATCCTGAATTTATTTTTGCTTAACATGTTTTGAAAATTTGTTATCTCTGTTTGTTCGCCACGTGCACATGCGTTTTAGCGCGAGCGCAGGCGTTTTAGCGCTTCAGATTTAGATTACCGCGAACGTTTTTATGTCATTCTCTCCTTGTTTATTTACATTTAATTTTGAAAAATTTAACTCCTCCTGATCTCTGTTTTGCAGTCTGCGCGACCGCAGGCGTTTCAGCGCTACCGAAGGTGTTTCGCTGCGAGCGTTTCCAAACAACACGACAGACATGTATAAAAATCCTTTCTGGTTTTGTGGGTTCTGGCTTTTTTTTTTACTGCTTTATTTAGTTCAGCGCATACGCAGGCATTTCAACGAGGATGACTGCACTTCAACGGGTGTGCTGTATGTGCAGTGCAGTTAGGACTAATTTTCAATTTTTTAGTTTTTGCAGTTAATCCGACCGTCCAAGACTCAAAAAAAAAAAAAAAAACTACTAATCTCATCGTTTTGCAGGTTGCCTAAGCAAATTCAACCAAACATTGTGTATTTATTTAATTTAGGCACCTAGATGTTAATTAAAATGGAATGAACTTTTGTCTTGCGTGTCTTTTAAGAAAAGCGTAAAGGTAGGAGAGTATGCTCTCGTCTTGCCAGACGATCAGAAATCCAGACCCTCCAACCTTTTCTTGTTTGATTGTGTGTTTACCTCTAGCGGGTCTGCCCTCCCAACTTGCTCTTTGAGAAGGTAAGAGGGGAACGACCCAAGTGAGTACACCCGGACATGGGGTTCCTAACTCACTATAATAAATAGGCCATTGACTACAAAAGGGTTAATGGTTGGGGCTATATGAGAGTTCACTCTCACATTGGGTGTTTAGTAGGATCCTAGAGATCTCAATCACGCTTGCGTGACTACTAAGTTCTTGGTGCTTCGTTGGGCTATAGGCCTCAATTGCGCTTGCGCAACTTCAAAGGGTAGCTCCTCACGGGAAGACTTACTAAACACCTTGTTCATAGTGGCCAAAAACCTTCTAGTCATTGGTGCAGGAGGTTGGACCTCCGAAGTCGCCCATATTTTTATGACCCTTAATAGAGACACAAAGTTCGCCATGAGGAGATTTCATGGGAATTGATGCTTGGCTGCCCCAAGAAGTGAGTGTTGTGGAGGGGAGCCAGTGGGGTCAAGCATCTAAGTGTCTGCTCTGGGTAAGCGTAGTTGGGAAACCAATTGGGATCCAATGACTATTGTCCTTGCCAGCCTTAAGAATGTTGTATACGAGCATGAGTGTCTTTGAGACAATATGCATTTGATCATTGTGTTTGCTTTGTTTGATACATACTTGCCAAGAGTAGACTAAAAATACATCACTATCCCCAAGCACTTTGCAAAACACTTGTCAAGACACAAACAATTGTCCAAGTCATTACCACCACAAAGTCCAAAATTGCATTGAAACTCCGTCTGCCACATGTTTCATAAGCCTAAAAGAGAAGCTAAGAGTCCATCCTCTCCATCAACATTCAAGCTTGCCCTTTAAAGCACCAACTATCGTCCAAATCAGGGTGGTCGTATCCCTTCATACAAATTGCCATTTGAATCAATCCTCCATTGAGTCATGTTCATGTCAAGAACAACCTAGTCATCAATTTTCTTCTAAGTCATCACTATCACACCTCCTCAATCAATCATCCTCAAATTTCCCAAGGACTTAGCACATCAAATCAATCTCCCTCCACTATTCGATCAACTATCAAAATCAAAATTCGATCATCCTCTAATCCAATTTAACCACATGCTAAGGTTACGTGCCTTGTAAAGTTTCATTTAGACCTCGTTCTTAACCAATTGGCTCTTGTGCTTGAAGGAGAATCCTCTCCAAGTACCCTTTGCCTGATCCCTTTTGAGTCAACCAAGACTCCTAACTCACGTCTTTACTTTGCTTAGGGTCATTAATCAACCATTGATATAAGAGAGGCTTTTAATCATCAATCCAAGGTCTAAATTTTACCCAACTTGGTCATCAACAAAATCCCTTGTCATAAAAGACAAAATCCAAATTCCACAACTATCTTGCTAAGTCCTTGATCACAAAATTTCCCCCTCCAAACTTTTCTAAGGTTGTTCATGTATGGTCACAACTCGATCCCAAAAGAGAAAGATGGTTGAACAACAATATGGCATGCCGGACATTAGTGTCCTATATGAGGACCCCACGCAAGATCCTACACAAGGTGGGCAACCTAGCGATCAAGAGCAAAGCCAAAATCTTAACATGGTTAGCCAAGATGAGCTCTCTCCGGAAATACAAACTTTTCTAGTAGATTGTTATAACCAAGAGATGATGGAAAAGTTTATTCAACATAATCCTACTGCACTTCTAAGAACTCTCCTTGAAAATGGAGTTCAACTTCCGCCTAAATTTAATAGCTCCACTCTCACCCAACAACCATAAGGAGACCTTGTTCCCTCACAAAGTGTTGCACCTATTATCCAAACTCAATCAATTGCAGCTCCATCAATCATCCAAGCTCAATCAATGCCATCCACGACACCTCCCACCGTGGTCCCCATCCCACCTTATTCCTCCTTACCATCTATACCACTATCAAATCCAATCTCATCTATTCTCCAACATGCTTCTGTACCACCTCCTTCCGTTCAACCGCATATTTCTATTCCACAAACTTCCATTCCTACCAACAATGTTGCAAATTTTATCCAGGCCGTACTCAATCCTGTCACAACAATTCATGGATCACAACCATCTATCACACGAATCCCTGCGGCATCGGTCCTCACATCTCATGTTCCCGCCTCTTCCTCGTATCAATATATTGGTGGTGGTGCGCCTTCTTTGGCTCATCCAATTCTTGGGACAAATACAATTCATCATTATCAAAGTCCACAATAAGACCTCATCAAAGAGATTCAAGACATGAAGAATATCATTAAGGACATGAAAGAAAGGACTAATAAAAGAAAAACTTACTCGTTCGAAGAGTTTTGCCATTGTCCTTATGACCCATCTATATCAGTTGCACCCTACCCTTCGGGATTTGAGATCCCCAAATTGACCAAGTATGAAGGCAAAGGAGACCCCCGCGATCATGTCCAAGAATTCCACATCCCATGCCAAGAAGTCTCCTATAGTGACCTTTATCTTCGTAGACTCTTTCCCAAGAGTCTCACGGGAGACGCCCTAGCATGGTTCTCATCTCTACCACGAGGTTCCATTGTCTCCTTTCTAGACTTGGCAGAAAAAATTGTGGCCCACTATGCTTACAACATGGTTAATGATGTTTCTATGATGGACCTATGCAATACAAAACAAAGGCCCGGAGAAACCTTCACCAATTTCCTACAAAGATGGCGACATCTTATCAAGAAATTCCAGTGGGACATGCCAGAACAACATCAAATTAAGCTATTTCAAAAGAACTTGGTGCCTGAACTTTTGAGACCCTTAATATCTCAATGTATCAAATCCTTCCAAAAATTAACCGATAAGGGTCTCACCCTCAAACGTGTCTTGTTGGAGGAAGGGACCTTGAAACATTACCAGAAGTCGACACAAATTTCTTCCTCTCATCATAGCAACAAGCCAAAATTCTAGTCTAAAAACAAAAAGGTGGTCAATGATGGTGTAACCGATGCAAAGCGGGTCCAAACCGTGACCGCTCCCCCAAAATCCACCACCAATAATCATCAATTCAATCAAAATCAATCTCAAAAACCTCATAACAAAGTCTCAATCCAGGGACAACCACCTCGATCAAATAATAGGACTCCAAGAGACTTCACTCCTCTGGTTGAGCTTATTGAAATGGTGCTTCAAAAACTTGTTCAAGCAGGTGTAGTGGTTTTTCCAATCACTCGCCCATTTGACCCCAATCAACCTAAACCAAGATGGTATAATGAAAATGAGTATTGTGAATACCATCGTATCAAGGGACATTATACACGAAAGTGTATGAAGCTCAAAATCTACATATAAGATCTCATTGATAGGGGTGAGATTGAAGTAGCAAACGCGAAACCTGGTAATAACAATGACAAACTTAAAATCTACCAGGAACCATTCTCGAAGCATGATAAAGGAAAAGGCTCATCATCTAACGCAATGGGTTATGACTACGCTAATCACATAACCAGCTTTGATTTTTTAGTAGGTTGCATTGAACCCGCATACACTCATGTCAATGTCATAACCATCCAAGGAGTTAATCCTCCTTCTTCCCAAAGCAGACCAAACACTACTAGGATAGTCATTCAAGGCGCCACGCCTTCCACCTCCCATTTCCAGAATGACTGCAATGTAACTACACACCGAGGTAAGGTCGTCGTCCAAGGAATCCCTCCCCCACCAAACCCCCCGCCCATGTCTTCCACCCACCGATATGACCTCCTGGACCAACTTGGAAAGACCCCTGCACAGAATTCCATTCTAGAACTTCTCAAGACTTCCCCTGTGCATAAGGAAATTTTGGAACAAGCCCTTCTTGAATCACGCGTTCCTGATAACATCAACGCCACCCAATTCCAAGCCATCATTGGAAACCTTGTTGCCCAACAACACCTTGTATTTACCTCCAAAGATGCTCCTGTAGATGAAAACCATAACAAACCTTTGCACATTGAAGCTCTTATCCACAAGCATAAGGTCAAACATATCCTGATAGACGTGGATCCGGGCTTAATCTGTGTACATACAAATTAATAAAACAATTGGGACTTTTTGAGGATCTGGTAGACACATCAAGAAGGATCACAACAAAGGCATATGATGATGCGAAAAGAATTTCAAAGGGCATGATCACCTTACCTCTTCAAGTGGGCCCCATTACAATTGAAACCCCTTGCCAAGTACTAGATCTTGATCTCCCCTACAACATTCTCCTTGGTTGGCCATGGATTCACTCCTTGAAGGCTATACCCTCCACCTATCACCAATGCATCAAATTCCCCTTCAATGGAAGAGAGATAACTATCAAAGGTGATCCCCAACCTTTTCAATATTGCAAACTATTAGAAGGGAAGCATCTGTATCATTGTCCACTAAATAGACCCTCGCCAACACCTCCATCTGACACATCAAATGTTGCCTCCACTTCATCCCAACCAAATAATCCAATCAAGATCTTGGACAATGGCTCTAGAGAATACAAATTGGAGGACGTCTTATTAATAGGCAACCTCTCTTTCTCTCTTAAATCATTTGGCAAACCAAAAGAGCTCAAAAGGGACCCGAAACTAGTCATGCAATGCCAAAATACCACCTTCCACCAATGGGGCCCACTTAATTAGGAGAGCTTTGAAGCAGATGTCTTTTCCTAGTTGTACCGGGAAGAGGACGATGATCCAGCAAAAATATCCAAAAAAATGTACTCAAAAGCATCCGCCATAGTTGAAAAAATGGGTTACAAAGGACATGGTCTGGGACCAGAGGAGAAAGGAAGAAAAACACCCATAAATCATATTTCCTACAAATACAACAGGGGCTTAGGGTACACCCCGGTGCCTAAAATCACTATTGTTGGTGCATTGTCTAGTCCTTCTTTGGATATTGAAAGCGCTAACAAAGAGAAATTCCACGAAATGCCTTATGAATACGAGAAAGATACGTTCTTTGACGCTTACATCAATACCATCACCCCTTTTCCCCCTCCCACTTCACACGAGCTACATCTTGTCCATCCTGAACTCATTGATTGGGGCCAATGAGACAAACCCACTTTAGATATCTGCGTCGATGATAATGCTCTCATTGCTCTCTTGACGGCGCGAAACCTGGAAGATTGTAACATAATCGAGGGTATTCAACTACACAAAAGGGGATACTTTGGTAGTCAAGTCAATGCCCTTAGCCACAAAAAAGATAATAAAAGGAAAAGACATGACTCCCTAGGTGAAAACCTTCCTGAGGCACCTTTGGATAAACAAAAAATAAAAACAAAGGGCGTATCCGAAAGTGAAAACTTGGAAAAGGCACTTGACGATGAGGGACTTGACCTCCCTACCATTGGTTACCTTCCACAGGACAAATCAAATTTGTTGATAGAAGAAACAAACAGCATCAACATGGGCACCAAAGTCATTCAGAAAAATGTGTTCATTGCTAAGACCCTCACAGAAAAGGAGAAACAAGATTTCGTCAACTTCCTTACAGAGGTAAAAATCAATTTTGCATGGTCCTATGCCGATATGTCAGGGTTGGATCCCGCCTTGGTGATCCACAATCTTGTTGTCCGTCCAGATGCAAAACCTGTAAAATAAAAATTACGCAAAATGCACCCGCATATTGCTCTCCTGGTCAAGGTGGAACTCCAAAAGATGTTAGATGCAGAATTCATCAAACCCATAGACTACGCTGAATGGGTCTCCAACATTGTACCTGTAGGCAAACCTGTTGGGGGCATCTGCATCTGTACAGATTTTCGAGATCTAAATAGAGCTTGTCCTAAAGATGATTTCCCGCTCCCCAACATAGACATGATTGTGGACCTTACAACAGGACATGAAATGCTATCGCTTATGGATAGGTTTTTCGGATACAACCAAATTAGGATAGCAGATGAGGATCAACATAAAACCACATTCACAACACCATGGGGGACTTTCTGTTACCAGGTCATGCCTTTTGGCCTAAAAAATGCGGGGGTTACGTATCAACGTGCCATGATGATAATTTTTCATGACCTCTTACACAAAATTGTGGAAGACTATGTGGATGATCTGCTAGGCAAATCTAAGCAAATCTTTGAAAGATTAGAAAAATACAAACTGCAGCTGAATCCAAAGAAGTGTGTGTTTGGAGTCACATCGGGAAAACTATTAGGATTCATTGTTTCCCGCAGAGGCATTAAGGTCGATCCTGCAAAAGTAAAAGCTATCATGGAAATGCCTCCAGCAAAAACTCTCAGACAACTGCGCAGTCTCCAGGGAAAACTCCAATCTGTTAGACGTTTTATTTCACAACTAGTAGATAAATGCCATCCATTTGCACACCTCCTGCGCAAAGACACGAAATTCAAATGGGATTGCTTATGCCAAAAGGCCTTTGAGAAACTAAAAGAATATCTAGCATCACCTCCAGTGTTGATGCCTCCTACTCCTGGAAAACCCCTTATTTTGTATATATGTGCTACTGCAGTGGCATTGGGGGCATTATTGGCATAGACAGACGACCAAGGGAAAAAACATGCCATTTACTACATCAGTCAAACACTGATAGGATATGAACTCAATTATACCCCCATTGAAAGAGCATGTTTGGCATTAGTGTTCAGCACATAGAAACTACAACACTATATGCTAAACAACAAGACAAAACTAATTGCTAAAATTGATCCACTTAAATATCTCTTGTCAAAGGCTGCTCTCACTGGTAGAACCGCCAAATGGGTCATGCTCCTAAGTGAGTTTGACATCGAATATGTGGACAGAAAGGCAATCAAGGGACAAGTCATTGCAGATCTTGGCTGAAGCTCCACTTCTAGGCGACCATCCTATTCTCACAGAATTACCAGATGAGTTCATTATGACTGTTTCCACATCCTCCACATGGCAATTATACTTTAATGGCTCCTGCACCCAGAATGGATCGGGGGCAGGAATACTATTGGTCACACCTCAAGGAGATGGCATCCCCAAATCATACAAGATAGCCTTTGCATGTACCAACAACATAGCAAAATATGAGGAACTCATCACAGGCCTGCGCCTGGCTATCCACTGGAAAATAAAAGAGTTACAAGTCTATGGCGATTCCCAGCTTGTCATAAAGCAAGTCAATGATGAGTACCAGACAAAAGATGATAAACTCCTTCCCTACCGTACCATGGTTGAAAATCTTAAGCAACATTTTATGACAATCAAATTTGATCAAATTCCACAAACAAACAACATGGTTGCAGATGCAATGGCCACCATTGGCTCCCTCCTTCAAATGCCAGCACACAGTCAAAAGTGCGAGTTCTTGGTTGAGCAATTGTTTTTACCAGCATATGACCTGTCAGAGTCTGAAATGGTGTGTGTTCTCGTTGGTCCTAAGTCCCCTTGGTACCAAGAAACCTTCGCTTTCCTCCAAGACAACACCATTCCCCCACATTTCACCAAAACCCAACAACAAACATTCATTTGCCGATGTGCTTGTTACACCATCATCAGATACACTCTATTCAGAAGGCATTTCGATGGTTCCCTTCTAAGGTGTTTAGATAAACAAGAGGCAGAATGGGCATTACGCGAAGTACACAAGGGTATCTGTGGGGCACACTCAAATGGACTCACATTGGCTAAAAAACTTTTGAGAACATGATACTATTGGCCTAAAATGGAAGAAGATGCATATAACTATGTGAAGAAATGCATCCCTTGCCAACAACATGGCGACAAAATTCATGCACCATCACAAGAATTGCAGCCATTTGTTACACCATGGCCCTTCTCGCAGCGGGGGCTCGATCTCATTGGGAAAATCCACCCTTCATCCTCCAACGGACATAAGTTCATTATAACCGCCACTGAGTATTTCACCAATTGGGTAGAGGCTATCCCTCTTACTTTTACCACTGGTAAGTAGATATCCAAATTCATCCCGAATTACCTGATCTGCCGGTATGGCATCCCAAAAGTCATCATCACAGATAATGGACGACAATTTAAAAACCAGGATGTCAAATAACTTTGCCAAAAATTCAACATCCAACATCGTTTCTCCACCCCTTATTATCCGCAAGGCAACGACCAAGTTGAGGCTTCTAATAAAACCTTAATCAAAATCCTAAAAAAGGTAGTCAATGAAGCTGGTCGTGATTGGCACCTCCAACTCCATCCCGCTTTGTGGGCCTACCACACCTCCATCTGTACCCCCACAGGTGCCACCCCTTATTCCCTGGTCTTTGGCTCTGAAGCCATCCTTCCTCTTGAGATCGAGATCCCCTCTCTAAGGGTATCGCTGCAAGCCATCCTACTAGAGGAAGAATACAGAATTGCCCGCTTACAAGAGCTAGAATTGTTAGATGAAAGGCGCCTCAAGGCCTTGAACCATCACCGGGTATATCAGAATCGCTTGTGGATGAGTTATCACAAAAAAGACAGAACCCGGGAATTCCAAGTTGGTGATCTTGTCCTCATGGAGAATCAGAAAAATCTACAAGAAAGAGAAAAGAAAGGCAAGTTTGAGCCTAATTGGCTTGGACCATATGTAATCACAACAAAATATGGACCAGGAGCTTATTAGTTGGCTACTCCTGAAGGAGATCCTTTGGATGAACCAATGAATATCATGCACCTCAAAATATTTTATGCCTAATCCTCAGAAAGTCTTAAATTATCGAAAAATACAAAAAATAATAAAAAAATCAAGAAAAATACAAAAAAATGAGAAAAAGATCTTGAAAAAGGCATCACTTTGGTGAAAACTTGGCAAACAGGTGCCATGTGACACAAAAAAGTTAAAAAATCAGAAAAAGAAAGAAAAACAATATGTCCATTAGTGAAAACCACTCGGTGGCGCTATGGACAAGTACCTTGGTGAAAACCTCCATGCAAGCGCCAAGGTAAATAACCAGATCCACTATCTATCATGTCGATACTACAAATCACCCGTCATCCCCTCCACCCATTCGCAACATTCCTTCTCTTCCACCTCTTAATAAAACCCGCGTATGATGATGAGTCTTCGCCTGAGTCATGAACAAGGAATGACCCATTAAACTGAGCTTTTATACCTTTGCCTGAGCTTCAAGAAGTCTTGGAAACAGTCCTAAGTCCGCAAGTCAATCGTTAAAAAAACCATAGAATCACTTGCCCAAATCCACAAGTCCATGTTGCCCTAGGGATGATTCATTCCCTCGCTTGGCGACCTAATCTTTCATCCTAGCTCTACTCTTGGTAAGAGGTATCATTTGGTTACAAAAGAAGTGGCTTGTTAGATTTCGTTGGATCATTTCATACAAGCTTGCATCTTTTGACCTACGACTGCAACTATCTACGACTGCCTGGATTTGCCATATCCAGGTATGTTACAATAGCTGCATACTGGGACATATTTTCATAGCGTGGCATGTTTTGGATCCCTCTCGTATAAACCGACGACCTGGTACTAGTGTTTATCAACACTTACCTTCTCATGTACAAGAGGTATCAGTGTGTTCGAGGGTTTCCTTGCACGTACCCACAACTGTGTATTAGTGTTCCTCAACACTTGCATTGTTGTGTGTAAGGAATTCCCGTTTATCTGAGAGTCAGTCCACAACTCAGGTTTCTCATGACATCCTGTAATCAGTGGTGCAAGTCACCCAAGACAATATCAAACTAGGTTGACTCTCCACATTTGTTGTGCACAAAATCTCACCATCATTCCATAAAAATCCTAATAGAGTTCTCAAATTCCCCCATTTCCCATTCAATCCATATTCTTCTATCTAAAGATCATTATGTTATTATTGGCATATTTCCTCTTTGTATTACTCATTCACATCATATAAATTGCATTACTTATCTAGATAAGACATTTTCAACAAAATATTTAAGGTTGCATCACATAAATAAAAGTTCCTTATTTATCCATATAACATTACATTTAGATTGCATCATAAATCATGTTACATTCACAAATCCATCACACATGCATACATAAAGCATAAAATCACTCATCCTGCATCCAAAAACTATGTCAGCAACACATCATAAACATAAATATATAAGCATCCACTCTGCATCACAAAATAAGTCAGCATATCCATGATTGTATCCATATATGACATCATCAGAAAAATAACAATAATCCATCACAATAAATGTCACACGTCATCTGCCACCAATCAAATCATGTATATATATATATATATAAAGAGGAAAATATGTCCGCCATGGTACAATGATCGCCCTGAAGGGTCAACATATAATACACAAGCAAAAACAGGGAGCTAGCTCTCCCCACCTGTCTCTCCACCTCCCTCTGTTGTACCTCCCTTTGTTGTACCTCCCCCCCTAATCCTCCTGCTCCCCCTGGTGGCCGAAAACCCACTGATCCCCCTGTCTGCTGACTCTGAGTCGGTCGCTGACTATGAGTCCTCTGAGACTGTACACTCCTAGTGTATGAGGCTGCTCGCTGCCCTGTAGGCACTACTCTGTGATAAAGCCCCCTGTAATACTGCGCCTCTCGGGCTAATCTCTCTGCTCTCTCCCGCTGCTGCAGACTATTAGAAAATATATGCGCCAATCCTGTCGGAACCAATGCCTACCGGGCTGCATCCCTCTCCCCATGCAGCTGTGCCGCATCTGCCTCTGCCCTCTGCGCTCTGGCTCGTAACCCCTCTAACTCGGCATCCTATAATCCTGCTATGGTTGTCCCTGTCCAGACCTCCTCTAGCATCCTCTTTGCCTCCTCCCCCTCTGCCCTTGAGGCATCCACCTCTGTCCTGGCAGTATGCAGACTCTCTGTCAGATCAGATGTCTCCTGAGTCAGTTGCGCCACCTCTGCCTCCAGACTCTCCCCTCAAGCCCTCTCTACCTACAGCTCATCCTCTATGGAATGAAGCATCATCCAATAGTCATCCCACTCCTGCTGTAATCGGTCAAAATCAGCCTGTGATGGTCCTCCCCTCTCCCCTGCCTGTGTCTCAGGAATATCCATGGGTACAACCTCTCCCTCTCCAACTGCAGCCTCCTCTCTCTCGCCAACTGCGGCCTCCACAGCATCTCCCACCGGGGCATCCCCTCCGTCTCCCTCCTCGTCTGCTGGCCCCCTCCGCCATACAACTCGGACTCTCCTCTACTCTCTGCCCACACCGCGACCCACCGGAACTACAACTCTCTCTCTTGGACCATCATCCTCCCCACCCACCACCTGGTCAACCCCCCGCTCTAGCTCCTCATCATCCAAAACTCCTGGAATAGTAAGTCGCACTGGCAAGTGCCCCTCCCACCAGCTTTGATAACCACCTGTCACCCTTGGGTCCTCCCCTGCCCCCATCCGCTCATCCCAGACTGTGTGAGAAGCTGTCTGGAAGCTCGTCCGCCCATCCAAGGGACTTGTTGTAGGCCCCCAATACCTCGCCTCTCCGGGGATACAATGGAATATCCCCCGCTATGTCTCGTACCTGCCCAAGCTGTCAGGCCACCCCGAATGGAGCATAGTACTCCATGATATACACTGACCTACCAAAAATCCACATCTTGACTCCTGCCCAGTGAAGCTGCCAATCATCCCTCCACTGCTCACACCCCAAAAATGGCCTCCATGTAAATCGTGCCAGCTCATTTAGAATCCGCCTCCAAAACCACACGGACGCTATCTGTGTGTAGTGCAACAGTCCCCTGTACCTGTCCACAAACGGCTGTCATGGCCACCTGTCCTGAACACCCACTGGCTGAGTCACTGCAATATGTTCCCACACCCAGATGTGTAACAGTGTAACACCCGTGGACAAACTAGCATACTCTTGGTAAGTCACCAGGTGCATGTCATGATAGAGCTGGGCTAGCATCGCTGAGCCCCACGCATACTGAATACCATCGTGAATCATGAAATACAAACATCGGCTCCACCCCAGAGGAAATCCATGTCCACCCAAGTCTAGTAACATCCGCCCACTCAAAAAATCGCAAATCACCAAAACTAGTCAAGGAATCTGGCGAATGGCCATCGCTCGACCCAAGTGCATCTGGCTCCTATCCAACATCGGTGGCGTCTCATACTCGCACACCTCCCTCAAATAGAAATCAGTTGCATCCAATTGATACTCTAGGATCACGCCACGAATGGGGATCTTCAAGATCCTCCAAACATCCAATAAAGTCATTGTCGCCTCTCCAGTCGGCAAACGAAAGGTGTTATACCAACTATCCCACCTCTCCACTAGCGCAGTCATCATAGTAGTATGCACCCGAATCCTCAGCCATCTACCTACATAATGTAATCCCAAAGCATCTAGAATCTCCATCTCATCACGACCTAACTCATGGTAGAGACTCATCGTGGGAGGCCAATGCTCCCTCGAGGACAGTGGTCCCCTCTCCACCCGCATCCATTAAACCAAAGCATTATTTTTCATGCCAAAAAAAATTCTTTCCTCATCTCCCCAACCAACCATCCTCTTTCTCCCATGCCAAAAATGATAAGTAAAAAAATGCATCCCCCCTTTCCCAAACGCACACGCTGATCTACCCAGCGCTCGCGCCGTTTTGCAGGCTCTTGCGCCAACAGAGCTTCCCCTTCTTTTGTTTCCTTCTTTTCCCCCTGTCAATGCGAGCACCCACGTTATCCCTTGGGCGCCCGTGCTGACGTGCTAGCGCCTGCGTCAAAGCATGAGCGCTCGCGCGAGCACCCGCATCGGTTCACCCATAGCCCTCCCAAATTTCCCCTAACTTGACCAGCTCCTGGCGAGCGCCCGCGCTGATCACGAGCGCTTGCGCTAGTCTAGGGGCGCGCGCGCTAAAACAACGATCAGCGCGTGCGCTTTGCCTAATTTTACCCCTATTTCTAACCCTAAACAATTGCCTAAAATCAAAATTCCAAAGGAGGGATAGTCCTACTCACTGGTGGTCCATAGCTCGTCGGTTGGTCGAATCGTCGGATCCTCTCGGCGTGATGATCTCGAACGGGAATGTGGTCCATCTCTCCTTTTCTTCTTCGCTTTGACTGGCTCCAAGGCTTGTGTGTGAAAATGACCCCTCATTGGGCCCGTTTTGGCTTATATGGGCCCCCGTGAGGGCCCATTTTCCTCCGCAATCTCGCATATCCTATTTCTTCTCCTCCAATTCTTCACCAATGATTCATATTTGTTCCTCAATTATCTTGTCCATCCTAAATTCTTCTTTCTTTATTTTTTTGAGAATTTTTTGCCAGTTTTCCAGAAAAAATCTCGAGGGGGCATACACTCCCCCACGCTTTACGCTGGGGCATCCCTTTCTTCTTCTATCTTCTACGCATCACCAAAAATATTAAAAAATAATAATAATAATTTTCTGTATTAATTATTGTTAATTCCTCACATAATTAATTCTGATTATGATTATATCTTATACGGGATAAATCCTTCCTGAAACCAGACGTTGTGATCAATCGTGTCTTATACAGGATGAATCCTTCCTGAAACCAGACGTTGCGCTCTGATCATGTCTTATATAGGATGAATCCTTCCTGAAACCAGACGTTGTGATCAGTCATGTCTTATACAGGATGAATCCTTCCTGAAACTAGACGTTGCGCTCTAATCATGTCTTATACAGGATGAATCCTTCTTGAAACCAGACGTTGTGATCAGTCATGTTTTATATAGGATGAATCCTTCTTGAAACCAGACGTTGCGCTCTGATCATGTCTTATACGGGATGAATCCTTCCTAAAACCAGACGTTGTGATTAGTCATGTCTTATACAAGATGAATCCTTCCTGAAACCAGACGTTGCGCTTTGATCATGTCTTATACAGGATGAATCCTTCCTGAAACCAGACGTTGTGATCAATCATGTCTTATACAGGATGAATCCTTCCTGAAACCAGACTGAATCTAGATCTTATCAATCAAATCAATATCATCATAAAAAAAATAAGATTATTCTTTGAATCAACACGTCATCACACCTCGCTTCAAAGAGGGGCAAAATTTAGACACTTAAAAATAATTAATTAATTATGTTAATTCAAATTCTCCTCAATATTAATTAAATATAATTAATATTGTCACTATAATATGTGACTAATTTATTTAATAAACCAATCCCTTTCTTTATTCTTCTAAAAGATTAAATCCTCACAAATCTTCCTCTTGGCTGATTAATTTCAATTAATTAGTTGACCTACATAATTCCTACAAATCATCTTCTTAATTCATCATTAATCTAATAATTTTTTCTAGAAACTCCCTAAACTCACTTAACCTTATTCTTCTAATTTTTAATTCCCTCTACGCATTCTCTCTCCTAGTCAAATCCTCCTACAAATCCTAATCCCACCTAACACTTCCTCTAATCCCCTTCCTAATGAGTTGCTAGTGACTAATCATCATGATTAGTCACAAAGTCAACCCCTTGTCCCTTCCATCCAACCACTAGCTTTAAATGCTCTTTTCCTAGGTGAATGTGAGATTTTCAAAATCTCACATTCCTCTAGACATCCCCTCTCCCAAGGAATTTTTAATTCATTCTTATTCCTCCAATCCCTATGCTTATCCCTTTTTGGAGAATTTTTAATTCCTCCTCTCCATTCTTCAAGGAATGTCACATCCCTTGCTCTTCTCAAAGCACAATGGGAAGTCTTCCCAATGCACCTTGTTCTTCCCAAGGTACCTTGGGAGTCTTCCCAATGCACCTTGTGGAGTGTGGAGACAAGAAATGCCTTTAAGGCATATCTCTTGGTCTCCACATCCCCTTTTGGGCCTTGTGTGAGCTCACAAGAAATCCTAGCCCTTCATCTTGAATCCATCCTAGCCATCCATTCTTCCTCTCCTCTTCCTATAAATTGAGGACTCCATCCCTTCATTCATCACCTCCAAGTTTTAACAATCTTATGCTGCCCATTTGAGTTCAAAAAAGTCATCAAAGCATCCAAACTATAGCCAAATCCATACTCATCCATCGCATAGTCATTTATCCATCCATCTCATCCTCCCATCAATCATATTGTGCACATTTGGAGAGCCATCCACATCAAGAAAGCAAGAGGAGCCCATCCAATCAAGTTGAAGAGAGAGGTGCTATTGAACTTCACCAAAGGCTTAATCCAAGGGAGAGGTAAAGGTTTGCAAGGTATATGCATCTTATTCATGTCTTTATGTGGTTTTTATGCATGTTTCATGTTTTAACATCTTTTAATGTTTTATTTGTGCACTAACCACTTGAATTCACCTTGCTAATCATTTTCCCCTCTTCAAGAGGAGTTGTAAGTTTCTCTTATTCCATCTTTTATGAATCATTATATCTATGAATTCAGATAAGAGCTTCACCACATTTGCTTGAAAATTGTAATCCCTTGTCCCTATCTCCATCATTATTATTAAGCTCCAATTTTGGTTGAATACCACTATGTAATGCCTCCTATGTTTGCATTTAGTCAGTTGCTTATTTTGATCCAAGATTGACTCTTATATGTTTTATCGTGACTATGCGTTTATCATTATTTTGTATTGGCATCCATGAGGTGCATCTTTCTTATTATTATGTTCTTTTATTCATATGATATCATAGTACATGTGGATATTAGATTATACTGGTAGCTTAGTGATGATGATATATGCGTGATGACTCTTTGATGATGTGACATGATGTTATATGATGATGTCTGGATATATTATGAGGATATTTTGGTTATTCGGTTCTTTATGAGTCATTGCTTCGAGCTATGCAATGACACTCTTATTTATTGGTCTCTATTATCCAACCCCATGTAGATTGAGTAGTGATCCTTGGTGGATTCATAACCTAGTATCATCCCTATCCTTGATTATGCATTGCATTCTTGTATGCTTGAGATGACGTGTATGTTGTGTATGATGTGAGTGTAAGCCATTGTGTCCTTGATTACATTGTTTGAGTGTTTGGGCCTTGTGACTATCTCCACGAGCATAGTGGGGTTGGAACCTATGAGTTCCACATGGTCGATGGCGTTGCCAACCACTATTGGGGACTGGTGGACCTAATCATGAGCACCTTAGAGTACTTCTTCATCATATTTCATTTGCAAATTATATATGAATGTTATTGATATAAACTTTATAATGATCAATCTACTGTATATTGAGACACTCCAACTTGGAAATTAAATGCATTAGAGAGTACTTTAGTGGACCGGTGTTGGAACCGGCCACTGATCATGCTTATGTATGGTATGATTTGATGTATAATCATAATGATTTATTAGGAACGCTTGGTTTGGTGCATAAAAGGAATATAGCTATGTTATCTAGGTGTTAGGGGGTTGATTTAGTCAACTCCTTTTTGATTTCATATATCCTTGTTTAGTTTTCTTGTAGGATTAGGCCCTTTGAGCCAATATAGGCTTAATCAGAACCACCTGGTGAGTGTAACTCGAACTCCTATTGTGGCTTTTATATGTGTAGGACTATTGTGAGTATTTTTGTGGGAGTTTTGGTTGTCTTGGTTTGAGTAGTGGCAAAATGAGTCCACCCAAACTTTGCCTTGTCTCGTTGGAGCTAGCCGATGACCCAATGTTCCCAAACTTGACCCATTTTTGTACCTTTTCTCCAGTTTCTCCCAACTCTAAGATCCTTTTTTATTTACAACTTAACAAAGGTTTTAGTGTGCCCAGAGCTTTGTATAGCCCATTTGATAAGCTCTCTATATTTGGATAAATGCACGTCTCAGGGATGACAGCAAGGGTTCACTAGTTTGGAGGATGCTAGAGTAGATTTAGGACACCAGAGCATATTTTGGACACTATAGTGGATTTGGGATGCTATAGTAGTTTTAGGACACTATCACAAAATTGGGACACTAGAGCATCCTCCTAGTATTCTAGTGTCCAGTGAAGACTCTTGGTTGTAGACTGGGAGCCCTCTCTTGCTTGTTCAGTTGGGGGGTGTTTTCAAGAGTTCAGAGCGTCAGTTTGACCTCGTTTCTTATATGTTGTGAAGGTAGTGACATTAAGGAACCCTTAGAGGGGTCTTGGGTAAGTTTTGTGTGATCCTAGATACTCCTCAGACCCTTCCCTAAGGAGTGGTAGATGTTTCCACTTGATCTATGGCTAGTTGGGTGTTTAAAACTTTTGCTTGTGTGTAGTCATTTATCGACTGTTGACCTTAATTCTTGCTTATGTTATGTATGTTCACACTTAAAATTACTTTAAATATATAAATATATATATATATATATATATATATATATTCATGTTTTCCTTTTGTGTTTTGCTCATATCCTCTTCGATTCCTTGGCATTAATTTCCCATTTTTCATTGTTTTGAATTGCCTATCTTAGATGATTATTTTTAGTCATTAAATCTATTAAAAAATGAGTGAATAATGCATTTGCATACAATTTTGTTCTTGGCATAAATAATTTTGCCAATATACTATGTATCTAATGTATTTAGTAGTATTTATTGCCGGTTTAGTTTCTTAGTTATAGGTATGTATCTTCATATTTTGCTAAGGAAAAATTTGGCTTGATACTAAATCATTTCGAAGTCAACTTGATTCATAAATATTATCTTGCCTTTTTCAAACACCCGAAAGCATTTGGTAGAGTGGTAAAGGTTGCATGGTATAAAACCATGGGTTTTGTGTTCAAATTCTCGCCATCTCGTACTTAACATATTAATTGTTTTATTGAATTATTAAAATAATTAGATTTTGGTATGTTTTAATATTATTAGTACTATTGCACTCACTGAAGCGCAGTCAATCAATTAGTTTGCACCAATCAAAAGTGATTATTATTTTTGCTTTCAAAATAAACTTAATTTTTGTAAAGTTGAGATTTATATTTTTAAATATAAGATATTGTAGAAATTATTTATCTACTCTATGATTAGTTTTAAAAAATTGGTGTTATAAGAGCAATGTTTTAGGAATGATACATTTTTTAGGTATTTTTTCAATTTCTTTGCATTTAAAAAAAATGTTTATTTTAAATAGTTTTTCTCCTTTTTCATTATTTATAATATTGTAAATAAAATATTTTTTCTAAATAGATAAATAAATTTTAATAATTATTTTTTATCTCAAAATATAGATAATAAAAACAATTATAGGGATTTGATTCAGTTTAAATAAAAATGAAAAAATTAAATACAAATTGTCGTGTGTGAGAAGTAGGATACCTACAGCTGCAACACAAACACTCAATAGATCATTACAAGCATGGTTAGCAAATTGAAATCAAATGAAAGATAAACCATGACAAAGCAACCTATCACCTCTTAAGAGATGCGAGTGTGGATTTTCTCTTAGATCTAGATAAGCAATCCCGATGACTTGACTACACCTAGATAGAGGATTTAAAATGATATGATGTGCAAACTAGATGAATGCATGATTAAGCTAGATTGATCCAAGAAGCTAATTATGCTAATGATATGCATTGATTGAGCTAGATGATGATGCAATTAAGCTAGATGAGAGATTGATTAATCTACATGATTCAACAATTATGCTAGAAGATTATCAAATTAAGCTAGATCTAAGATGCAATTGCCTATAATAACAATGCTTAAATGATATGCTAGAATGGATGTGCCTATAATAACAATGCATACAATGATATGAGATGGGATCCTTTGTGCTCCAAAATGGGGGATATTTATAGGATTTCCAAGGCCAGGGGTGAGGTGGTAGGAATCAACGGTCAAGATTGAGTCTAAAGATATCAAGGGTCAAATTGGAGGAGGTTGGAGAAGAGGTTGGAGGGAGGGACACTTGTCGTCTCTGTGGTGACAAGTGTCAAGGAGCTTTGCTCATAAGAGGGCAAGTGTCCAAGGGAGGAGACATGTGGCATAAATGTCATGTGTCTCAAGGGGAGAATATCCACCCCACAAGAGGTTAGGATGTGCAAGATAGGATAGGGTTAGTTAAACCCAGGGTTAGGTGGAATG